>NC_137802.1:18911157-19293144 GCF_963383645.1 Muscardinus avellanarius | reverse complement strand
AGTGGAACCATGGGGAACCTCAGCTGGGGTGTGGGGAGCTGCAGAGTAGAGGGCCACCCGGGGTGGAGGTGCCACAAGCAGTCTTGAGTTATAGAAAGGACACGTGTAGGGAGCAGAGGAGGGTGGTGAGGAGCAAAGCCGGCATCCCTATGGAGATGAGGAAGGGTCTGAGGTCCTTTGGGGCTATGGTTTGGTAACTGGTGAAGGCAGAACTGGGGAGGACTGAGGGGTTTCTGATCACAGGTGCCGGGAGCCGAGCCTGGCAGTCTCAGGGGAGAGCTGGCTAGGCTTGCCTGACGCAGGAGCCACAGATCAGGTTTTAATAGTCATCTGCTGGAGTCTCACAGGTTTTTGCTTTCAAAGTTTCTCCAACTCAAAAACCTCCTTGGCTTCCTTGCCTGTCACCTGCTACTTTTAAGTTCAGAATCATGGCTCATGATCATACAGGGCTAGAAACTGCCCCGAGGACAGACCCTGGAGCCAGAGAGGCGAAGGGTCTTGCCCGTGGCCACAGGGCTGAGGGCAGGAACCCGAACTTTCTGACTCTTTGTCCTGTACTTTTTGCCCACGTTACTTCTTGGGCCTCACGTACTGAGGGGAAGACCAATCATGTTTCTCATCCATGGCTGACTTCTTTTTCTGCCCCTGCCCCATCCCGGTGCTCTCCCACACACACTGCTGCCTATTCTGGTGTGTTTGGCATCAATCTTTTGGTTGGTATGTGTAGCTGATGCTTGTAAAATTCAGTCGGTCCCTGCATGGGGCCCTGGTGGGTCTCCCTGCCTTCCCCCCATCTTGTCTTCTGAGATGGACCCAGGCGGCCTCCAGCTCCCACTGACAGCTCCCACCGCAGAGGCGGTAGCATCCCAGCTGGCCCTCCTGTCTTCAGATCTGGGCACACGTCAATCAGGGCCTTAGCAGCAGCCCGCACCCTCTCATCACCCAAAGCTCCAGTTGGTTCCGAGTCCCCACTTCTATGTTCAGCCTGGCCCCTTCTTTGTCTGCTCTTGCCACTGTGCATCTCTGTGTGTGATCTGAGTCCTTATCTTTCTCTCCCAAGGGACCCACACTGCTTGGGATTAGGGGCATCTTCATTTTTCCTCTGAGTAAGTACTTTTTTTTTTTTTTTGTATTGGGGATTGAACCCAGGGGCATTCTGCCTCTGAGCTACACTCCAAGTCCTATTTAATTTGAATTTGAAACAGGGTCTCCCTAGGTTGATGAGAGCTTCACTACTTGCTGAAGCTGTCCTCAAACCTGTTATCCTCCTGACTCAGCCTCCCAAGTACTGGGATTACAGGCATGTGCCACTACGTCTGGCTCTGAGTGGGTACCTAAACATTTAACAAATAAAAAACCGGGCTGCTTCCTCCAATCACTTGTAGAGCGCTAAAGGCCGGGGACCTCTGCAGGGCAGTGTGGACCAAGGAGCTGAAACATGCTCCAGAAAAACTAAACTGATTCAAAAGCTGGACTGAGGGTCTGGGGTGTCGCTCAGGGGCACAGAGCTTGCTTAGCATGTGCAAAGCTCTAGGTTCCATCTCCAGCACAGCAAACGCTAAACTAAACCAAACCCCTTGCCCCGGCAAAGTCAAAGGTGGGAGGAAACGCCAGACATTTAAGCAGTAGTGGTGGAGATGGAAGAATATATTTGCTGGACTGAACAAGTTTTTATAAGGAAACCCCAAGTCATATATTATGACTGAGGTGTAGCCCATCCCAGTGAGAGGCAGGTTAGCTGGTCTGTACGCTGCTACTGTGGGGCCTAAGTCAGTTAATATGTGTGGAAATAGAGTGAATACCGCTTTTCTCTTACACCCCAGAGGATTCCATGAGCTAGGAGACAGAAAGTACCAAACCGGTGTCTGACACCTACTAAACGCTGTGGTACCCAAACGTTGGCTCCCAATCCCCAGGAAGATAGGAATCCACCATTTTACAAATGGAGAAATAGAGGCATTGAAAGGCAGATTTTCAGGCGACACTGTGCAGTAAATGGGAAGGTGGGATTCGATTCCAAGCTAGAATTCCCAAACCCAAGCTTGGTCCACGGGGGAAGGAAGTAACAGAACTAAGGACCTTCCGATTCTTTGGCTATGCTGAGGTGACCAGCTGGCTTTCTTAGCCAAAGACGCTTTCTCCGGAAGAGGCAGGCGAGTGAGGAGGGCGGCCTGTCCCCCGCCGGCCTCCAGGGGCCCCCACCCCACCCCACCCCCCGCCGCCCCTCCGCCTTTGCCGGCCCAGCTCACCAGTTACCGGCTGGCTGGGACCCTGGGGCTGCGCCCGGTTGGGGCTGCAGGGATGGCAGGCGCGCCTGCCTGCTCCGCCCGCGCAGCTGCTGCTCCGGGGCCAACTCCTTGAGCACCCTGGGGCCGCACCCTGCCCTCGCCCAGGCAAATGCCCAACAGCGGGCACCTTTGTGACGCCCCGCCGCCGGGGAGGCTCTGCTCACCCGCACGGGTCGCGGGGGTCCAAACCTGTAGTCGCCAGGTGGGCTGCGCGTGGACGGCCCAGGAATGGACCCTGGCTGGCGGGGGGTGGCAGGAGGCTCGCCCGCGCCCTCGTTGAACATAGGCAGACACTTGGCCTAGCCCTCTGCATGGAAGAGGTCTCGCCTCGAACTGGGAGCTCGGCACCCCCTGGTCCGCCACCTGTTTGGACCTGACACAGCTCGGGCCCCATCGAATCTGGGGACCCAGATTGCGCGCCCTTTGTTTTGAAAGATACTCTTGCGCGCGTGCACTGCACTTTTCTCGCTTTAAACAGGCTTCCCTCCACCCGCAAAGCCTTAAGTCAACCTGAAAGACTGGAATCAGATTCTCAAGGGTGGGGCACACCTAGCCAATCAATCGTCCACGGCCCCTCCCTACCCTGGGGGGGAGTGGTGTCCTGAAGCATCTTCCTTCCCAAAGCCTGGGATGAGGAAAGTTGGATTGACCGCTTGTCTTCTCCCCGTCCAACGGGTTCCATTTTCAGGCTTCCCAGACAGCCTTCCTGCCCAAACTTCCAAAGCCTCCCTTTGACTTTGCCCACTCCATTTCTGCTCTCCTCCTCCTCCTCCTCCTCCTCCTCCTCCTCCTCCTCCTCCTCCTCCTCCTCCTCCTCTTCTTCCTCCTCGCTGTAGTAGAAATAGAACTCAGGGACACTCTACCAGGAAACTGCATCTCCGGTCCTTTTTATTTTATTTATTTTTTTAATTTTGAGACAGGCTTTTGCTAAGTTGCTCATGCTGACCTCAAACTTGCCATCCTCCTGCCTCAGCTTCCCCAGTTGCTGGGATTAAAGGTAGGTGCCAACTCACCCAGCTCCTTCTTTACTAAAATGTACCCCTTTCCTCATGTACCATCTCATCCTGCTGTCTTGGCCCCTGCCATTCTCACCCTGAAAACCAGGGAGGATCCAAAGAAGCTGCACAAGAAGTTTTCTGGGAGGGTGTTTTTATTCCTCAGGACATAGCTGGGACCTCTTAGGCACCCAGCTGTTGAGCTTAGATGCTTAATGAGAATGTTCAGCCAGAAGACCCAGACCTCTTTGCTCCTGTCATCTGTGTACCTTGGGCAAAAGAAAGAACACGGTTAAAATTCAGACATTTCTTCAAAATCCCCCAAGAATTAAACCCATCTTTTTTTTAATTTTTAAAAAATTTTATGTGGATCATATTGAAAATGGCATACATCCAGACTGCTTGGTGCCCTCTCCCCTCAAACCCATCTCTTTTTATAAGTACAGATCACCACAGGAAGTAGGCAAGAACACGGGTAGAAACGAGAAATGAGAAGGAAAGCTCCTCGTACCTTTCCTTTCTATGTCTGGCTGGCCTTTCTCACTTGTTTTTCCATGAAGCTAAACGCCAACATTTCTCCTAAAGAAATGGATATAAAAAGTTCAATGTGTTTCAAGTGGGAAGTGCTAGTTTCTGATATAGCTTTGAATATTGCTGTCCCCTGCTTCTAAGCATGAGCCCCGAGCTACGTGCCCAGAGACGGGGTGAGATGGCAGGGCAGGTATAGAGCCCAAGGATACAGAAGGGACAGGAGGCTTGGCAGAGAGTTTAAGAGGCCCGCCATCGTGGGGGTGAGCAGAGGGGAGAGCACCCACACTGTGGTCACCACTGACATCAGCCACAGAGTGTGACTTGAAAGAATTTGCTTGTCTAACATTCAGATATAAAAAAGTGAGCCGGGTGTGGTGGCACACGCTTGTAATCCCAGCATTCGGGAGGCTGAGACCGGAGCATCACGGTTCCTGGACAGCCTCAGCTACTTAGTGAGGCCTTCTGCAACTTAGTGAGACCCTGTTTCAAAAACAAAGGATAAAAAAAATAGGGCTGGGGGTGTAGCTCGGAGGTAGAATGCCCCTGGGTTCTATCCTCAGTACCTCAAATAAATAAATAAATAAATAAATAAATAAATAAATAAATAAATAAAATAGTGTTTGCATGTATATGTTTGCATATGGTTATATAATAGGGCTACCAAATTAAATTCAGAATACCTAGTTATAATATACAGAAATGAAGATTCATTGCATGGGACATACTTATATTTAAAAATTGTTTCACCCCCACCCCCAGTAAACGTATAATTAGCTCACTTTTGTAAAATCACATGCTCATGAGCATATATAGATGCATAAAGAAGTTAGAGAAAAAATACCTTTGTGTCAGGAGTGTGCATGGTATATTAAGCAGGAAAGGGAAATGGCAGTGTAATAAACATGCCAAGCTAATAAGTGGGGAGACAGAAATAATTCAACCCCTGCATATGTTTGTCAAGGTTTGCGGGAATGAGGCTACAACTTTGAAACACAGGGCCTTGACACTGGTATCTCAGAGCATGGGCCTGGGGAAGTGGAGTAAGAGTGAGGAATAATTAACTTTGCTCCCATATTTTCTCTATATGGTATTATGTCAACTAGTTACAACAAAATCTAGTACTTTTGTATTTTTAAAAATATCAAACAAGCAAAGTATCTAGTCCAGAGCTTAAGGGCATATGTTTTGGAATGATGTTCCTGTGAATTCCAGGCTGGATTCTGCTACTTTCTAACTGCACAGGCCTGGAGAAGATGCTATCCCTTTCTTACCTATAAAGCAAGTTAAAATACCTGTCTATTGTTTATAAGAAGATTATCCGTCGAGAGCTCTGCATGGTGATTGGCACACAATGGTTACCCACCTCTTGTGCCATTTCTTATTTTTACAGGAAAATGATTTAGTATGTAAAAAACAAACAAAAACATGATATTGGGGGAGATGTGGCTGCAAAATCTGATTTGCTTAAACAAAGCTTGTTCTGCGTGAGGCAAGCCGGCGTTCACTTAGGACTGAAGCAAGACACTTGTGCTCTCGGGCCTCAGTCACCTGATCTGTTCCGGGAGGGAGACTGACTGGCTGCCCTGAGCTCTATTCATTTACTCCATAGTCTTAGAGAACTTTACCACGTGTCCATGCTGGGCGAGGAGATACAAAGGTGAGCGATTTACCTTCAGAGGTGGCCCAGTCTCTGGGAGGTGGCGCAAATAAGCCAGGTGGCAAGTGCTGTGAGAGAGTGCTCTTTGGCATAAGAGGACAGGAAAGAGTCATCTTACGAGTCTTGGGTTTCTGTAAGATACTGTCCAGATGGCTCACGGCAAGGTAAGGAGAAAAGAGAGGCTGCCTACCTGATGTCGATTTAGGGTGGGTTGGGGAAGCAGGATACCACACTGCGAACATCTCCTCAGAATGTTGTAGGCTGCCTCGTCTTCTATAGGAGACGTGGTCCATGGCCGGCGCTCACTCTTCAAACGTTCATACATGGCTTCCTTTTTGCCACTTGGTGCTTGCTCTGTTGAAGTTTCAGAAAGCTGAAGGAACCTGTTTATATTTTTTGTCTTTGGACGAACATCTTTGTCAGCTGTGGAAGTTTGATTTCTAGCGGGCTGACTTGGAAGGGATGGAGAACAATGTCTCGGCTTTTGAAATTCATAGTTCACAGACTCTGCGATTGAATGGCATTTATCCTGCAATTGTGAATAATATATCAAATTAAAAAATGACTTCAGCTTTAACAGTTGGGCAATTTAGTTAACTAGATAACCTGAAGCTTTCCTACTCTGGACACTTAGATGGGTAAAATACGACAGACATTAAATCCAAATTCATAGAGTTGATTTTGTAAGAGAAAAGAAAACTTTGAGTTCCAGGAATAAAGGTCTAACTGGCTGCTGAGGTTTAAATGTCTCCTCCAAAATCCAGGTATTGCTAGAGTAATAGTGTTAAGAGGTGGGACCTTTATTTAAGGACAGGGTAAAAGAGCTTGCCCTTTGTCTTCTGCCATGTGAAATGCAGTGAGACAGCCCTGACCAGAGGCCAAAGGCTGATGCCCTAAACTTGGAATTTCAGCTTTTATAACTGTGAGAAACAAATTTCTGCTCTGTGCAAATTATTTAGTCTGTGGTATTCTGTTATACCATCACAAATGGGCTATGACATTGCTTAAGCCATGAACCGACACTTTGGATATGAGAGATGTAAGATCAACCTTGTAAGTAGGGGCCCGGATGAGAGAAGAGTTCCTGCCACACAAGGTGGAGAAGTGGAAGTAAGACTCCCCTCACCTGCACAACAACGGGAACCTTAAAGGCCAAATTATGCAGGAAAGAGAAAAAAAAAAAGTCAGCTAATTAGAAAAAAAAAAAAAGTGGCAGGAAACTTTCTGCCATGAGTTGGAATTTGAGTGTGAGGAAGAAAAATTTGGTCCCCTAAAAACAAAAATCACTGTGTTTGGGGTTTAGATTTACATCAGCCTCATTATCTGAGAATCCTCATCCAGAAAAATTAACATAAAAACTGGGATGTCAAGCCAGGGGGGTGGGGTGGTGGACGCTTGTAATCCCAGCATTTGGGAGGATCGTGGTTCACAGCCAGCCTCAGCTACTTAGGCCCTCTGCTACTTAGTGAGACCTTGTTTCAAAATAAAGAATAAAAAATAAGGCAAGGGTGTATCTTGGAGGTTGAATGCCCCTGGGTTCTATCCCCAGACCTTGCAAAAAACAAAAACAAAAACAAAACCCCAAAAAACTGGGATGTCTGCAGAAGCAATCACAAAGTTCTTTTAGAGGGTACATAGTCTCAAAATAGATTATGTGGGAGTCTCACCGATGGAGTTTCACCAAACAGAAATTTATAATCCAAAATTACGCTCATGGGAAGAATCAGCCTTGAGTCAAAGATCACAATAGCAGCACTAGCTTCCAAGAAGTTCAGATAAAGATCTGAGTTCAGAAAAGATCAGAACTTCTTGGAAGCTAGTGCTGTTATTGTGATTATACCCAGCTAAACTATCATTTAAGAATGCAGGGGGAAAGCTCATTTTCAGGCAACTAAAGATTTGCTGCTCAAAAGTTCTTGCTGAAAAACTACAGAGATGTACTTCAGGAAGAGAGAAATAATACCAAGATGGAAAGCTTGGGAACCAAGAAAAACTGACCACACAGAAAGATAAATTTGTAAATATATCCAAATAGGCATAGCATAACAATAATACTAATGACTAAAAAATGGTAGTATAAAAACAGTGTGGAGCCGGGTGTGGTGGCGCACGCTTGTAATCCCCGCACTTTGGAGGCGGAGACAGGAGGATCACACAGGTTCGATGCCAGCTGTGCTGGCTTAAGAGACCCTGTTTCCAAATTTAAAGAAGTATAAAAATAGGTCTGGGAGTGTAGCCCAGAGGTAGAAGGGTTTCCAGAAATCCCAGAACCACCACAAAAACAAACAAAAACAAAAACAAAAAAACCAGTGTGGAACAAAATTTTGGCAATATTTTCATGTAAAATAGGATTAGGGAATATGAGTTAACATGTTCTTAAATTCATGTGTTTGTAAGGAGTGCAGAGATAAATAAGTTTAGGATTTTATTATTATTAAATATTAATCTCTCATCTAACTCCAACTAGAATGGCAATCATTCAAAACACAAACAACAATAGATGCTGGCGAGGATGTGGAGAAGAGGGAACTCTAAGACATTGTTGGAGGGATTGCAAATTAGTGCAACCACTTTGGAAAACAGTATGGAGAATCCTCAGAAGAATGGGAACAAATCTACCATTTGATCCAGCAATACCACTGTTGGGTATCTACCCAAAAGAAAAGAAACCAAACTACCAAACTAATGCATGTATATCTATGTTATAGCTGCACAATTCACCATAGCCAAACTATGGAACCAGCCAAGATGTCTATCAACAGATGAATGGATTACAAAACTGTGGGATATGTACACAATGGAATTTTACTCGGCCATCAAAAAAAAAAAAAAAAAAACCAACTCAATTACATCATTTTCAGGGAAATGGATGGAACTGGAGGACATTATGCTAAGTGAGATTAGTCAGTCACAAAAAATAAGAAATCAGATGCTTTCCCTAATATGTGAGAGTTAGGGAGAAATGGGTCATAGGAGGAACTCAAGATGAAAAAGGAAATCCTATAGAGGAGCAAACAAGACAACCTAAAGGAGGAGAAAGGAGGGGGGAAGAGGAAAATCTCTAAAACACACAATGTACTTAAACATATCGAAGTCAATCACTAAGCCAAGCAAGGGAAGGAGGGACAGGGAGGGAATGGGGTGGGAATTAGGTAGGGGTTAAATCAGCGATGTGTACATGTTTGTACACACAAGTTTTTTACCCCAATATGATGTTTAAATATAATGCACCAATAAAAAATTTTAAAAATATTAATCTCAATAATATTAATAATCAACAAATAGTAAATATTAATTACTATTAAAGTAATATTTAAATATTGATAGTTTATTATTAAATCGATATTCATAATTGATAAAATAACACAAATAGAATGTCAAATTGCCAAATCAGTAGAAAAGAGGGAAAAGAAACAACATTGCCCAATTTAGCCGGGCGTGGTGGTGTACGCTTGTAATCCCTGCGCTTGGGAGGTGGAGACAGGAGGATCGTGCAGGTTCGAAGCCAGCCGCAGTGGCTTAAGAGACCCTGTTTCCAAAACTAAAAGAATAGGTCTGGGAGTGTAGCCCGGATATAGAAGGGCTTCCAGGAACCCCAGTACCACCAAAACAAAGAACAAAACAACAACAACAACAACAACAACAACAACAACAACAAAAAGACTTTGCCCAATTTAACAGAAGGCAAGGGAGAAAGAAGCAGTTAAAACAGTAATGAACAAACATGGTACATCGAAGTCCCCAAAGAGACAGTAGGAGAGGACTACTGTTGATACCACTGAGAGTAATGAAGGTGTTAAGATTAAGCAAGAAAATGGCCATATTTTAAAGATTCATCTTGAAGCCGGGCGTGGTGGCGCCCGCTTGTAATCCCTGCGCTTGGGAGGCGGAGACAGGAGGATCACGCAGGTTCGAAGCCAGTCACGCTGGTTTAAGAGACCCCATTTCCAAATAAAAATATAAAATATGCCTGGGAGTGTAGCCTGGAGGTAGAAGGGCTTTCAGGAACCCCAGTGCCACCCCTAAAAAAATGTATCTTGAAGAAGGATGTGTGAAATATCAGGATATCTTGAATTTGCTTTAAAATATTTCATGGGGGGCCAGGTGTGGTGGCACACACTTGTAATCCCAGCATTTGGGAGGCTGAGACAGGAGGATCGCAGTTCGAGGACAGCCTCAGCTACTTAGTGAGGCCCCTGCAACTCAGTGAGACCCTGTTTCAAAATAAAGAACAAAAAAATAGGTCTGGGGGTGTAGCTCAGAAGTAGAATGCCCCAGGCTTCCAGTCCCAGTACTGAAAAAAAAAATTCATGGGGGAAAAGAAAGAAAAACAATTAAAAAAAGATGAAGCAAATGAAAAAACTTGACTATTGTATATGAGGGATGAATACTCAAGGGTTGTGGTGTTAGCTCTCTACTTTCATTTTTATTCAAACATTTTTATAATATAAAAATTTTAAAATTAAGGTGGTAGATAGATATCCAAGCTATCATTTTCAGACAATTTAGACATTAAGGTCTAAAGAATTTACCCCCATGCTTTCTTTCTCAAGAAACTATTTGAGGATAAATTACACCAAAGAAGTAATAAATAAAAAAAACTAAAGACCTGTCCTCCTGAGAATGGGAAATGGAACTCCAACCCTGGCAAGAGTGGAAGATATTCCCAGAATGCTAGCTGCTTATCAGGCCTAGGTTTTAACATGCTCCTCAATAAAATAGCTTGAATACTGATGTGTTTAATTGTACCGATGGGCAATTTTCAGATCTGGTAGAATTTTTTTTAGATATGATTTGGTGATAGATCTTTAACATCTGTGCTATGTAAAAGTGGGTCGGAACTTGGCTTTTACATCACACTTTTGGGAATATGAACTAGCTATTGGCACTGTTAGAAAATTATTAATTGCTACTTACCCTATGGTGGGCATAGTTGTTTTCTGGAAACATTTGATTGCAATAATTACAGCAGATTTTCCTTTCAGGAGCTGAAATTGTTTTCCCTGAATAATCACAGAAACAACATCACAAATGACCGTCCTTGGTAACCCAGCTCTCCCTCAGCTGCTTGCTGCCCCCCAAACCTGCCTGATCTTAGGTTCCCCACAATGTCTGTATCCTTGGCCACACAAGCAGTGCTTGTCTGAGTTACCCACACCATTTCCCTCATGTCCACAATGTGCTTTCTGATGGAGAGATGTTTTTCTAGAACAGGGCTAGGCTCCTCCTCCTCCTCCTCCTCCTCCTCCTCCTCCTCCTCCTCCTCCTCCTTCTCCTTCTCCTTCTTCTTCATAAGGTCTTGCTAAATTCCTGAGACTAGCCTCGAACCTGCAATCTTTCTGTTTTTGTCTCCCAAGTACTGGGATTACAGGTGTACACCAAGACAGCCAGCTTGCTGTTGTCTTTAGATTATAGATTCTCAGTAAAAGTATGTATTAAAAAAATAAATGAATGGGGCATGGTGGCACATGCTTGTAATCCCAGCATTTGGGAGGTGGAGACCAGAGGATCCTGGTTCGTGGACACCCTCAGCTACTTAGCGAGGCCCTTTGCAACTCAGTCAGACCCTATTTCAAAAATAAAAAGAATAATAGGACTGGGGTTGTAGCTTGGAGGTACAATGTCCCTGGGTTCTATCCCCAGTACTACAAAAATTAATAAATAAATTTAAAAATAAATAAAAAAATTATAAAATAGGTCCGGGAAGACAGAGAGGCTGGAGGCTGGGGGCGTGTCTGGGAGCCACCTGGATGGGTGGGGAGGTCACGAGGAGCCCTAAAAATGAGAGGCTTTCTTTGAACTCCTCCAGCCCAATCCTAGACAGGCAAGACCCACCTGGATCCTTTTGTAGATGAGAAATCCTCACAGAGAACGAAGCAGAGGCTTGCCAGAAGCACAAATAAGACTGGACACTCAAGTTTCCCAGTACAAAACCTGGAGCTTTCCCAGCACCAGCCATAGCTGGAGTGGAGCTGGCTGGAGTTCCTGCCGGCCGGGCCTGTGCTTTGGCTCCTTGGCATTGTTTCGTGCTCTCTGCCCCACTGAGGGTGTTTACTGAGGACAGCCATTGACGTGGCATCTTGCTGACTTCACCAGTTGTTCAGTAATGTGGTGACACATGTAGAGAGTCTCAAACCCCTTAGGTAATAAATCACTCCTGGTAAACAGTCTGCTCAAGGCCCAAATTGGCCAGCGAGCACACGCTTGTAAACCCAGTACTTGGGAGGCTGAGACAGGAGGATCACAGGTTCACAGCCAGCCTCAGCTACTTAGTGAGGCCCTCTGCAATGTGGTGGGACCCTGTTTCAAAATAAAAAATAAAAAGGGCTAGGGGTGTAGCTCAGAGGCAGAATGTCCCTGGATTCAATCTCCAGTACCAAAGCGAAACAACAAAAGAAAACCACCAATACCCAAAATTTTAAAATTAATTAATTACTTAAAGGCTATGGCAGATGTGCAAGAAGGCCACTGTAGTACATGGTGCAGGGCTAGGATAACAGAAGAACCGAAACACACACAAGGACTGCCTTTCTCCTCCCTGCCGTACAGTCCTCCAGTCCTCCCAGAAGAGGCCCTGCCTTCAGTGAGTCCTGCCGCTCACCTTCTCCCAGCTGGGCCTGTCCACTCTGACAGATGTCTTTGTGCTGGGCCAGCACTCGAAAACTGATGAGCCAGTCGCAGTGTGGACAGTGCTCTGTCCGGTCGCTGCACTGGGACTCGTGGATCGACAGCTCCTCCAGGGGTTTGACCAGGTCACAGAACTTGCACTTGCCGGGGCTCTCCTGGTGCTCCTTGGCCTGCGGGAGACACCGGGCAGGGTCTGATCATCGGCCTCAGCGCCAGCCCGTCTCCCTCGGGAACTGAAGCCACTCAGAGAAGGCGACGGCAAGGGCCAGTGCCAGGGGCTGTCTTTAGGATGTGAGTGCTCTTGGGCTCATGGACGCACAAAAACCCCAAAAAACATAAAACAAAAAACCCTCTGTCCAGATCTAGGGGCAGGGGAACCAGTGTCCCTGCGGTGGGCTGGTTCTCTATTGTTCTTTGAGCCTGCTGGGGTGAGAAGATGATGTTTGGGTAAAATCTTTATTTTTTTACCTCTTTCTGTCTCTCTCCTTCTTCCAGGTTATCCTGTAAAGGAGAAATCACATCTGACTTCCACTTCATGCAATTCCAGCCAAGATTTACACTCTCCTAACATACAGCACACTCAGCTTGAGGCAGAAAGAGAGACAGAGACAGGCAGAGACAGACAGACGAGACACATGGCGCCATCCCAAGCCCCACGTCTGCCTTCGCCTGCGGTGCTCCAGGCTTGGGTCTCTGAGCTCCTCGAGGGTGGAAATCAGGTGTGACTCTTAGTTTTCCTCTAGCAGCCAGCCCAGTGCTCAAGAAGTATTTTTCTGGGCAAGTTTGAGTTGCAAGAATACCTAAGCTTGCCGGGCGTGGTGGCGCACGCTTGTGATCCCCGCGCTTGGGAGGAGGAGACAGGAGGATCGCACAGGTTCGAAGCCAGCCCTGCTGGCTTAAGAGACCCTGTTTCCAAATAAAAAATATAAAAATAGGTCTGGGAGTGTAGCCCAGAGGTAGAAGGGTTTCCAGGAACCCCAGTACCACCACCACCAAAAAAAAAAAAAAAAAAAAAAAAAAACAACAACAACAAAAAAAACAACCTAAGCTTAAGGATCCAGAAAAACCAGGGGCCCCAAGAGGGACTAACATAAAAAGGCAGGACAAAAAATCATCTAGCTTTGCTGCCTTCTGGGGCCCTCTTCTCTCATTTCCCCTCTTCATGTGTCTTAAAGGAATTTTCAAGCCAGGTAAGGTGGTGCACACCGTAATTGCAATACTTGGGAGGCTGACAGGAGGATCACAGATTTGAGGCTAGCCTCGGCAACTTAGAAAGACTCTATTTCAAGAGTAATAAGTAGTTGGGTGCAATGGCAGATGCTTGTAATCCCACTGTTTGCCGAGACAGGAGGATCCTAGGTTCGAGGACAGCCTCAGCAAGTAGTGAGACTCTCAGCAACCTAACAAGACCCTGTTTCCAAATAAAAATAAAATATAGCCGGGGGTATAGCTTGCACTGGGGATGTAGCTCTGCGATGGACTATCCCTGGGTTCAGCCCCCAGTAACCCCTCCCCAAAGAACATTCATGCTTTCCTAATCACAGAGGCCCCTTGACTTGGCCAGACCCACGAGCTTGTAGGGAAAGGCCTGGAGAAGGGAAAGCTGGGGCAGCCTTGGTTTAGCACAAGAGGGCAGGGTTCCATTTCATGAACGGGGCTGAGCATGGAGAGGCTAACGAGCGGCCCTGGGGCCAGGGCAGCCCGGACATGGCCCCAGCTGCCCCGCCAGCTGCCCACCAGCCGGTGCTCTTTGCTGCTGTGTTCCTTCATTCTCCACGCGGGGACAGCCTCCTCACACTCGGGGCAGAAGACCAGGAACCGCAGGCAGTGGGCTTCGTGCAGGGTGAAGTGGACGGAGGCCACACTCCTTTTGCTACAGGATGAAGGGAGAGGAAGAACAGGCTTATTGTTATGGTATAAAACCTGGGGCATCGTGTACGTCCAGGACTAGCTCTGACAACACAGATCCTGCCTGCCTTCCCCATGCTAGTCCAGAGTTAGAACAGTGCGGCATCTTGCGGTAAGTGTCAGGACGAGCCGCAGAGTTCTCACACTGACGATCGGGAAGCAGCAGGGCCGTCACCAGGGGCACAGGGAGACCTGGGTGGTGACGGTCACGCTTGGGGTGGTGGGATGGTTTTATGGGTACATAACATAAACAAATGGAACTTCAAAGACAAGATGTTTATTCTCTGTCAAGTCCACTTCAGCAAAGCTAGAATGAAAATGAAGTCATAAATACCCAATTCTTTCATCTCTTTTCTTCTGGTGTCTCTGCTTGTCCCCAGCCAGTTAGGAGTGCAGCCCTGCCGCCCCACACTTCCGGCAAGGACATGGCAACTCTCAGAATGTCAAAGAGAGAGCTTCCCAGGTCTCTAAGAGCAGCAGGCCGGCCACACCTGTGGGGACCACCAAGTCCCTTCTTGGAGACCCACGTGACAAAGACTTCCTAATCTGCTACCTCCCAGGCGGGGCATTGCCCCACAACAAACCTCAAAGCCAAGAAATGCCTGCTCTCAAATTATACTACAGAGAGCTGGGAGTGGTAGCACATAACTGTAACCCCAGTGCTTGGGATACTGAGACAGGTTTGAGGACAGCCTCAGCAAGTAGCAAGACTCTCACCAATTTAGCACGACCCTGTTTCCAAACAAAAATAAAGAGCCGGTTGTGGTGGCGCACGCTTGTAATCTCAGTATTCGGGAGGTGGAGACCGGAGGATCACGGTTTGTGGACAGCCTTAGCTACTTAGCAAGGCCCTTCGCAACTCAGTGAGACCCTGTTTCAAAAACTAAAAAGACTAAAAAATAGGGCTGGAGATGTAGCTCGGAGGTATAATGCCCCTGAGTTTCATCCCCAGTACTGCAAAATAATTAATAATAATAATAATAATAATAATAATAGACAAAAATAAAAAATAAAAAAGGGCTGGGGGTAACTCAGAAGTAGAAAGCCCTTGGCTTAATTCCCATTAAAACACACACACACACACACACACACACACACACACACACACACACTATAAAGCTATAAAACAAAAATAGCATGGTATTGGCATAAAAATAAAACAAATAGCCAGGCGTGGTGGTGCATGCTTGTAATCCCAGCATTCTAGAGGCTGATGAGACTGGAGGATCGTGGTTGGCAGACAGCCTCAGCTACTTAGTGAGGCTCACTGTAACTTAGTGAGATCCTGCTTCAAAATAAAGAAGAAAAAATAGACAGGGGATGTAGCTCGGAAGTCAAATGCCTCTGGGTTCCATCCCCAGACTAACAAAATAAAAATAAATAAATAAATAAATACTTAAGCCAATGGAATAGGAAAGAAAGTTCAGAGGCAAATCCTCATAATTATTGCCAGTTGATTTTTTATAAAGATGCCAAAAATGTACATTGGAGAAAAGATAGCTTTTTTTTTTTAAACAAATGCTATTGTGAAAACTGGATAGTCATATATACAAAAATGAAATTAGGGCCCTACCTCTCACTCTGAACAAAAGTCGACATAAGATGGATCAAAGACCTAGAAATTAGACCAGAAACTTTCAATTCCTATAAGAAAACATGGGACTGACACTCAAATATATAAGCACCAGTAGATACTTCCTCAATAAGACCCCTAAGACTCAGGAAATAAAATTGAGAATCAATAAATGGGATGGCCTCAGATTAAAACGCTTCTGTGCAGCAAAGGAAACAGTCAAGAGTCTGAAGAGAAAGCCTACAGATTGGGAGAAAAATTTTCACCAGCTAGTTTTGTGATTGAGAGCTAATATCTAGAATATATAAAGAACCTCAAAAACAAAAACAAAACCAAAAAAAACCTAACACCAAAATCCACTCCAAAAACCCAGTTTAAAAACGGGCAATTGAACTAACAGACACTTCTCCAAAAAAAGAAATACAAATGGCCAAAAAATATATGGGAAAATGTTCAATATTTTTAGCAACCAGGAAACACAAATGAAAACTACACTGAGATTCCATGGAACTCCAGTTGGAATGGCAGTCATCGAGAACACAATAATAAATGCTACCGAGGAAGTGGAAATCGGAATCCTACACGCTGTGGGTGAGGCTGAGTTAGTTCACCACTATGGAGGCTGGTGTGGAGGCTTCTCCAAAACCAAGGATGGAACCATCAGATGGCCCAGCTATACTACTCCTCGGTACATTTTCAAAAGAATTAAAGTCAGAATACGCCAGGTGTAGTGGAACATACCTCTCAGTATTTGAGAGGCTGAGACAGTAGGATCACAGGTTCACAGCCTGCCTCAGCAACTTGATGAGGCCCTCTGCAGTTTAGTGAGGTCTTGTTTCAAAATCTAAAAATATAGCCTGGTGTGGTGGCGCACGCTTGTAATCCCCGCGCTTGGGAGGCTGAGACAGGAGGATCGCGCAGGTTCGAAGCCAGCCTCGGCTACTTAGTGAGGCTCTCAGCAACTTAGTGAGACCCTGTTTTCCAATAAAATATAAAATGGGTCTGGGAGTATAGCCCGGAAGTAGAAAGCCTCTGGGTTCCACCCCCAGTACCACCAAAAAATAAATAAAATAAAATAAAAAATAAAAAATCTAAAAATATAATAATATAGGGCTGGGGTTGTAGCTCAGAGATAGAATGCCCTCATTTCAATGCCCAGTACCAAACACACACACGCACTCACGTCAGAGTACTGAGTACTGTAGTGATACATGCATACAAGTTTATAGCCACAGGTAGTAAGGTTCGCCCCGCGCCCTGCTCTATCCTTGCTGCCCCACTACACAGCCCCCTCTGAGGGGAGCTGGGAATGGTGCTGGGGGATCTCTGTGGGTGGCTTTCTTTCACATAGTATCAGAACTCCAAGTGAGGACCTAAGCCCTGACAAGTATGAGAAGCCCGGAAGGGACAGGTAGCATGGCTATTTCACTCCAAGCCTGGCCCCTAAAATCTCAAGTATCCCAGCAGAGGTGGACTTGAGGTCGTGCCGATCACCTATCCAGATGTCTGCTGGAGTTTCCACTTCCTTTTGCCCCGGGCTCCCAGGCCCCACCCTCTTTCCCTCCTGGGCGTTTTTATGCATGGGCCAGACAACATCTTACACACTTCAGAAAGAGCCCTCTTGTCCTGCTCAGGGTCTGCTGCAGGACAGAGTGCCTCCTTACCAGTTCCTGCACACCTGGAAGTCTCCCTCCATGCTCTGCTGCCCGGAGTCTTTCTGTTGAGTTCCGTTTCTTGCAGACAAGGAAACAAAACTGAAAGTGTTCCTGCAGCCCAGCCCACAGCCCCGGGAGGGGAGGAGGGTGGCTTGCTGAGGGTGGCTCCTGGGTGCCTGTGGCTGGCCGGACACTGCCAGGAAACCCCTCTGCGGCCCTACAGGAAAGAGGTAGCTCGCTGTGTTGACTTTAGGGGTGCTCCTGAGAGGCAGCTGCTGGACCTCAGGTTCCCCACTCTGGTCTCAGTCAGTGAGTACGTTAATAACAGAGTCTGAAGTCAGATGTGATGGTACACACCTGTAATCCCAGTACTTGGGAGGCTGACACAGGTGGATCGTAGGCAACCAGGGAGACCCTGTTTCAAAACAAAAAGCAAACAAGGCTGAAGGTGTAGCTAGAAGATACAATCATATTGGGCTCAATTCTCAGTACCCAAAACAACAAAACAAAAACCAAATAGAGTCTGAGCCGAGCATGGTAATTGGGTTGCCAAGACAGGAGGATCACGGTTTCGAGGCCAGCCCCAGCAATTTAGCAAGACGGCTCAGCAACTTAGACCCTGTTTCAAAAGACAAGCAATGTGGGTAGAATGCCCCTGGGTTTAATTCCCAGTGCCCCAAACAAACAAACAAAACAAACAAGCAAACACAGAAACAAAAAACACAGGGAGATTTGTGGTAGGGCACTGGCTCTGGGCTTGATTCTCAGCACTACACACACTCTCATGAAATATGACAAAACAGTCCGTGACAGCTTGGTGAGAACTGAAAAAATTTGCGAATACAGTCATGTGCCACATAAATGACATTTCAGTCAACAATGGGCCACACATGAGATGGTTCTATAAGATTATAATGCAACTGAATTACTATCATCCAGAGAGGCTGAGGCATCTCTTAACATTACAACTCAATGCACCACTCTGTGGTGGTGCCAGGGAACTGACCTACTGCGCTGCCAGTCATAGAAAAGCTTGGCACATACAATTAGGTACAGCGTATGTATGTATAGACTATATATATGTTTAAATATACTATGTATATATATAAAATATACTATGTATGTGTGTGTGTGTGTGTGTGTGTATACATATATATATAGTGTGTGTGTGTGTGTGTGTGTGTGTGTGTGTGTGTGTGTGTGTGTGCGACCAGAATTGAACCCAGGGGCATTCTACCTCTGAGCTACATCCCCAGCCCCAATTTTTTTTTTTTTTTTTTTTTTTGGTGGTACTGGAGGTGGAACCCAGAGGCTTTCTACCTCCAGGCTATACTCCCAGACCCATTTTATATTTTATTTGGAAACGGGGTCTCACTTAAGTTGCTGAGAGCCTCACTAAGTAGCTGAGGCTGGCTTCGAACCTGCGTGAACCTCCTGTCTCAGCCTCCCAAGCGCGGGGATTACAAGCGTGCGCCACCACACCCGGCGTCTCACTAAGTTGCAGAGGGCCTCACTAAGTAGCTGAGGCTGGCAGTGAACCTGCGGTCCTCCTGTCTCAGCCTCCCAAGTATTGGGATAACAAGCTTTTATTTTTTATCTTGAAACAGGGTCTCATTAGTTTGCTGAGACTGGTCTTAAAACTAGGATGGTCCATCTCAGCCTTTTAACATTGTTTTAGAGTGTACTCCTTATACTTATAAAAAAAATTAGGACTGGCAATATAGATTGAGGTAGAGCACTTGTCTAGTATGTGTAAGGCCCTTGGTTCCATCTAGAACAAGGCAAAACTATTAATTAATTAATTAAAATGTAAAACATTTTTACTATAAAACATTATGCTGTGCTATGCAAGCAGCAGCCACACATATCTTCTGTTTACTCTCTCTCTCTCTCTCTCTCTCTCTCTCTCTTTCTCTCTTTCTTTCTCTCTCGGTACTATGGTTTGAACCCAGGGACATTCTACCTGCAAACTACATACCCAGCCCTGTTTTATTTTGAAATAGGATCTTGCTAAAGTTGCTGAGGGGCCTGCTAAGTTGCTGGGGCTGGCCTCGAACCTACAATCCTCCTGTCTCAGCCTCTCAAGTACTGGAATTACAGGTGTGTGCCACCTGTTGAGTTACCTTAACAAGCAAAGCCTTCTGGAGTTCTTTAAATAGGATTCATCAATTTAATAAACCAGTAAACATGATGAATCTTAGGTTCTCTTAAATATTCTGTCTTCAAACAGTGAAATTTCAACTTAAAATTTATGTGGTTAAATCAATTATCTAATTGTATATTTAAAGATATATTTTTAGGGTATAGATTCTTTAAAATAAAACTAATGCTAGCGATCAGGACAGCAATCAGAGAACTATGGTCTATGGGCCAAATACAGCCTGCATCTCAAGGTAGTGATATGTAATCCCAGTACTTGGGAGGCTAAGAGAGGGGAATCACAAGTTTGAGGCCAACTACTTAGCAAGACCTTATTTCAAAATAAAACATAAAAAGGGCTCGTGGTGTAGCTTGGAGGTAGAGCATCCCTGGATTCAATCTCCATTACCAAGAAAAGACATTTGAACAGTATTCAAGACCCAGTCTTCTGCCATCCCTGATACTGCACCTACCTCCTTTGTCTCTGTTTATGGGTAGTTGCTTGTCTGTGTCATCTCAGTTCATCTCCACCCAACTACAGGTATAGACAGTTTAACAACAAATTTATCGTAGTTTGGATCTTGAATGTCCCCTAAAGGTCCACATGTTGAAGGTTTGGTCCCCAGACTATGGTGCAAATAGAAGTAGCAGAATCCCTAGGAGGTGGGGCCTAGTGGGAGGAAGTTAGGCCATGGGGGGCCATGCCCTTAAAGGGGATATTGGATGCCTGATCCCTTCCTCTCTTGCTCTCTCTGCTCCCTGGCTGTCATGAATTGAATGGGCCTTCTCCGCCCTGTGCTGCCACAGGCCCAGAGCAATGGGGCCAAATGACCAAAGACTGAAACCTCTGAAGTCAGGAGCCAAAATAAACCTTTCTTCTTTATGAGTAGCTTATCTCTGGTATTTTGTCACCGTGATAGAAAACTGACTAACACAGAAACTTTGTTATCCCTCTGCGCAGGGATGTAGTCCTTTCCTGCATCCCTGAAGGGGATGTGCTTTGAGCCTGGGAGCTGGTGAAGCACTGTGGTTTGGAGTTTCGGGCAGTCAAATGGTAGCTGACCTGAGTGGACAGGGGGGGGCATGAGTGGGAGGTAATTAAGCAGTATGTTAGGAATCTCCATCCACCCACAGAGCACCCCAGAATCTGAGGGCAGAAGCAATGACTGTTTTCTCTTTGATTAAAAAAACTTTAATTATATAACTATGCATGAATATGCATTCTTTTTTAAGAAAACAGAGTATTATAGATGAAACAAAATTTTTTGTTTGCCATGCCTGCTCCTGCACCATTACTATTTTTAACCAGGGCGTGTATGCAGGCACATTCTGGAACACGCTTGCACAAAAGCCTGTCCCCATTCCCATTACAACACAAATCAGCGCTGTGGGCTTGCAGGATTTCATCACGCTGTCACCCGTCTTTGACCAGTCGCCAACCCTCAGTCCATAAAAAAAAAAAAAAAAAAAAGAAGTAGATGAGAAACTCTGTTGTGGGCTTAGAATTCCTTTCTAGGACACTGTGGCTACCCACTTGGCAGTTGTCAGGAGTTTCCGGCAGTTTCTGTGCCAGGGCTGTGGGTTGGGGGGGGGGGAGAGAAGATCATCAGACGAACCAGTCTCTCTGACTTGATCCGACCAAGTTCCTTGTTGAACATTTCACTGGGAACCGGGACCTCCGGGTGGAACCAGGAAGCAAGAATCATCAGAACACACCTTGATGCACTATTCTGAGGATCACAAAAGGACTCTAGTGTGAAAGTAGTACAAGACTGTGAAACACAGTACAGACTATTCCAAGATTCTTTCGATAGTCAGCTTTGTGAAGGATCTTACTTAGGCGCTCTGCTTTCAAGGGATCGCTGTGCTAAGGAAAATGATGTAACGTCAGAGATATTTCACTCTTGAGACAAAAATTACACGGTGGGGTTGTACACACTTCTGAGATAGTGAAGGACCCTGTGGTCAGCATGGCCTGTGTTCCGGGAGACCTGATCATATGGATTGCAGCCTCCCTAAGTACAACGTGTTTGAGTGGGAGTTTGTTTTTCAGACCACATGCGATTGCATCAAATGAGTAGTCTCTGGTTGGAATTCAAGCCCGGGAATATCTGAGATTGTGTTTGAGGCAGACTCCAGGCCTGGCTGGGCAGCCAAATCAGGGGATGTCCTGACGGCTCCTGCTTAGTTGGCAAGCGAAGGGGAGGAACCTTGTCATTAAACTCATGGGTAACCTTGTCATTAAGTCCATAGCATTCCGTCTGTGTCGGTGGTCACCAGGACACCCCCCCCTCCATTCCTTCTCTGGGAAGTCTGTTTTCACACATTCATTTATTCCCTGGTCAAAGCATCTCCTCACCCACCCACCATCCACTGCCTAATCCCATCCAATCAGCAATCCCAACGCAAATAGCAAGGGTCATTGACGGGTCTGTGATGTTTTGATGGGCTTTTTTCTTTAACCTCACGCATGGTATGGCCAAATGTGCATGGTTGCTGCCAAATGTGATGGGACATGAGACAAATGACCACCTACATCATATTTTTGTTGTTCTTTTGGGGAAGAGGAAAAATGAAAGAGAAAACTAGGGGTCTTTTCACTCTCAGAAATTGTGGTGAACTTACTGTGAATCATTAAGTCATGGTGGTTAAGTAGCCTCTTGGACTCTCATTTTAGAGAATAATTAGAGTCTTTTTCTTTTTGTGGTACTAGGGATTAAACTCAAGGGCATTCCACTTCTGAGGTACGCCCCAAGCCCTATTTTATTTTCATTTTGAAACAGGGTCTTGCTAGTTTGATGAGAGTCTGTTTGCTGAGACTGTCCTGGAACCTCGGATCCTCCTGCCTCAGCCTCCAAAGTACCGGAATTACAGGCATGTGTCATCACATCCAGCGTGTCGTTCAATTTTTTAAAATTGAGCAGACATGGCGGCACACCCCTGTAATCTCAGTATTTGGGAGGCTGAGACAGGAGGATTGCAGGTTCAAGGCCAAACTCAGCAGCTTAGCAAGGCCCTCCAACATTTAGTGGGGCCCTGTTTCAAAATAAAAAAAAAAATAGGTCTGAGAGTGTAGCTCAGAAATAGAACACTCCTGTATCAAATTTCTAGTACTGCCCCCCCACAATGAAGCTTATATACATTTGTGCATTGAATTATAATATGTTCTTCCACTCTGATTAGTGGAAGTTTCTATGAGTGTTTCTTTCTACCCTGACTGACCTTGACCTTATGTAGGTTTTTCCTCTAATGGCTCCTGCTGACTCTGAGATATTATTGGCCAGTCTCTTCCCATTTTCCATTCAGGAGGTCATGTTGATAGCTTAAAATTGGCTGTGGTGGGAGTATTTATACCATGGAAATTGGGCACTCCAGAAAGCTGGCTGTTAAATGTTTAACAGCACTGCAACGTTTCTCTATCTCAGTGACATGGGTTCTGTGCAGAGGCCAGGCATAGATCACTGGGAAAAGAAAAAGAGAGGGGGAGGGGGAGAAGAGAGAGGGAGAGGGAGAGAGAAGGAGAGAGAGAGAGGGAGAGAGGGAAAGAGTGCTAAAGAAATATTTATTTACCATGAAAATGTAAAAAAAAAATCCATTGGAAAGGGCCAGTATTTGTACTGACACATGAACTTATTTTCTCCATAAAAGTGAACCAAAGAGCCAGGTATAGTGGCAATCCCAGTACTTGGGAGACTGAGACAGGAGGATTGCAAATTGAAGGCCTGCCTTACCAACTTAGCAAGACACTCAACAACTCAAAATAATAAAAGGGCTGAGTAGTTTCAAAAAAGAAAGAAAGAAAGAAGAGGAAGAAGACAAAGAAGAAGAAGGAGAAGGAGAAGGAGAAGAAGAAGAAGAAGAAGAAGAAGAAGAAGAAGAAGAAGAAGAAGAGGAGGAGGAGGAGGAGGAGGAGGAGGAGGAGGAGGAGGAGGAGGAGGAAAGAAGGAAGGAAAGAAGGAAGGAAGGAAGGAAGGAAGGAAGGAAGGAAGGAAGGAAGAAAAAACAATTTTTTTCAAGAAAAAGTGAGTCAAGGAAGGAGTGTTGCTTTGTTTGAACAAATACATCATTATTGGTTAGGGGAAAAAATGGTGGCATGCTAAGTCGACAAGATATTAGTGTATAAAGCATACCGACGTCTAATCTTTGGAGTGTTATGGGGTGGTGGTGGTCCGATCAGGTCACCTTCATGGAATCCTAAGACTTGGGGGAGTGGATTTGTGGGTATTGCATGTTGGGGGGGAAGGTAGGTGAGATAGGAGGGACATTCCAGCTTGAAGGTGGGTGAGAATATAGCACATTGCATTTGGTGGACACACGCCGATTGTTTCTTGTGGGTCTAGCAAGCAATTGGAAAGGCTGATGTATTCCTTTCCCCAGAAATCAAGAAGTCAGGGAAGCTAATTCCAATTTCATATTTTAATCAAGGTGCTTAGTACCTTATTTTAAATGTAATTATTGATATGGTTGTATTTAGGTTTGTCATATTATTTTCATTTTTCCTGTGCATTCCCTGGTTCTTATACCTTTGTCCCCCCTCCCCTTTCTCACCTTCTTTTGAATTATTTGGATATTTTAGAGAATTCCATTTTAAGTTATCCTCAACAACATTCTGAGAAACTGTTTCAAAAAAAAAATGGCTGGAGGTATAGCATGTTAAATAATATGTGATGGTTAATTAGGGAGCTCTCCTGAAGCTTTGTGTCCAGAATTGTTTATTTATATTTTGGTGGTACTAGAGATTGAACCCAGGGGCATTCTTCCTTTGAGTTACATCTTCAGTCCTTATTTTATTTTTGTGTTATAACAGGATCTTGCTAGGTTGCTGAGAGTCTGTGTTGCTGAGGCTGTCCTTAAAACTGTGATCCTCCTGTCTCAACCTCCCAAGTTTACAGATTACAGGTGTGTGTCACCATGCCTGGCTGGTGTACACAATTTTTTATTGAAGATTTGAGTTTCCATATACTTTATTTTCCTCTTAGTATGAAATTTTTTGTTTTGTAGTGTAGGTCTTTTGGTGACAAATTCTTTTAGTTTTCTTTTATCTGAAAATGTTTTTGTTTTGCCTCAATTCTTGAAAGATATTTGCATTGGATTTGCAATTTGAAGTTGATTTTTTTCAGTACATCAAACACACTGCCTGTCTCTGTAGTGTCTGGTGGGAAGTTCATGGTCATCTGAGCCATCATTTCATCTTCTATCTGGTTTCCTACTATCAGGTTTGGTGTTTGGCTGTCTTCAATTTGATAATGATTTGCCCAGAATGCATAATTTTCTACATATTTAACCTACTTGAAGTTTCTGGAACTTTTTTATGGTATTGGGGATTCAACACCTGGATTCTACCTTCTATCTACACCCCCAGCCCTATTTTTTATTCTTTATTTTGAAACAGTGTTTCACGAAGTTGCAGAGGGCTTCACTAAGTAGCTCAGGCTGGTCTTGAACCTGTGATCCTCCTGTCTCAGCTTTCCAAGTACTGGGATTACAAGCATGCACCACCATGCCCGTCATCTAGAACTTCTTATATCTGTAAATTTATGTCTTTTCCAAAATGGGGAAATTTAAAACATTATTTTGCAAGTCTTTGAGGTTCTTTTTTCCCCTTTTTTAGATTAGGCAATTTCTCCTGATGTAATTTTAAATTCACTGATTCTTTCCTCTGCCATCTTTTGTTAATTTTTAATTTCAAGTATTATTTTTATTTTTGATTTCTATTTGATTTATTTTATAGTTTTCTTTATCTGATGAGATTTTCTATTTGATTATTAATTATAAATATATTATTCTTAATTTCACTAAACATGGTTATAACAGCTATTTTAAATTCCTTGTCTACTAGCAGGGCATGGTGTCTTATGACTGTAATCTCAGTACTTAGGAGATTGA
Source organism: Muscardinus avellanarius (assembly GCF_963383645.1). Taxonomy (NCBI): domain Eukaryota; kingdom Metazoa; phylum Chordata; class Mammalia; order Rodentia; family Gliridae; genus Muscardinus; species Muscardinus avellanarius. The sequence continues at coordinate 19,267,885 of NC_137802.1, read as the reverse complement.
GATAGGAAGATTGCAGGTTTGAGACCAGCCTCAGCAACTTCATGAGGACCTCAGCAACATTCTGAGAACCTGTTAAAAAAAAAAAAAGAAAGAAAGAAAAAGAAAAGAAAAGAAAAACATGGCTGGAGGTATAGCTCAGAGGGTAGAACACCCTGGATTCAATCCCCGGTAACACACACACACACACACACACACACCACACATACACACTTCCTTGTCTACTAATTATAACATATGGGTCACTGTGGGGTTGAGCTCTATTAATTGTATTTCTTTTAAGAATGTATCACATTTTCTGTTGATTGGCTTGTCAAGTAATTTGCAATTGAATTCTGGACACTGAATATTATGCTGCAGGCATTTATTATATTCCATTGGAAAAGTATTGCATCTTTTATTTTAGCGGGCAAATAACTGCATACAAATGGAAATTTCAAATCTCAACTCTCAGTCCAGATTTTTATTTCTAGATAGATTTCTCGGGGGCTATCCTATGATTCGTGAGTCAACAGAAATTTGAGCAAAATTCATATATAGAATTTAAGGCTCTCCCTTTCTGTACTCTCCTTTATTTCAAGATGGTGTGCTGTGCACATGCAACCACCTCCTCTTCCTGCTCTGACATTCCTTTATGATTAAAACAACCATAACTATTCTTAAAAACTAAATGGGGGAGCAATTGGTAAAATCCCTGAAAGTTGGCAAGCAGATGGGGTCAGATGGAGAACTCTCAGCTTCAGACATTTTAGGAGTCTGTAAAACACAGAAATGAGATGGGTAGTTTGAATTTCCAACTTGTATCATGAGTTGACATAGACATTTAATATTGTATCTTCTTCAAATCATATTAGAATGAAAGAAATAAGATAAAAGATAAAGAAATAAGATAAAAGATATTGTGGACCCATAAATACAAATGAGAGGAGAAGAAATCCTGTAGAGGTGGTATATGCTTGTAATTCCAGTACTTGGAGGCTGAGACAGGAGTATCACAGGTTCAAGGACAGCCTCAGCAATGTAGCAAGGCTCTCTACAACCTAGTGAGACACTCTTTCAAAACAAATTTTCTAAAAAGAGCTAGGAGTGTAGCTTGGAAGTAGAATGCCTCTGGGTTCAATCTCCTGTCTGTCTGTCTGTCTGTCTGTCTCTCTCTCTCTCTCTCTCTCTCTCACACACACACACACACCACACACAATCACTGAGATAAAAAATTCAGTGGAATTGATTAAAAACAAAGTAGAGGAAATCTCCCAGAAGAAAAAGTCAAAGGGATGTTAATAAAGAGAAAGAAAAATTGTATTGGTCTGGGAGGTCCAATATTTAATCAATATTTAATCCACAGAAGTTTTAGAAAAAACTGGATTGCAGCCAGGCGTGGTGGCGCACGCTTGAAATCCCAGCATTGGGGAGGCTGATACCGGAGGATCGCTGTTTGCGGACAGCCTCAGCTACTTAGTGAGGCTCTCTGCAACTTAGTGAGACCCTGTTTCAAAATAAAGAATAAAAATAGGGTAGGGGGTGTGCCTTGGAGGTCAAATGCCCCTGGGTTCTATCCTCCTCCCCCCCCCACACACACAAAAAAACCTGGGTTGTAAAAAATAAAATTATTCACAAAAATTTCTCAAAACTAAAAGAGCTACAGATTGAAAGAACTAATGTAGTACTCAGTACATAAATTAAAAGACTAACATCAAGGCAAAAATTCAATGTTTTTAAGAGGATTCACAAAACTTCCAGAGAGAGAGAAAGAGAGAGAGAGAGAGAGAGAGAGAGAGAGAGAGAGAGAGACACATCAGGTCAACATTTATCAATAGTCATAGGGGCATTAGAAGAATTCGTTGGGAATTGAAGTCATGCACGAGGCCCTGGGTTCCATCCCAGGCACTGAATAAATAGGTAAATAACAAATAATAAAAATCAAGTGATTATGTATTATGAATGTTACAGTTAGGGTCTCAAATGTCTCCCAGGGCCCATGTACTGAAGGCTTAGTCCCCAGCTGATGGCACTACTGAGAGCTGATAGAACCTGTAGGGTGTGTGGTCCAGTGGGAAGAGAGAAAGTCATTGGCTGCGTATCCTTGAAGGAGCTATGGGGGAATCAAGACCATGGCCTGTCTTTGTTTCTTTTTTTCCATGAGATGAGTAGCTTTGCTTTACCATGCACTCCACACCATAATGTTCTGTCTTATTCCAGGCCCCAAAACAATAGAACCAACTGCCCATGGACTGAACTCTCAGAAACTATGAGCCAAAGTTCATCTTTCCTCCTTGTAAGTTGATTATCTTGGGTAGTTTGTCACAGTAACAAAAAGCTGACTAATAGAACGTGATACTCCACTTGGAATTTTATACCTACCCAAACTATCAATCAGGCCATTCACATTTATAAACTCTCCTTCTGAAAGCTATTAAGATAAGGGCATAAACCAAGAAAGAGTATACAGGGCCCAGGAAATTAGGGAATCCAATAACAGAGACAAAGGAAATTTTCAGGATGACTATAAAGAGAAGTCACAGGTGACAGCTGTGCAAGTGGGTCTAGTGAGTGAATGATTCAGATTATAGCAGAATGGAGGGTTAAAGGAGAGAGTCATTTAATTTTAGTTCAAAAGGGAAATGGACCCTCACGACTGAGAAGGCTGAGGCAGAAGTACTCAAGTTCAAGGGTAGTCTTAGCCACTTAGTGAGATCCTGCCTCAAAATAAAATTGAAAAAGCGGGTGGGATATAGTTCAGTGGTAGAGTATCCCTAGGTTCAGTCCTAAACAGTCCTAAGCAGAAAGGAAAATTATAATGAGAGACTATTTGAGAATGCAAAAAGAGTCAAAATAAGATTAGCTACTTTAAAATTTTAAGCAAATGGAAAATAAGCACTAGCTCTAAAAAGTAAAAAATATATAAAAGAAATGAAACCTAATTATAGTACTTGGCTCAACATCTCATTATCCTAATAATTTAGATAATCAATTTGACCAAAATGTTGATTACAATATGAGAAGATATAGGAAAAGAAAGGAGAAATGCATGGACCAAATACTCGTTTTTTATGATATGAAGTTGACAAATAGCACGGGGATTACAAGCGTGCGTCACCACGCCCGGCTTAGGATAGACTTTTCACACATTCCTTTTCTGTTGCTATTTTATTTTATTTAAATTAATTAGTTAATTTATTTATTTGTGGTACTGGAGATGGAACCTGGGGGCATTCTACCTCTGAGCTACACCCCCAGCCCTATTTTTTGTTCTTTATTTTGAAGTCATGATAAAGTCATTTGCTTTATTTAGAAACGTGGAGGTAAATACTAGAAGATATGCTACGCTGGCAGTGCTTTTGCTTAAGTATTTGCTCTGGGGAATGAGCTGGAAGAGGTGGAGTGGGGAGGATGATTCATTTGTTGAAACAATGTGCTTAGCACTTTTGAACACCTCATTCCACCTCCTTGGGTTCATCTCAGCCTATTCAAATGGTACAGGGGGCAGGGAGAGCCAAGGGATAGCAGGCTGTCACAGACCACTATCACCAGCCAGAAGGGAAATGTCACCAGGAGAATGAGCTCTGCCATCCTTCACTGCAGGGACACTTGCATGCAAAAGGCCAGGGGGGACCGTGCAGACCAGGCCACACCACAGCAGCCTGTTTTTCTCAGCAGGGGCCTCGTTGGCAGGAAGAAATACCAGGTGTTTAGAGCAACCAAGAAATTTTAGAGCACATGGTTGAGAACACTCAAATTATATACAATCCAAAGCCCTACCTCTCTATCTCCCTTCTTGTCTCCACCTCTCCTTCCAGGGACAGCTGTTCCGTTCCTAGGGCAGATGAAAAATACTGCATCTATCAATTTACAAATTAGTCCTAATAGCTTCTCTTTTGGAATGATAATATAGGGAGTCATTTTGGCATACTATGGAATCTTACCTTTGGTTTGCATAATTTTCTTTCTGTTGCAATTTCTTCTTGATCGCTTTTTTTGTACAATTGCATAGTGGTCACTGTCACTTTTTTATTAAAATTATCAAAAATAGACTACTTACATCTGGTAAATGACAGCTGAGTTTTTGGTGACATTGCATCAATTTTCTTCATATTTTTATTGTAACTTGTCTAAGGATAGATCTTTCTTTCTTTCTTTCTTTCTTTCTTTCTTTCTTTCTTTCTTTCTTTCTTTCTTTCTTTCTTTCTTTTGGTGGTACTGGGGTTCCTGGAAACCCTTCTATCTTCAGGCTATACTCCCAGACCTATTTTTTATACTTTTTATTTTGGAAACGATCTCTTAAACCAGCACGACTGGCTCGATCCTCCTGTCTCCACCTCCCAAGCGCGGGGATTACAAGCGTGTGTCACCAAGCCCAGCTTAGGATAGACTTTTCACACATTTCTGTTCTGTTGCTATTTTATTTTATTTAAATTAATTAGTTAATTTATTTATTTTGTGGTACTGGGGGTGGAACCTGGGGGAATTCTACCTCCGAGCTACACCCCCAGCCCTATTTTTTATTATTTATTTTGAAACAGGATCTCACTGAGTTGCAAAGGGCCTCACTAAGTAGCTGAGGCTGGCCATGAACCATGATCCTCCTGTTTCAGCCTCCCAGGTACTGGGATTACAAGCGTGTGCCACTGTGCCCAGCTTCTATTTTAAATAAAATGTGCTCTTCCTATAAATGTTAGCTTTGTTATTTATTCACTGGTTTGTTTTTGTTTTTGTTTTTGTTTTTTTTAGTCCTGGAAATGGAACCCAGGGACATTCTATCTCTGAGCTACACCTCAGCCCTATTTTTCATTATTTTATTTTATTTTTATTTTTATTTTTTGGTGGTACTTGGGTTCCTGGAAACCCTTCTACCTCCAGGCTACACTCCCAGACCTATTTTATATTTTTATTTGGAAACAGGGTCTCTTAAGCCAGCAAGGCTGGGTTTGTACCTGCTCGATCCTCCTGTCTCCGCCTCCCAAGCGTGGGGATTACAAGTGTGCGCCATCATGCCTGGCTCATTCTTTTATTTTTGAATCAGGATCTCACTAAGTTGTGGAGGGTTTTACTAAGTAGTGGAGGCTAGCCACAAATCTGCGATCCTCCTGTTTCAGCCTCCCAAATGCTAGGATTACAAGCGTGTGCCCCATGCCCGGATTTACACCCTATTTATATTCTTTATTTTGAAACAGGGTCTTACTGAGTTGCAAAGTGCTTCACTAAGTAGCTGAGGCTGTCCATGAACCGTGATCCTCCTGTCTCAGCCTTCCAAATGCTTAGGATTACAAGCATGTATGCCACCACGCCTGACAAATTTTAGCTTTATTTATTTATTTATTTATTTATTTATTTATTTATTTCGTGGTACTGGGGATGGAAACCTTCTACCTCTGGGCTACATTACAAGACCTATTATATATTTTATTTGGAAACAGGTTCTCTTAAGTCAGCAAGCTTGGCTTCGAACCTGTGTGATCCTCCTGTCTCCACCTCCCAAGCGCAGGGATTACAAGCGTGTGCCACCATGCCCGGCTTTAGCTTTATTTTTGAGCAAGTCCCCTCACTTATTTCATATAAGTAAAACTATTATTATAAAAATCAAAATGTTAAAAGCAAAGAAATTCAGTGGGTGTCTGTTTACCCATTCCTCAGCTTTAGAAATAATACACTAGTAAAAAGATTCTTATGTTTTTTTTTTTTGTTTTTTTCTATTTCCCTGCTTACTCATGGATAACTACTGTCCTGAATTTTGACTTTGTTATTCCCTGGCATGGTTTAAAAATATTTATTATATATGTGTGGACCCATAAGCAACATTACTGTTTTGCATGTTGTTCAACCCTTTTTAAATGAAGTTAAAATATATACATTTCTGGGCAGTTTGCCCTTTTCCCTCTCAGCTTTATGTTTTTAGATTTATTCATATTCAGACATACAACTCTTAATTGCTGTGTTATTCAATAGTATAACTGTGCACCAAGTTGTTAACCCATTGTCCTGTGAATTGCAATTTAGGTTTTTCCATTTCTTTTGTTACTAAAAATAATCCTATAACAGGGCCTGACATGGTGGCCCACACTTGTAATACCAGCTTTGGGGTGGTGGAGACCTGGAGGATCTTGGTTCACAGACAGCCTTAGCTACTTAGCAAGGCCCTTAGCAACTCAGTGAGACCCTGTTTCAAAAAATAAAAAGACTAAAAACTAGGGCTGGGGGTGTAGCTTGGAGGTACAATGCCCCTGGGTTCCATTCCCAGTAACACACACACACACACACACACACACACACACATCCCATAATAAAATTCTTCAAAAGAATTTTGAACTGACATTAGTATACTTATCAAGATTTAGAAAATGATATTTTCTGAAATAAGATTATACTATAAAAAGACTATTTAAAGAGCAAAAGGTCCTGGTGTGGTGGCATACACCTGTACTCTCAGTACTTGGGAGGCTGAGATGGGAGGATCAGTCTAAGTAAGTTGTGAGAGACTCTCATCAAAAAAAAAAAAAAAAAATAAGAGCTGGCATGGCGGCACACACTTGTAATCCCAGCATTTGGGAGGCTGAGACCAGAGGGTCACAGTTCGCAGACAGCCTCAGCTATTTAGTGGGGCCCTCCACAACTTAGTGAGACCCTGTTTCAAAAATAAAGAATAAAAAAATAGGGCAGAGGGTGTGGCTCAGAGGTCAAATGGCCCTGAGTTCCATCCTCAAACCCTCAATAAATAAATAAATAAAATAAAATAAATAAAAAATAAAAAATAAAATTGGGCTGAGGGTGTAGTTCAGAGGCAGAATGCTCCTGGGTTCAATCCCCAGTACCACATAAAAGTAATTAAATAAATAGCAAAAGTCACTCTTAGAAATTAAGCATAATAACTGAGATAAAAAAATAATTCAACAAATAAAGCTGAGAAAAAATTTTAAAAAATAAAGTAAAAATACAAATGAAAAGGAAAAATAGGAAACAACACATACACAAACACAAATAGAGAGAACTAGTTTAAAAAATTGGTTCCTGTGATTCTAGTTTCAGAATAAAGAATAAAAAATAGGGTGTAGCTTGGAGGTTGAATGTCCCTGGGTTCCATCCCCAGATTCGCAAAATAAAATAAAATAAAATAAAATAAAATATATGTTTATTACATCTAAAATATACCTGGAGTTCACCGGATGGCACCAGACCAACACACTCAACAGCCCACCAGGCTCCAGAGAGGAGCGGTGGACAGCAAGCCAAGGTGAGCCACTGTGGAACAGCGGGGTGGGATTCGGCAGATTTCTTGGTGCAGGGAGCATCTAAAGCTCCCAGGGGCCGGGCTCAGCACACCCTGCAGGGACTCAGAGCGGAGCTCAAAACCAGAAAAGAAATACGCCAGCCTCACGGCTGAGGGCGTGGCAGCGGCGCCATATTGCCACCAGCGGCAGCAGCAGCGAATTCACGGAGTCCACTACAGCTCCATCTAGTACTCAACAACAGTGAGTCAAATTGCGGCCCCTAGAGGAGAAATCCCAGTACAGCACTCCCAGGGACTTGACCCAGTGGGGGAGTGGCAGTGGCAGAGATATCACACCATAGGAGAACGCCCAACCTGGCACCCCCCATGGTCTAAAGCAGCCTCGATTGACTCCCTAGGTCTGAGACTCTGCCATACAACCTAGTAAAGGAGTAGTGGGGACTGAGATACCACAGACTTGAGATCCAGAGCACCTTAAGTGAAGTCTTAGTGACCCAAGAAAAGAACCCAGAGAAGGCACAAACTTCCAAAATCATGGGAAAGAGAAATAACAATGGAGCAATGAATGTCCACAACCCCACAACATCAGAACCCAATAAAACAGAAATTCAGAGATTTCTAGAAGATCAAATCAGGAAAATAACTGTAGAAATAATAGAGGTGTTTCGAAAAGAATTCAGAGAGAGCCAAAAAGAGATAAAGGATGCAATCAATGAAGTAAAAGCCTCAATTCAAAGTACAAACAACCGATTAGACCACAAGGAGAATAGAATCTCACTCTTAGAAGATGAGCACTCCAAAAATGAACGCATAGTTTCTAATTTAGAAAAAAATATTCGACAGCAGGAATCTGACATTGAAGAAATATGGGCCCATTTTAAGAGAGCTAACCTAAGAATAATTGGAATGGAGGAGAGAAAAGAAGATGAAACCAAAGGGATTAACAATCTCTTCAAGGAAGTAATAGCAGAAAATTTTCCAAACGTAGAACAAGAGGTCGATACACAGGTCCAGGAAACTTATAGAACTCCCTTTAGACAGGATTGGAGAAGAGGATCCCCACGCCACATAATTGTCAAAATGACCAATGTGGAAGCCAAGCAGAGAATCTTAAAGGCAACAAAAACAAAGGGCCAAGTGACATTCAGAGGCAAACCAATTAGAATCACTCCAGACTTCCCAAACCAAGTAATGAGAACCAGAAGGGCTTGGAGTAACATATTCCAAACTCTGAAAGAAAACAACTTCCAGCCAAAAATTTCCTACCCAGCAAAACTTTCTATCAAATTAGATGGAAAAATAAGAAGCTTCCATGACAAACAGAAACTGAAGGAATTTATGTCTTCAAAACCAGCGCTAGAGAAAATAATCAAAGAGATTAACTACAAAGAAGAATTAGGTAACACACACCAGAACCAGAGAAACAAGATTTTCCATCCAACAGACAACTAAGATTGGCTATCGGTGGAGATTCATTATTTATGTTAGTCTTTTACCTATCTCTAAATGGTATTGTTTGCCTTTATTGTTGTTAATTTTTAGGATTTCTAGTTGGAATATTAATATACCTTCAGATATAGCATTTGGAAATATTTTATCCCATTCTATTAGTAACTGTTAACTCTGTTTACATTGTCTTTGGATATACAATATTTTTTTTATTTTTTAGGGAGTTTGTATACTCTTCTGTTGCCTGTGCCATTGAAATCATATCCAAGAAATCACTGTCAATTTCAATGTCGTGAGGTTTTATGACCCAGATTTTCTCCTGAAAGTTTATAGTCTTAAGATTTATATTTAGGTCTTTTATCTATTTTGAGTTAATATTTGTATATGGTGTTAGGTAAGGGTCCAATTTATTCTTCTTCATGTAATTATTATTTTTCAACAATATTTAGTTAAAAGATTATTATTTCCTCCACCAAATGTCTATGAAAACCTTGTAAAAAATAACTTGACAATATATGGAAGAATTTATCTCTAGGCTTTTATTTAACTCCAATGGTTTATATATCTGCCTTTAGAACAGTACTACAGTGTTTCAATTATTGTAGCTTTATATGGTTTGAAATCAGAAAATATACATCTTCTAGCTTTGTTCTTTTTCGAGATAGTTTTGGGTATCTAGAGTCCATATTCCACGTTAGGATAGATTTTTTTCTGAAAAATAAATAAATAAATGTATGATAGTTTCACCAAAAAAAAAAAAAAAAAAGAGAGAGAGAGAAAATATTCTCTGGTAAGAAAGAAAGCAAAAAGAAATATTGAAATGTTATCTTTAAGTCATCAAAAGCTTGGTATCAGACAAATGAAACTGTTCTGTGAGATTATCATTGTTAATTTTGGATAAATTGCTATAATACTAGACGTCAATCACTAAGCCAAGCATGGGAAGGAGGGATGGGGAGGGAACGGGGTGGGGATTGGGTAGGGGCTAATTGGGCGATGTGTGCATGTATGTCTACAAAAGTTTTTTTTTATCCCATTATGATGTATGAATACAGTGCACCAATAAAAAATAATTTAAAAAATAAAATAAAATTGGAAATCTTTACAAATACTGGTACATTAATACATTTTGAAACCTGTTCCCAATACTGGTACAGTCTTTCTTTCTTTCTTTCTTTCTTTCTTTCTTTCTTTCTTTCTTTCTTTCTTTCTTTCTTTCTTTCTTTCTGGTATTGGGGATAGACCCCAGGAGCATTCTACCTCTGAGCTACATGCCAAGCCCTATTTTTTATTCTTCATTTTTGAAACAGGGTCTCACTAAGTGGCCGAAGCTATACATGAACCGCAATCCTTCTGTCTCAGCCTCCTGAATGCTGGGATTACAAGTGTGCACTACCGGGGAGGTAGAAGGAAATAGGCAGATAGGGAAGAGGCCTCGGTAGAAAAAAAGTCAATTTCCTGAGGGTGAGAAATACTAACTTCCAAGGCTTTGAGATCAGCTATTCCAAGGTTCAGAGATAAGAAGGACCAAAGCTTCACAAAGCCATCTGTTTACTAATAAACAAACCCAGGGGCTAAACTAGAGCAAGTCTGACACTTTACTGAAAGGAGATTCTTCAAAGGACTTGCAAATACTCTATGCAAATTCTGAGAGCCGCTTCCTAGAATTCTCAGGATCCCAAACTCACCACAACCAAAAAGAGGACATGCAGACATCTAGACAAAGCCCTAGCACAGCAACCAAATTGGGTTTTTCCCTCTCGGGGACCCCCTCCCCGATGGGGAGCTTTTCTCTCTCTCGCAGGTCATGTTAGCCTTGAGAGAAGGTAGGGTGTAACGGACGGCACGTGGCTTGGGCTACTCCCAAGTAATTTCCTGAAGGCAGCAGCTGGACATTAGAGACCCGACAGCCCAAGTGGTGTTCTGCCACTTTCCCTATTCCTTTCTGGCAGATCGCGGGGACTCTGGAAGAAAGCCACCTGTAATTGAAGGCATTCGGCTTGGGCTACTCCCAAGTAATGTTCTGAAGGCAGCTGCTGGATCCCAAAGTTCCAACAGCCCCTTTGGGGTGTTCAGCCATCTTTCCTTATTCCCTGCTGCTTCCAATAAACCATTTACTCCCCTTCCTATGGTCTGCGGTTGTCATTCTTCGCTCACCGTAGACAAGAACCCGGTAAGGAAACGCCAGTTTCTTCTCAAGAAACTCTGTTTCATCTTTGATGAAACTCCGGGTTTCTTCTCAAGAAACCCCCCGCTTCATCTTGGCGGCTCAGAAGAAACCCCTCGTTTCACTACCACGCCTGGCTCTTCTTCATAATTTCTATAATTTTTTTGAGAGTCTCTGTCTATTGAAACATTCTCCTGGATCCTTTAGTTCTTTGTCCAGGTTTCTTTTAGCTTTTTGAGAATATTTAAGACAGTTGATTTTCAGGTCTGGCTAGTAATGCCAATGTCTGTGCTTCTTCAGGAAATGTGAGGGTTAATTTGTATCAACTTAGTCTATGGTGCCAGTTTTTTTTTTGTAAAACATACCTAAATGTATTTCCTTCCATCCTTCCTTTCTTTCTTCCTTTTTTGTGGCATTGGGGATTGAACCCAGCTTTGTACTTCTGAACCCAGTCCCCCCGCCATTCTTTTTGAGACAGGGTCTCACTAAGACACTGAGGGCCTCACTAAGTAGCTGAGAGGCTATCTTTGAACCTGGGATCCTCCTATCTCTGCCTCCCAATTACTGGGATAACAAGCGTGTACCACCATGCCTGGTTGTACAGGTATATTTTATTTTATTTTTTTAAGTTTTTTTTTATGCACTGTATTCATACATCATAGTGGGATAAAAACAAACAAACAAACAAACAAAACTTTTGTAGACATACAGGCACACATCACCCAGTTAGCCCCTACCCAATCACCATCCCATACCCTCCCCATCCCTCCTTCCCATGCTTGGCTTTCTCCGTCATCATCTTCCTGGAAGTCCCAATTTTAAAAATATATCGTTTGTAGTGAAGAAGGCGAGGGGCTGTTGGGAGAAGGCCGGCAGATTTCTTCATGGATAATTAACAAAAGAGTAGAAGAAGCCTAGGGCCTTTTTACATTTCTAAAGAGAAATGGGAGGAAATCCCAGACTCCAGAGAAGCAACTTAGCACATCTTGGGAGTGTAACAAAAGGTGTGGAGGTCTGTGCTGGGAGACAGAGCTGCCCTGCCTGCCTCAGAGGGGATACCTGGGCTAGGACAGCATATCTACATATCAAAGGACCTGCCAGCAGACTTGGTCAGGATAAGAACACTCAGCATGCAGGGACTTTTGGTGTATTTGCTCGAGTCAACCCCCCCATGCCATTTCTGAGTGGCATGGGGCTTTAACTGTCTTCTGTATTTCTATCTTTTTAATAAACTTCTTTAAATCTCCAGCAAGAGTCCAAGCTAACGTATTTTTACCCTTAGCTCAGGCCAAGAACCTGCGCTTTTTATCTTTGTGTGGTTTTGTTGGGGAAATTATTTCTCCCCTCACACACAGCACAACATATTTCACTATAAAATGAACGAGATAATGAGAAAAAGAAAGAAAGAAATTATGAAGAAGAGCCAAACAGAAACTTTGGAACTGGCTGGGCATGGTGGCGCACGCTTATAATCCCCGCACTTGGGAGGCGGAGACAGGAGGATCGCGCTGGTTCGGAGCCAGCCTTGCTGGTTTAAGAGACCCTGTTTCCACATAAAAAGTAAAAAAATAGGTCTGGGAGTGTAGCCTGTAGGGGTGTATCCCGGAGGTAGATGGGCTTCCAAGAACCCCAGTACCACCCCCCCCCCAAAAAAAAAGAAAAGAAAGAAAGAAACTTTAGAACTGAAAGGTTTCATCTGGTTACAGCAGACAAGAGAAAGAATGAGTGAATTTGAGAATAGATCAACTGAAAATATCCACCCAGAGGAAAATAAAAACAAATGAAGAAAAATGAACAGAGTCTCATGGGACACCATTAAGTGAACCAACACAGCAAAATGGGAGTCTCAGAAGAGGAAAGAGAGGAAGGGTCAGAAAGCTTACTTGAAGATGTAATGGCCTACACCTTCCCAAATTTGATAAAAGACATGAATATACACATCTAAGAATTCTAAATATAATAAATCCAAAGAGATCCATAATTTATATACAATATCTCAATTTTTTCTTCATTTTTGCCAAATATAGAATTTAAGGTTTAAAGTTCTTTTTCTTAGCTGGTTGTGGAGGCACAACCTATAATCCCAGGACCTGTGAGGCTGAGACAGGAGGATCTCAGGTTCAAAGCCAGACTAGGTAATTTAGTGAAGCTCTCAGCAACTTAGACCCTGTTTCCAAATAAAAAGTAAAATGGGCTGGGGGTGTAACTCGGAGATGCAATGCCCCTAAGTTTAATTCCCAGCACCACAACAAACAAAAAGCAAACCAAAAATGTTTTTTATTTCAGCACTTTAAATATATAATCCCCCTGCCTCTGATTACTGATAAGAAATCAACTATCAATCTTACTAAGGGTCTCTTGTAATGATTTTTCCCCTGTTTTCAAGATTCTCTTTGTCAAATTATAGAAAAACAAAGGAGAAGCCAGTGTAGTGGCACACACTTGTAATCCCAGCAATCAGGAGGCTGAGACAGGAGGATTGTGGTTCACCGACAGCCTCAGCTACTTAGTGAGGCCCTTCGCAACTTAGTGAGACCCTGTTTCAAAATAAAGAATAAAAAATAGGGCAGGAGGTGTAGCTCGGAGGTTGAATACCCCTGGGTTCCATTCCCAGACCTGCAAAAAAAAAAAAAAAAAAAAAAAAAGAAAAGAAAAGAAAAGAAAAAGGAAAGAAAAACCAAGGGGGGGGGGAGAGAGAGCTTATCTAGTAGACTACCTACAATAAGTGCTAAAAGCAGTCCTTCAGGCTGAAATAAAAGGACACTAGACAGTTAACTTGAAGATACAGAAAAAATAAGGAGCACTGATAGTTAAATCCAACTATGTAGTTCAGTAAAAAAAAAAAAAAGCCAGTATTAAGCTGGGTGTGGTGGTGCACATCCGTAATCCTAGTACTTGGGAGGCTGAGACAGGAGGATCACAGGTTCAAGGACAGCCTCAGCAAGTAGTGAAATTCTCATTAACCTAGTGAGATCCTGTTTTAAAATAAAAATAAAACAGGACTGGGGGTGTAGCTTGGAGATAGAATTCTCCTGAATTCAATGCCCAGTGTCACAAACACATTTTTAAAAAGCCAGTATTATTGTATCTTTTGTTTGTGACTCATTAATCCTACATGGTTTAAACTCAGCCCATGCCGGGCGTGGTGGCGCACGCTTATAATCCCCGCGCTTAGGAGGCAGAGACAGGAGGATCGCGCAGGTTTGAAGCCAGCTGTGCGCGCTGGTTTAGGAGACCCTGTTTCTAAATAAATAGGTAAAAATAGGTCTGGGAGTGTAGCCCGGAGGTAGAAGGGCTTCCAGGAACCCCAGTACTACCAAAATAAATATATAAATAAATGAACTCAGCCCATGATAGCAGCAGCGTCTAATCTTTTATGTAACTTGCAGATTCAAAAGCTATTCAGCCATAAAGAAGAACAAAATTATATCATTTGCAAGAAGATGGAAAGCCCTGGAGAGCATCATGTTAAGTGAGATCAGCCAAGCACAGAAGAAGATACACATGTTTCCTCTAATATGCCCAAACTAGAAAACACAAAGGATACCAGTAGGACCCCAGATATTAGAGGGGAAATACTAGCTAAGTTTTAATGGAAAGATAGGAGAGGAGAAAGGCCGATCTTGATTAATGAGGGTCTACACCTGAACATGTGTAAAATTATGAATAAGACATGGTTAACCTGGACAACCATTGGTGGGGGGGGGAGAGAAAACGGGGGCAGGGGGGGAGAGGGCACCAAATATAGTGTAAATGTATACTACTTATGTTCAATTAAAAAATTGTTAAAAAAATAAAATAATTACTAAAATGGTTAAAAAAAAAAAGCCTCTTGCTTCCTGTTCCGAGGCTTCTCTGTTGCCACTGGGTGAGAGATGCTGTGGGGCCCTTTAAATACCTACCACACGCACTGGTCCACCTGCTTGAAAACTGCAGGCACAGGTATCTGCTTCCTGCACAGGCAAGGCTTGCTCTGGAGGAAGCCGGAAGGTCTGCTGCTGCAGGGAGACTTTGACCAACAGGGGATCTGCATGGGAGGATACACTCTTCCCTTCTTCAAGAGATATTTGGAGATAAGAGAAGTTTCAAAGGTCTTTCTGAAGATGCCGTGTGGCCTGAACTCTCTACTGTGTTTGTGACAAAGTTGCAGCCAGCTTGGAAATGTTCTTACTCCCCTCTGTTTATTCTCTTTTTTTCCTCACTGCTGCTTCTCTGGGATACTATTTTTATTAAAGATGTTTACCCTTTCCACAGGCTCTATTTTCTAAGCCACCTGAGTGTCTTAGTCCATTTGTGCAGCTATAACAAAATTCCTTACACAAGGTAATTTGTTTTCATTAACTTTTTAAAATTTTATTGGTGCATTTAATTCCCTCTTTCTTTCTCTCTCCCCTTTCTCTTTCTTTCTTCCTTTTCTCGTTTTTCTTTTTCCTCTTTTTCTCTTCTCTTCTATCTCTTTCTCCTTCCCTCCCTCCCTCCCTCCCTCTCTCCCTCGCTCTCTCTCTCTCCCTCTGTGTTAATGGAAATTGAACCCAGGGGAATTCTAATTCCAAGTTACACCTCTAGCCCTTAGCCCTTTTTCTTTTCTTTTTTTTTTTTTTGAAACAGAGATTTATTAGGTTACTCAGAGTCCTGATAAGTTGCTGAGGCTGATATTGAACCTGAGATCTTCCTGTCTCAGCCTCTCAAGTAATGGGATAACAAGCATGCACCACCATGTCCAGCTGGTGCATAAACATTATACAGAAGAGTGAGTGAGATTCACAGTGGTGTATTCATATACACTCGTCGCATAACTTGCTCTGTCTCCTTCCTGTGTTCCCTTTTTCCTTCCCCTTCTCTCTCCTGCCATCTCGCCCCTCTACTCTACTGGTTTCTCTCCTATTTGCACGAGCTCCTTTTTCTTTCTTTTTCTTTCTCTCTAGCTTCCACATATGAGAAAGAACATGCAACTCTTGATTTTTTCAGTCTGGCTGATTTAGCATGATGTTGTCCAGTTCCATCCATCACATTGGATAACTTATGAGCAACAGAAAGGTACTGATAGGTCGGGTCCCTCCCTTCCCCCACGGGACCCGCAGCTGGGACAGGAGGCAGAACCCTGGAAGCGAGAGCAGAGATGTTGCGAGACTCCAGGTGTCGCGAGACTCTAGGTGTCATGAGAAGACTGGCCGCTAGCCCCACGCCAAGACCTGGCTACATAAATACCCTCAGTTTCCCTCTGACCACGTGACTATGACAGCCGACCATTACTCTGCTGACCACGTGGTTCTGCTGCTTGGTCATTGGTCCCTTCCCCCACAGTCGGCAGACCTCACCTAAAGATGCCAGTTGATTAAAGAGGCCTTTAATAACTTGGTTGGTGTTTGCCTCCTTCATGACTTCCAACTTAATTTCAACGCTATATTTATCACTCACCTGTTTTGGGTAGCAACTGATCCTTTGTCTAGGGAGGGCTCATTCTCTGCTTCAAGGTGGCACCTCCTCACCGCATCTTTCCATTGTAAAGGGGCTAAGGATCTAGATGTCTGGAGCCCCTGCAAGGGCACTAATCTCATTCATGGGAGTAGAGCCTTCATGACTTGACCACTTTCCAAAATCCCAACCTCTTAAAGCCATCACACTGGATATTAGATGCCAACGTAGGAACTTGGGAGAGACATAGACATTCAGACCATAGTACTGAGCTACAATAGAAAGGAAATACAATTATAATCTGCAGATGATATGATTATGTACTTAGATAATCCCAAATAATGCCAAAAGTTTATTAAAATTTTGTGACTTTAGCTGGGCAGAGTGGCACAGGCTTGCAATATGAGGGCTTTTCTCTAGAGAATCTTTCTCTTAAATATCTTAAACCAATCCCATCATTCCATCTTTAATATAGATGTCTTGTTCTGGGTTTTGATAACTTTTTTGTAAAATAAATAATCTAACTTAATTTAGAGGTGAGAACTTTATATGGCATCTTTACAATGAAGGGCAGTGTGCCATAAAAATACACACATTTTGTGATGGAAGCTCTTCCCCACACATGCAAATATCACCTTTCCTACTGATGGACATATTTGGAGAAGAAAAAAGGGCAAAAGAAGAGAATCACATACCATTCAGCAAGAAGGGAAATAAATAATTAAAGTAAAAAAAAATTTTTTTGGTACTGGGGTGGAACCCAGGAGCTTTCTACCTCTAGGCTACATTCCCAGACCTATTTTATATTTTATTTGGAAACAGGGTCTCACTAAGTTGCTGAGAGCCTCACTAAGTAGCTGAGGCAGGAAATTATTAAAATTAGAGCAGAAATTAATGAAATAGAGAATAAAAAAATACATAAAATCAACAAAACCAAAAGCTGGTTTCTTGAAAAAATTAACAAGATAGATAAATCACTAGCCAACCTAACTTAAAAAAAGAGAGAATCAACCCAAATTATGAAGATAAGAGATGAAAAAGGAGACATTACTACTGACTGTAGAAATCCAGAGGATTATCAGAAACTACTTTGAAAAACTATACTACAACAAAATGGAAAATCTGGAGGAAATTGACAACTTTTTAGATAAATACAACCTTCTTAAATGGAGTCAAGAAGATACAGATAATTTAAACCAACCAATAGCAATCAAAGAGATTGAAACATTAGTAAAAAGCTTACCATCAAAGAAAAGCCCATCTGTTAAGTAAAATAAAAAATTATGCGAGTAAAATAAAAAATAATGTGAGTATGGCAGGAGTGTGAAAAACACGAGAGAGGTCCGGTACATGTGGCATGTAAAGTTTTAATTGCACGGCTCTCCCGGGGATCAGGGCAAGGCACCCTGGGGCCCACACGCCTGTCTGAAGCTAGAGGACGCGGGCTCTCCTTTTCAAGGTATGCATCTCGTGAGATGGGGGTTTTACTCGCGGGAACGCCCAATTCTCGTGGGGATTTCAGCCCCTCCCTTGCCCTGCAGAAGTCATGTGACACAAAGTCACACGAGTGTAGGACACAACTTATCAAGGACCAGATGCTTTTCCAAGTGATTTCTATAAAACCTTTATAGAAGAGCTAACCCCAATACTCCTCAAACTATTTCATGAAATAGAAAAAAATGGGACTTTCCCAAATACATTCTATGAAGCCAACATCACACTAATACCAAAACTGAATAAAGACAGTTCAGGGAAGGAAAACTACAGGCCTATATCTTTGATGAACTTGGATGTAAAACTATTAAACAAAATACTAGCAACACACATTCAAAATCACATCAAGAAAATCATACACCATGACCAGGTAGGGTTCATCCCAGAGATGCAAGGCTGGTTCAACATACAATCCATGTAATTCACCATATAAACAGAATCAAAGACAAAAAATCACATGATCATTTCAATAGATGCTGAAAAAGCATTTAATAAAATCCAACATCCATTTATGATGAAAACACTGCAGAGAATTGGAATAGAAGGAACATGTCTCAACATCATAAAGGCAATCTACATTAAGCCCACCACCATCATATTTTTTTTTTGAGGATCAGTTTGCATTTTATTATTTTACTTACAAAAAATGAAACAGTCACTTGCAGTCAATGTCCTGGCAATTACTACAAAGTCATCCTATTTAAAAGGAAAATATCAAACAACAAAAAACATTTTTAGAAAAATTTGGCCATCTTGATGGTATCATTTGGGAAAACAAATATATTCATTTTCATAGAATATGTTTGGATAGCTGTTTATATTGTGAGACTGGTGAAATATACTTACAAATTTATTTTTGAATTATTTCTCCCTTTTTTCACTTTCTGCTGATTGTTGGGCTGTTTGGCAAATTTATATTTAATGTTTTGGGGTGCTGCTGCTATTTCCTTATGTGGCTGTATCATTATACATTTTCCCCAGCAGTGAATGAAGTTCCAATATCCTTCAAACCCAACACATTGTTGACTGTCCCTTTGGTTACATCCATCCTAGTGTGTATGAAGCGGTATCTCATTGTGCTTGGACCTGCATCTCCTGAGGGCTAACGATATTGAGCATCTCTCCATGTGCTTATTGGCCTTGTAGATCATCTGGAGAAATGCCTAGTCAGACCACTTAGTATTGCAAAAGATTTTTTTTCCTTTTTTTAAATTTTGGTACTGGGGATTGAATACAGGAGAATTCTACCTCCATAGTACACCTCTAGCACTATGTAATTTTTAGATAAGCTTACAAACATAATTTCTTTTTTTTTCTTTTTTTGTTTGTTTTTTGTTTGATTTTTTTTTATTGGTGCACTGTATTCATACATCATAGTGGGATACAAACTTTTGTAGACATACATGCACACATCACCCAGTCAGCCCCCACCCGATCCCCACCCCATTCTCCCCCATCCCTCCCTCCCATGCTTGGCTTAGTGGTTGACATCTAGTATTATAGCAATTTATCCAAAATTAAAAATGATAATCTCACATAACAGTTTCATTTGTCTGATACCAAGCTTTTGATGACTTAAAGATAACATTTCAATATTTCTTTTTACTTTCTTTCATACCAGAGAATATTTTTTTTCTATTTTTTTAGGTGAAACTATCATATATTTATATATTTATTTTTCAGGAAAAAAAAATCTATCCTAATGTGGAAAATGGACTCTAGATACCCAAAACTATCTTGAAAAAGAACAAAGCTAGAAGATATATATTTTCTGATTTCAAACCATATAAAGCTACAATAATTGAAACAGTGTAGTACTATTCTAAAGGCAGATATATAAACCATTGGAGTTAAATAAAAGCCTAGAGCTAAATTCTTCCCTATATTGTCAAGTTATTTTTGACAGGGTTTCCACGAACATTTGGTGGAGGAAATAATAATCTTTTAACTAAATATTGTTGAAACATAATAATTACATGGAAAAGAATAAAATTGGACCCTTACCTATTCCCATATACAAGTATTAACTCAAAATAGATAAAAGACCTAAATATAAATCTTAAGACTATAAACTTTTAGAAGAAAATCTGGGTCATAAAACCTCACAACATTGAAATTGGCAGTGATTTCTTGGATATGATTTCAATGGCACAGGCAACAGAAGAGTATACAAACTCCCTAAAAAATAAAAAAATATTGTATATCCAAAGACAATGTAAACAGAGTTAACAGTTACTAATAGAATGGGATAAAATATTTCCAAATGCTATATCTGAAGGTATATTAATATTCCAAATAGAAATCCTAGAAATTAACAACAATAAAGGCAAACAATACCATTTAGAGATAGGTAAAAGACTAACATAAGTAATGAATCTCCACAGATAACCAATCTTAGTTGTCTGTTGGATGGAGAATCTTGTTTCTCTGGTTCTGGTGTGTGTTACCTATTTCTTCTTTGTAGTTAATCTCTTTGAGTATTTTCTCTAGCACTGGTTTTGAAGACATAAATTCCTTCAGTTTCTGTTTGTCATGGAAGCTTCTTATTTTTCCATCTAATTTGATAGAAAGTTTTGCTGGGTAGGAAATTTTTGGCTGGAAGTTGTTTTCTTTCAGAGTTTGGAATATGTTACTCCAAGCCCTTCTGGTTCTCATTACTTGGTTTGGGAAGTCTGGAGTGATTCTAATTGGTTTGCCTCTGAATGTCACTTGGCCCTTTGTTTTTGTTGCCTTTAAGATTCTTTGCCTGGCTTCCACAGTGGTCATTTTGACAATTATGTGGCGTGGGGATCCTCTTCTCTGATCCTGTCTAAAGGGAGTTCTATAAGTTTCTTGGACCTGTGTATCAACCTTTTGCTCTATGTCTGGAAAATTTTCTGCTATTACTTCCTTGAAGAGATTATTGATCCCTTTGGTTTCACTTTCTTTTCCCTCCTCTATTCCAATTATTCTTAGGTTAGCTCTCTTAAAATGGGCCCATATTTCTTCAATGTCAGATTCCTGCTGTTGGATATTTTTTCCTAGATTAGAAACTATGCGTTCATTATTGGATTGATCATCTTCTAAGAGCGAGATTCTGTTCTCCATGTGGTCTAATCGGTTGTTTGTGCTTTGAATTGAGGCCTTTACTTCATTAATTGCATCCTTTATCTCTTTTTGGCTCTCTCTGAGTTCTTTTTGAAGCACCTCTATTATTTCTACAGTCATTTTCCTGATTTGATCTTCTAGAAATCTCTGATTTTCTGATTTATCAGATTCTGATGTTTTGGGGTTGTGGGCATTCATTGCTCCAGTATTATTCCTCTTTCCCATGATTTCAGAAGTTTGTGCCTTCTCTGGGTTCTTCCCTTGGGTCACTATGACTTCACTTAAGGTGCTCTGGATCTCGAGTCAGTAGAATCTCAGACCCCACTACTCCTTTACTGGGTTGTATCACAGAGTCTCCGACCCAGAGAGACGATAGAGGCTGCTTTAGACTGTGGGGGGGTGCCAGGTTGCACATTCTCCTATGGTGTGATATCTCTGCCACCGCCCCTTCCCCACTGGGTCAAGTCCCAGGGAGTACAGTACTGGGATTTCTCCTCTGTGGCCCGCATTTTGACTCACTGTTGTTGAGTACGCAGATGTAGCTGTACTGGATTAGGTGAATTCTCTGCTGCTGCCGCCAGTGGCAATATGGCGCTGCTGCTACACCCTCGGCTGTGAGGCTGGCGTATTTCTTCTTGGTTTTGATTTCCACTCTGAATCCCTGCAGCGTATGCTGAGCTCAGCCACTGGGAGCTTTAGATTTTACCTGCGGCGAGAAATCCCGCCTGGCTGTTCCGCAGCGGCTCACCTCAGCTTGCTGTAGCTGTCCGGTGAAGTCGCCGCTGCCGCCGGCAGTATGGCGCTGCTGCCGCGTCCTCGGGCGGGGGCCGGTGTATCTCCTCTGTGGCTCTGAGCTCTGTTCTCAGTCTGCTTTCTCTCTGGAGCCTGGTGATTTTTTTGTTTCTCTGGTGATGGTGTTTTCTGGCTATGAAAGGCGCTGATTTTGTGGTAATGGAGATTAGTTGTTAGCGGGGCTCTTAAGCCCCGCTTTTCTCGGTCGCCATCTTCCCGGAAGTCTCACCACCATCATATTAAATGGGGAAAAACTTCAAGAACTTCCCCTAAAAACAGGAACAAGACAAGGATGTTCATTATCACCACTTCTCCTCAATATAGTACTAGAGACTCTAGCGCACAAGACTCAATTCAAGATGGATCAAAGACTTGGAAATTAAACCAGAGATCTTGAAGCTCCTTGAAGAGGGCATAGGTCCAACACTGCAACACATAGGCACAGATAAACACTTTCTCAACAAGACCCCAAAGGCACAACAAATTAAAAGGCGAATCAATGTGTGGGATTGCGTGAAACTGAAGAGCTTCTGTTCAGCAAAGGAAACTGTCAAGAACCTCAACCGAGAGCCAACAGAATGGGAGAAGAGTTTTGCCACCTACACCTCTGATAGAGGACTAATATCTAGAATATACAGAGAACTCAAGAAACTCAACACTAAAAAAAAAATCCAATAAAAAAATGGGCAAGCAAACTAAATAGACACTTCACGAAAGAAGAAATTCAAATGGCCAATAAATGCATGAAAAAATGCTCAACATCACTGGCAATCAGAGAGATGCAAATCAAAACTACCCCGAGATTTCACATAACTCCAACTAGAATGGCAATCATTCAAAACACAACAACAACAGATGCTGGCAAGGATGTGGAGAAGTGGGAACTCTAAAACATTGTTGGTGGGATTGGAAATTAGTGCAAGCACTTTGGAAAACAGTATGGAGAATCCTCAGAAGAATGGGAACAAATCTACCATTTGATCCAGCAATACCAATTCTGTGCCGGAGCCAGCTGGCAAAAGTATGGGTTCCAAAGAGAGGAGTGAGGATGAAATAATATAACTCTTAAGAATTAAATTCCAAATATTATTTATTCCTAAGCATGGGAGGATTGCCAGTCAACTCCTGGGTCGATATCTCTACTGGCCAATATTGGGGCTTCTTCTCTAGTGGTATTTATAGTTTTTAGCTTTAGGTTACCCTGAAGGAAAAAAGTTCAAAGTCCCGGCAGGCCAAACAATACCCTGTTGCAACACAAACAACACAAACTTAGCCTTAGCTCAGACAGAACAATAGCATCATTAGCATTAATTACTTTGAAGCTTCCATGGCCCCAAACCTTGTTGACTCTGGGTGGAAGGACAGTCAGAAGTATGTTTTTAGTAAAGATAAGGGGAAGACCTTGATGACTCCCCACACTTCTGGGTATTTTTTTTTTTTTTTTTTTTTGGTGGTACTGGGGTTCCTGGAAACCCTTCTACCTCCAGGTTACACTCCCAGACCTACATTATACTTTTATTTGGAAACAGGGTCTCTTAAGCCAGGGAGGCTGGCTTCAAACCTGTGCGATCCTCCTGTCTCCTCCTCCCAAGTGCAGGAATTACAAGCGTGCGCCACCACACCTGGCCCACTTCTGGGTATCTACCCAAAAGAAAGGAAACCAAACTACCTAAGTAATGCATGTGTATCTACGTTCATAGCTGCACAATTCATATAGCCAAACTATGGAATTAGCCAAGATGTCCATCAACAGATGAATGGATTACAAAACTGCGGGATATGTACACAGTGGAATTTTTTTTTTGGTGGTACCTCTGAGCTACACTCCCAGACCTAATATATATGTATATGTATATGTATATGTATATGTATATGTATATGTATATGTATATGTATACGTATACGTATATGTGTATGTGTATGTGTAAGTATATATATATGTATTTAAATTTGGAAACAGGGTCTCTTAAGCTTTGAACCTATGTGATTCTTCTGTCTCCGCCTCCCAAGCACAAGGATTACAAGCATGCGCCACCATGCGCGTGTTTGTGGGTGCAGAGGGATTACTTGCAGACATTACACCTTGGTGCCGAAACGCCTGTATGGACTATGATGGCCTTTGGATTTAGCGAGAATCTCTTCTCAGTGCCGGGCGCACCACATGGGGGACATAACTGTTTGCCGCCACACAGCCCTGTGCACCGCTGCTGGAAACGTTTACACGCTAGGATCTAAACTCTGCCTCCACCGCGGAGCTCTGTGTGCGGCTGCTGGGAACATTTACGTGCTAGGGGCTGGGCTGTGCCTCCGATTGTTACAGAATTGGCCCGCCTTATCATCCATTCCCCGCGCCCCGACACTGCCCAAATGTTGGATCCCTGGAACTGGCCTTACATCGTCGCGGCGGACTGGAAGGCCCCAACCTGATCTCCAATTTTCCCTGCTGATCCCACTGGCTTCTGGATTGTTGAGTTCTATATGGGCTGCAGTCATCTTGCTTCCTTGTTTAGTGGGGGCGACTGCAGCCATCTTGGCACATGGTTATGCTGGTGGAGGCCATCTTGCCTCCTTGTTTAGTGGGGCGACTGTAGCCATCTTGGCATGTGGTTATGCTGGGAGGCCATCTTGCCTCCTTGTTTAGTGGGGGCGACTGCAGCCATCTTGGCACATGGTTATGCTGGTGGAGGCCATCTTGCCTCCTTGTTTAGTGGGGGCAACTGCAGCCATCTTGGCACATGGTTATGCTGGTGGAGGCCATCTTGCCTCCTTGTTTAGTGGGGGCGACTACAGCCATCTTGGCACGTGGGTATGCTGGTGGCGGCCATTTTGTTCAACCTACAGGTCGGCAGTCATCTTAGACTCCACCCTATTTCACTCTTAACCAATCCTAGGAGTCATTGAAATTCTAAAACCCTCCCATTTTTTCCCTGGCCAATCATGAGAGTAGGTGGCCATCTTAAATACCATTCACAGCCATTATTTCAAACACACATCTCCACAGCGTGGGCCTGGCTCTGCAGCCTCTCTGTGCTCACACTGCGGTAAGCTCCCCCTTAACTGAATAAGCGGGTTCCGGCTTTTAGCCCCTTTTGGACTCAGGTTTCTGGCTGTTAAGGAATCCAAATATTTGGTATCTGAGTCCCCTCCAGTCGGCCAGGCCAAGCTGGGGGTGTGTAAAGAGAAAAGAGACGTCTTCTCTCTGTCACACCCTGTCTCTCTGTTCCCGAACGTCGGTTGGGGCTCTGGGACGCTGGAGTCCTACCTTTGTTCTTGCCTGCTTTTCAGTCATGGCGGGAAATTAGCCATCAAAGATTAAGATTGATTCCCAGTCTGCACTGGGCCATGTTCTGGCTAATCTCCAGGCTTTGGGTTTCTCGGGGGAACTGTCCCCTGAGAGGCTCATATCTCTCTGTACTAAGGTTTGGCCGACATATGATTTAACTAATAATCTTCGATGGCCTGTAATGGGTACGTTAAATCCTAGGATATTAATGGCTCTCAGTGAATTTTGCACATGATCTGCGAAATGGTCTGACCTGTTGTATTTACAGCCATTCTGGCACCTGCATTTTCTGTTTTCCTCCCCTCCCAACCCTGCTGCCCGAGTCATGCTGGCTGGGGATTCCCGCAAG
The DNA here is from genome assembly GCF_963383645.1 of Muscardinus avellanarius. NCBI lineage: Eukaryota > Metazoa > Chordata > Mammalia > Rodentia > Gliridae > Muscardinus > Muscardinus avellanarius. The sequence continues at coordinate 19,242,630 of NC_137802.1, read as the reverse complement.
TCACAGCCGCCATCTTGGACACCCCCTGGCAACTCACAAGCGCCACCTGGTGGTCCCTCCAAGACACAGGCTTATAATCCTGCTGACTCACAGCTGCCATTGTACAAGGAAACATGGATACCTGAGTCTGACCTGGCCGAGGCACAGGCCTCATTTACTGATGAGCCTGACCCACCCACAAGACCTCTCCTTATCGCCGCAACCGCCAGCTCATTCCGGGGCGGCTTCTTGTTCTAACCCACTTCTTTCTCCCCTGCCTTCCTCTCTCAAGGGCCCAATCCTTACCTCCCCCTCACCTACCCCCGTAGGTCACCGGACTCATTTCAGAAATCCTCCTCCTTCTCTCCTGGCCCCGCTTCGTGAGGTGGCCGGTGCAGAGGGCGTGGTCCGTGTACATGTTCCCTTTTCCCTTCCTGACCTTGGTCAACTTGAAAGGAGACTGGGCTCTTTCTCAGCCAATCCCAGTGTTTTCATCAAGGAATTCCAACATATTATACAAGCATATGATTTAACTTGGCGGGATCTTCATGTCATTCTAACCTCTTCTTTAACTACAGATGAACGTGACCGCGTCCTGAAAGTGGACAGGGAAAGCGCCGACCAGGCCCACGTAACCAACCCACTACTTCCTACCAGTAACGCTGCAGTTCCCTCTGAGGAACCCAACTGGGATTATAATATAAAGGAGGGAATAGAAATAAGAAATTATATGATACAATGTCTTCTTGATGGTATGCGAGATGCCTCCCATAAGGTGGTTAATTATGATAAGCTTAAGGAAATTACCCAGGGTCCGGATGAAAACCCAGCTTTTTTTCTTAATCGGTTACGAGAGGCTTTTACCCGTTATGCCCGTTTAGATCCATCTACAGAGGCAGGCTCAGTCATATTGGCCACTCATTTTATTGGGCAATCAGCTCCTGACATTCAGAGAAAATTGAAAAAGGCTGAGGATGGTCCTCAAACTCCCATCCAAGATTTGGTGAATATGGCATTTAAAGTTTTTAATTCCAGAGAGGAACAGGCAGAAGTAGAGCATACACTCCAACTTCGCCAGATGGCGAATATACAGGCCCAAGCCTTGGCGGCAGCCCTGCGGCCAGCTGAGGATAAGCAGCCTTCAGGACGGCGAGCACCACCGAGGGGAGGACGGCAGCAATGACAGTCACCCTCAGGAGCCTGTTTCAAGTGTGGTGGTGCTGGTCACTGGGCACGCAGTTGCCCCCAACTGCGTCCACCAACCAGGCCGTGCCCAGCGTGTGGCAAAGAGGGACACTGGAGAAGTGAATGCCCTTGGAGAGAAGGTGAATCTCAGGTGCCTCAACACCAGGGAACCACCCCTCCAGATCAGGCCCTGCCAATGGCCCTATTGGGTCTGGCTGAAGACTGACACTCCCCGGCCTCGGCCACCCGTATTACTCAAGCTGAGCCCAGGGTCACGCTACAGGTAGCAGGTAAACCAATCTCCTTCCTGATTGATATGGAAGCTACCTACTCCGTCCTCCTTTTCTTCTCTGGGCCTATTTTCCCTTCCCAAATCTCGGTCCAAGGGATTGACGGCCTGCCCTCTTGCCCACGTACCACAGGCCCCCTGTTATGCCATTTAGAGAACTTTATGGTCAATCATCCATTCCTGATTATCCCATCATGTTCTACCCCCTTTTTGGGTAGAGACTTTTTAACCAAACTTGGGGCTGAACTTTCATTTAACCTTCCCCCGGTTTCCGTTTCCTCTAACATATTTTTAATAGATACAGCTACAGTAGAGGACCAAAATGCAAAACCTCCCCTTCCAATAGATGTGGTTGACCCCATAGTATGGGACACCAGTACCCCAGTCGTGGCAACTCACCACACCCCGGTTCGGGTTACCCTATGTGACCCCAATATTTTTCCTGCTCGTGCCCAATTTCCCATATCCTTCCTTCATCGGCGTGGGCTTAAGCCCATCATTTCTCGTCTCCTGGCTCAGGGACTGCTCATCCCTATTAATTCCCCTTATAATACTCCTATCCTCCCAGTTAAAAAGCCTAATGGGACATATCGCCTAGTCCAAGATCTCCACTTAATCAATGAGGCAGTGGTACCAATCCACCCAGTGGTCCCTAATCCTTATACCCTCCTGTCTCAGATTCCCCCCAATACTACCCACTTTTCAGTCCTTGATTTAAAGGACGTATTTTATACAATTTTCCTACATCCGCAATCATACCCCCTTTTTGCCTTCACTTGGGAGGACCCCGACACCCAGGTTGTCCAACAACTTACCTGGACTGTCCTCCCCCAGGGTTTTCGAGACAGCCCACATCTCTTTGGACAGGCTCTAGCGCGGGATCTCCTCCAGTGCCCCTTAGAGCCTAGTTCTCTGCTACAATATGTAGATGACCTTTTGCTTTGTAGCCCCTCCTTAGAAATGTCTAAGCAGCACACTGCTCTCCTCCTTAATTTCCTTGGGAGCAAGGGCTATAGGGTGGCCCCACATAAAGCCCAGTTATGGATGCCTGAGGTGCGGTATCTAGGCCTGCATCTCACCCCAAACACTCGGGGACTTACTGTGGACAGGGTCAAGGCCTTACAAGACTTACAGCCGCCCATCACAGCTGGCCAGATCCAATCTTTCTTGGGTTTCGTGGGATTTTTCTGACATTGGATCCCCAACTTTGCCATTCTAGCTAAGCCACTACATGAGGCAATTAAGGAAACCCTGGTTGGCCCTCTCACTTCACCTCTGATCATTCAACAAGCCTTCCTGGCTCCTCGGGAAGCCCTCCTTAAATCTCCTCCACTGGCACTCCCCAACCCCACTAAGACCTTCTTGTTATTTACTGATGAAAGGCAAGGGATAGCCACAGGAGTGCTCACGCAACCCCTGGGACCAACTCAGGCACCAGAGGCCTATCTGTCCAAACAACTGGACCCCACTACTCGGGGCTGGCCACCCTGCCTCAGGGCTCTGGCGGCAGCAGCTGTACTCACAAAAGAGGCTCTTAAAATTTGTCTTCAGATGCCCCTGCAGGTCTTTTCCCCACATAGGCTCCAGGATTTGTTCTCTCCTTGAGCACTCCCTCTTTTGTCACCATCCCGTATTCAGGAACTTTATTTGCTGTTTATGGAAAACCCAAGTGTTAAACTGTCTCATTCCCCAGCCCTTAACCCGGCCACTCTGTTACCAGTGAGCCAGGGTCAGGGCCCTGAATTGTGTTCACTTAGCGACGTTGACTTGAGCGTTGATGTAATTGAAGCTCTAGCCAAACCTCGGGCGGACCTCCAGGACACTCCCCTTCTTAATCCAGATGTCACTTACTTTGTTGATGGCAGATCTGTTCCTGACACCAGAGGTAAGAGAAGAGCAGCTTATGCAGTGGTCACTCTAACTCAAATAGTTGAGGCTGTCAGGTTACCGGACGGTACTACCTCCCAAAAGGCTGAACTGATTGCCCTAACTCGAGCCTTACAGCTGGCAAAAAACAAGCGGGCAAACATTTACACCGATTCTAAATATTCCTTTTTAATAGCACATTGCCATGCCTCAATCTGGAGAGAGGGTTTCTCTCCACCAAGGGATCACCCATTATCAATGCTACCCTAATTAAAAAGCTTCTAGACTCCCTTTCTTTACCATCCGAGCTGGCCATCATTCACTGTAGGGGCCATCAGACAGAATCTTCCTTAGTGGCAAAAGGAAATAATAAAGCTGATTATACAGCATGACAGCTGACACAACAGGCTCAGCCAAGCCCACCAGCACCTGTACTGTTTCTAACACTCCCTACAATGGTGCCTAATTACAGCCTGGCTGGACGAGAACACCTGACAAAACTTGGGGCATCCAGCGCGGAGGATGGCTGGCTCATGGTACAGGATAAAATTGCTCTGCCTAAGGCCCAGGCTGAAAAGGTCATCAGCCTAATACATAACTCCCTTCACGTGGGACCTATGGCACTGAAGCATTTCCTGAGCCCCTTGTTCTGTTCTCCTCTCCTACTACAGCTGATTGGTAAAGTCAGTGCCTCCTGCTCCACTTGCGCTGCTGTATCTCAGGGAGGCCTTCGCCCCTCCTTCCCCACCCACCAAATGAGGGGACACCTGCCAGGACAGGACTGGCAAATCGACTTCACACATATGCCTCCCCATAAGAAACTTAAATATCTTCTTACCATGGTTGATACCCTAATAGGTTGGGTAGAGGCTTTTCCTTCAAAGGATGAGACAGCCAGCTCGGTGGCCAGTGTTCTATGCTCAGATATCATTCCTCATTTTGGACTCCCTACTCCTTGCAGTCTGATAACGGCCCAGCCTTTGTTTCTAAAGTTACTCAACAGGTGGCACAAGCTCTTGGCATTACATGGAAGCTCCATGTTCCATATCGACTACAGTCATCAGGAAAGGTAGAAAAGATGAATGGGATTCTTAAAAGTCATTTAACAAAACTCTCTCTGGAACTACAGGTTTCATGGCCAGAGCTCCTGCCACTAGCTCTGGCTTGGGTGAGGGCTACCCCCCGAAACCCCACCTTTATGAGCCCATTTGAATTGCTATATGGTTGCCCTTTCTTGCTTAATCACACTCTTCCTTCAGACCTCCCTCCTTTGTCTTCCTATCTCCCTTACTTGTCTCTTCTCAGGCACATTCTTAGGGAACATGCTGACCGATACCTTCCCCAACCCAGTACTGACGAAACAGCTCCACACCGTGCAGTCAAGGCCCTTAAGCCAGGGGATCAGGTCCTCCTCAAGTCGCTCCAGTCAAAACAACTCCAACCACGGTGGACTGGGCCCTTCACAGTGATCCTCACCACACCCACCGCAGCCAAACTGCTGGGGGACCCCAACTGGCACCATCTTACTCAGCTAAAAAGGGCCCCACTGCAACAGTCCCGGGACGAATTTTCTTGCACAGTATTAGGACCTACTAAGCTTCGTTTTTCTCGACGTAACTCTCTTTGATGTTTATATTTTAGCAGGTCCACTTGTTTACATGTTATGGTGCTCTCCCTCTTCGGATGCCAAACTGCCATAAGTATTAAACCTCCGAAATCGGTTACTGATGCTCCTGATGCAGTAACAGGTGTTCGTTTGACCAGACAGACCTATACCCACTCAGGGAGTTGCTGCTATTAATGACTCTGGTCTAATAAAAACTGCTGAAGGGGCAGTAGACGTTCTCCTCAGGGAAATGCTGCTGTTTAAATTAATAGATCTAGTGACAATCTACCTCATATTTAAAGGGCTCCAGGGATCTGCTCTCACAATTTTTCTTTCTTTCTTTAATAGCACCTTGCCTGTTAACCAAGGTAACCTCCAGCTCTCACTGCAGCCACGCCCACCTGCCTCCCCCTTCCAGGGGACTGGATCCCGACTCCTGGCCTGGGGCCCCTGACTACGCCCCCTCTGACAGCAGGAAGTAGCTCGAGTAGAGTCATCATCCCTATGACCAAAAAGGCCGGGATGTTAGGTTCTAAGTCCCCACGGGGCAGGGGCGGGGCTGGAAGCCAGGAGGCAGGAAGACCCGCCTCCTTACCCTGCGAGCTCCGGAGTTCCCATGGAAAACCACTCCCCTTTGATAAAAAGGGGGACACGGCGACCTGAAGACACAGAAACTTCAGAACAGAGACTCCTACACTCGTGGAAGGCTCTCTTCCACACACCACCCCCCTACCCCCGCACCCGCGACACGGGGGTGGGGGAGGGAGCTGCTCGGGAATAGTGGGCTGAACTAATAAAGACTTATGGCGCCTGCATCTACAGTCTCGCATGTCTGTGGGTGCAGAGGGTTACTTGCAGACCTTACACATATGATCAGCTATATCACTTCTCGGTATCTTCCCAAAGTGACTGAAATTACAATATTATGGTAATACATGCACATATCCATGTTTATAGCAATACAATAGCCAAATTATGGAACCAACCCAGGTATCCATCAACAGATGAATGGATTACAAATTATAGCATATACACACAATGGAATTCTTCTACTTAGCAATAAAGAAGAACAAAATTTTTCCATTTGCAGGATAATGGATGGACCTGGAGAACATTATGTTAAGTGAAATTAGCCAGTCACAGAAAGTGAAGGGTAATATTTTCTCTCATATGCAGACGCTAGAGAGTAGTCAGGATACAAGAGGGACTTCAGGCGATGGAGGAGGAGCCAGGGAGCCAGGGAGTTGTTTTGGGGAAGGAGAGGGAGAATGAAGAAAACACTTCCATCGACATTATGTGCCTCTGTGCAAATACCAATGCCAATCTCATTCTCATGTCTGAGGAAGTGGAGAAGGGGGAGGGAAATGGGGAAGACTCACCAAGTGCTGTGTGCATGTTGAAAGGTTGAAAATAGCTAGGGAGTTTGGGAGGGAGGTAAAAACACCAACCGGGTTGTCAGAGACCTCTGCTTTATTTGAACCCAACCCGGCACCCTCTGGGGAGTCAGCTGGCTGTGGGGGAAGGGACTGACAGGCCACATGTCTGAAGAGTTGCACATAGTCCTGATCGGCCAGCCGAGTCACGTGGTGGATTGGAGGCACTGATATTTTATAGGCGTGCCGATTCTCTTGCAGCTTCTGTAGTCTCGCGATCTCAAGTACGTCTCGCGGCACCTGTAGTCTCATGATATCTCTGCTTCTGGCTTCTGGGGTTCCACCTCCTATTCCCACTGCGAGATCATGTGGGGGAACGGAGGGACCCGACTTATCACATGTGTGCCACTATCACCAGGAAATACATTGTGATGTGAGACCATAAGGCTATAATGCACTAATAAAAGTATAAAAAATAAAAAGTACTGGGGCATAGCTTGGAGGTAGAACGCTCCTGGGTTCAATTCCTGGTACTCCTTCCACCAAGTAATAAGGATGCATGCATAAATTTAACCAACTTTGGGGAATAATTAAAATTCATGAATAAAAGATAACTATTAAATCAGAAATCATGATCACACTTTTCCTACATATATTTAATATATTTAGTGAAATAAAATGCCTATATTGATAAAATACAATTGATCCAGCAGCTGGCAGTAGACATCAGATAGTCTGTGTGCTCTTGTTATCATTTACATATAATCATGCATCTATTTCTAGGCTTGGTTTTACTCTTTCCTATCCTAGTACCAGTGGTAAAGGTTACATCAGTTACTATGGCTTTGTCATTTTTTTGCCTGATAGCAATTCTGTTGCGACCTTTTCCCAGAAGTATCTTGATTATCCTGCTTGGATGTTTGGCTTCTCAAATAATCCTGATGGAATTTTAATTAGAATAGGTTGAATATTTTTTATAATGTTTGGTTTTCCTACCCATGAACTAGGTATAATCTCATTTATTTAGCTTCTTTTTATTATTGTGGCATTTGTTTTCTGAACTGTATTGGTTTTTTACTCAGCAATCTTAATATTTTCACTGGTGGTGGTGGTGGTGGTGGTGGTGGTGTGTGTGTGTGTGATTGAGGATTGAACCCAGACACATTCTACCCCTGAGCTATGTCCCCAGCCTCCTTTATTTTTTGAAACAGGGTCTTGCTAGTTTGGTTGCTGAGGGCCTTGCTAAATTGCTGAGTCTAGCCTCGAACCTGTGATCCTGCTCTCTCAGCCTCCTAAGTACTGGGATTACAGGTGTGTACCACCACACCTGGTCTCACTGGTGATATTGACTTGCCTCCACTGCTGCTTGGTAAACTATTACTTAGCCCTGAAGCCTCAGCTCAACTTTGGCCTCCTGTGTGAGGCTGCCCCATTGCTTTGGGCAGGCTTGGAGGACCTTTCTTCCAAGGCTTCTGCTACCCAGTGTATGTTGCATATAATTGCAAGACCACATACTTGATTGCTGACTCTATGCCAAAGCACTGTGTAAAGCACTACTAGCATTAACTTAGATCATCTTCAAAGCACTTGGAATCAAATTTGGTGCTATTCTTTCCATTTATGAGAAAATGAAATCAGAGAAGATGGAGTGCCTCAGGTGCACAGCCAGGGTGAACAGGCCCAGGATAGGGGTCCCGGAGTCCAGCTGCAGAGCATATGCTCTGTCTTACACCCTTTCAAAGAGTTGCATTGTTTGCTGAAATAGTTTACTTGTGCTCATTTATACATCTCAAAGTTCTGAGTGCTCACACTGGATGAGGCGTGGAAAAGGTGCCTCCTGGATATTGGACAAATAAAACTATTAAATAAAAATTATACCAGTGAACTCATAGGTGCAAATTGTGCTGAGTGCCTGGGGAAAGGAGGAGGGAAGCCCAGGGTAATGTAAATGTGATTTATAAAAGGGGAAGTGTAAGAAAGGCAGTTGCAGGACAGTTTGGGGGGGGAATGTGTGTCCGTGGGTGCAGGTCACAGGGAAAGAGTTATAAACTTGATTCAAGATGCGTTGAGTTTTACGGCCTGTGTCTCATACAGGCTGTGAAAGGTTGGAAATACAGTTGTTCCTGTGGTTCTAGGAAGGGCTGGGAAGATTGTTCCAGGACCCCAAGAAAAAATCTGTGGATGTTCAAGTCCCTTATATATAGCATAGTTTTTGTTTGTTTGTTTTTGGTGGTGGTACTGGGGGTGGAACCCAGGGGCTTTCTACCTCAGGGCTATACTCCCAGACCTATTTTATACTTTATTTGGAAACAGGGTCTCACTAAGTTGCTGAGAGCCTCACTAAGTAGCTGAGGCTAGCTTCCAACCTGTGCGATCCTCCTGTCGCAGCCTCCCAAGCGCTGGGATTACAAGCGTGCGCCACCACGCCTGGCTAAGGCATAGTATTTTGCATATAACCTGTGCACATCCTTATATTTCTACATTACGTATAACACCTACTACAATGCCAGTGCTACGTAAATAGTTATACTATATTGTTTAGGGGGTAATGAAAAGGTCTGCACATGTCCAGTACAGACACAGCCATCCTAAGCTTAGACTTGATGGGCCCTGAGGGCCAGCTGTTTGGAAATCTGAGATCCGGCATGTGACGTGCAATCATTAAGCAGCAGGCTGCAGTTACCTCGTGAGCATGGCTAAGGCTCCCCCAAAGGAAGTGGCAGAGCGAGGACAGAGGGGCAGAGCGGAGGGCAGGAAGAAGAGGCAGCAAAGCCTTAGCATGCCCACGCCCATGCCCGGCACCCACAGTAGGGCTTAGCAGAGCGCGGTGCCAGGAGTCTTGCTGGCTGGCGGGCTGCAGGGATGGTGGCAGCCGAATGAATGTGTGCATGACTGTGCAGTCTTAGTTATGTCCTTTCCTATTTTCCTCCATAAAACGGCCTGGCCCCCTGGCGTGCGGGGGCCCGCAGCTGTCCCGCTCTGCCCCGCCGGGCGTCCGCCGGCCTTGTCCGCTGGAGGGCGAAAGGCCTCCAGATTGCGCAGGGTGGAGACCGGCCTCCCCCCCAGGTCTCCCGAGTGCGCCGGGGGTCGGGGGGGGGGGATCTGGAGTCTGGAGCGGCGCGAACCGGGCGCGGCGGGGAGCAGGGTGGGGGTCGGCGGTGCCGAGGACTAGGGAGGCCTCCCTGGGGTCGGGGTGGTGGGGAGGAGCACGGGGGAGACTGGGGGATAGAACCCAGAGACGGTGGAGCTGCGGCCCTCCCGCCCAGGGGGCGCAGGTGCGGCTCGGGCAGGGGGCGCGCGGGGGCGCCGGCGGGGGCGCGTGTCCAGGCCGCCCCAGCGCCCGCCCGAGGTCCCGGAGTCCGCCGCCGCCGCGGGGTGGCGGAGCGGCGGCCCGAGCGCCCGCAGACCCCGCGGGGACGCCCGCCGCGGGGCGGAGTCGACGCCGCCCCCCGTCCCGTGGGCTGCGGCCCCTTCTTAAGCCCGGAGCCTCGGGCCGCAGCTGCTCCGGCTCCCCGGGCTCCCGCGCCATGGCCTCGGTGCTGAGCTGTGTCTTCAAGTTCAAGTCCTTCCTGATCTTGTTCGCCACCCCGCTCCTGCTGCTGCCGCTCATCATCCTGATGCCCGCCAAGGTCAGTTGCGTCTCTGGGCAGCCCGGAAGGAACCCGGTGCCCACTGCCCAGTAACGGGCACAGAGCTCGGGAGCACCGAGCGGAACGCAGGACGCCACCCGGGGACAGCTCCGCAGGCGCGCGCTCGGGAGCTCGAGGCGCCTGCGGGGAGGTGCCTGCAAAGGTCCCGAGGGTGCACCCACCCGGGGCGCGCACCTTCTAGGGCACAGAACCATCGAGCGAGCACAGAGACCAAGACACCTGGAGACCTAGGCACGAGCACAGGTCTTAGCCACACAGACCCCAGCAGAGGCTCCCCAGAGTTCGTATTTGCTGCCCCGTCCCTCAAGATGCCATTCAGGTCGGCAGGGACTCCGAGCCTTCGACTTCCCTCCTCTATGCCTCCTTTCTCTTCTCTTAGCAAGGGGGCACTGCCAAACTGTAGGTGGCCTCTGACATCAGCCAGGGCCCTACAAGGAGATAGCCACGACCCAGTGGCCCCCGAGCTCTATCTTTGCCACTTTCTGGTCCTCCTCTGGGCCTCAGTTTTCCCATCCATGAGCCACATTTTTTTTCCATCTGAAACCGGTGAGGCCGCTGCTACATTGAAGTCCCTCTGCCCGCTCCAAGGCAGGTCAGAGTGGGTCCCCTTTGCCCGCTGTGGCTGGGGCAGAAGCAGGCACATTCTCAGGGCTCACGCCTTGGGTGGCATGCCCTGGGTTGCAGGGAAGCTGTGTCCCATGCCCTGGCCTCCTCCTGCTTCTGAGAGGGAGGGAGAGAATGAATGGCCTTGGTCACAGGGTGGGGGCGGGGCGGGCACCCTGGCGGGCTGAGCTGCACTGTGCCAGCCAGTTTGGCAGGGGCCCAGCCCCTTTGAAGCCCTTTGTGGCTGCTGGCTGTTCCTTCCCCATTCCCTCTTTCACTCTTGGCCCAAACAGGAAATCTCCAGCTCCCTGGCCTCCCCACAGGTTTAGGGAACAGAGGGACTCTTCAAGGATGCTCTGGAGCAGAAGGCTACTCTGGGGTGTCAGGAAGCCAACCTGCAAGGGAAGCACATTTCTCCCACTCAACCTCCTGACTTTCTCCTGTGTTCTCTGGGCCTTGTTGCTCTCATCTGTGTAATGGGTGGTTCTCTTCTGATATTTTAAGGCTTTGGTGTCAGAAGAGATTATGTTGGAAACCGGGCATGGTGGCACATGCCTGTAATCCTAGTAGTTGGCAAGCTGAGACGGGAAGATTGCAGGAGGACAGCCTAAGCAATGTAGTGAGAATCTCATCAACCTAGAGAGACCCTGTTTCAAAATAAAACATAGAAAGGGCTGGGGCTATAGCTTGGAGGAAGAATGCCCTTGGGTTCAATCCCCAGTACCCAAAAAGGGGGTGATTATGTTGGTCCCTAGAAGGGGGAGGAACTGGCAGCAGCCCTTGGGTGAGCTGAGCAGATGGGCGAAGGGTGGCGGGTCAGCCGTGGCAGCTCCTCAGTTGCCACACCATCAGCAAGCAGGCACAGCTCCTTGTAGAAGACCTTGGGTCAGCTCGGCACAGTGGCGCACATCTGTAATTTCACTACTTGGGAGGCTGAGACAGGAAGATCACAGGTTCTAGGCCAGCCTCGGCAATTTAGCGAGACTCAGCAATTTAAGGAGACCCCGTTTTAAAATAAAAAACATAAAAATAAAAAGGGCTGGGAGTACAGCTAGAGGTAGAATGCCTCTGGGTTCAATTCCCAGTACAGAAAGAGGAGGAGGAGGAGGAAGAAGAAGAGGAGGAAGAGGAGGAGGAAGAGAAGGAAGAGGAGGAGGAGGAAGAGGAGGAGGAAGAGGCAACGAAGAAGACAGAAGACGAAGCCAAAGAAGAAGAAGAAGAAGAAGGCTCCGCTATTACTGTCTGTGGGAGGGAGCCAGGCAGGAGAGCTGTGATTTCAGTTCTGCTGGCAGGAGTGAAGTTTCCTGCAGTAATTATAATTACTTGGTTGACCTTTCAGTTCCAGGGCAGTGTGAGACCCACCCCTATTCTGGCGCGCGTGCTGGCCCATGCACGTGCACGCGCACGCGTGCGCGCGCGCGCGCGCACACACACACACACACACACACACACAGTGGGTCCTAAGCTAGGACCTCGACTTAGATGGTGTGTGTGTGTGTGTGTGTGTGTGTGTGTGTGTGTGTGTGTGTGTAGTTAAGCTGCACTGAGGGTGAGGACCAGAAGGGGGATGAGGGACAGTGTGAGAGCCCTTCACAGGCTACCTTCCCTCCCACTGGTGCCTGGCTTCTTTTTTTCTCCTCTGTGCCTCTGTGTTGGTCACCATTGAAGAGCTCCAGAGGTACACAGCGTGGGCAGAGCTGGGGAGTAGCCGGCCCCTGGCAGCCTGGCAGCTCTGTCCTCACCCAGGGGCAGCCATGGCCCGCCGCTCCCAGCCTTTCTCCTGACCTTCCCCTTCTCCCCTGGCTCGCTTCCTAACCTCATCTCTGCTCCACTTTTTCTACAGTGTCTCTGAATCATTAAAAATTTTTTTAAATTTTAATCTGGGCATGGTGACCCATGCCTGTAATCCCAGTACTTGGGAGGTAGAGACAGAAGGATCACAGATTTGAGGCCAGGCTCAGCAACTTAGGGGGGCTCTCAGTAACTTAGTGAGACCCTGCTTCAGAATAAGTAATTTTAAAAAAAGGGATTGAGGATATAGCTCAGAGGTAGAGTGCCCTTGGTTCAATCCCTAGTACTAAAAAAGCATCATTTAAATAAGTGATCATTTTATTGTATCATTTATTTTATTAAAATTGTAAAAAAAATCTTTACAAGTCTGTGAAATATAAATAAAAGTGGAAATACCCTCAAATCCCATAACACACATTAGATATACAAACACAAATATGTGTATGTGTGTATGTGTATATGTATGTGTGTATATAGATATAGATATGATGCTAGGGACTGAGTGTGGGGGCATTCTGTCTCTGAGCTACTCCAGCCTTTTTATCTATCTATCTATCTATCTATCTATCTATCTATCTATCTATTTATTTATTTAGTTTTGAAACAGCTTCTCTAGCCTTTTTATTTTGAAACAAGACTCTCTGAGTTGCTGAGGCTAGCCTCAAACCTCCTATCTTCCTGTCTCAGGAGTGAGTCACCATGCCCAGCTCTTATTAGTATTTTGACAAACATCTTTCCAGAAACCAATCAATTAATCCTTGTCTCATTCTACCTCCACCCCCCGCCCCCGGGATGCTGTGCTTACGTCTTTCTCATGATGCAGTGTGGCCAGGGCACGGACTTGTTAATGCAAGCCTGCATCGTGGAATGATGTTTTGGTCAACATTGTACCACATATGCCACAGTGCTCCCTTCAGACGATCTCACCGAGTGACATCGTAGCCAGCTCTGTCTGTGTAAATACTCCGTATGGTTTTATTCAGGCGTGCACTTGTGTATATGAGCTCCAGAATTGTGTTAACGGGGAACTACACTTTGTGATTGCCTTTGTGAATTTGTGTATCTTTTCTCCTTCTTGATCTGCGTATTGTCAGTTCATCCCAGCAAACCTTCAGGGAGCAAAAGAAAGGCTTTCCTTTCACCCCAGCAAGACCAATCTGCTTGGGAGCCATGGACTAAAGGCAGAATAGTGGTGCAGTTAGAAGCCAGGTTATAAATGATATCCAGGCATGGTGGTACATCCCTGTAATTCCAGTACTTTAGAGGCTGACACAGGTGGATCTCAGGTTCAAGCAAGCCTCAGCAACTTAGCAAGACCATGTTTCCAAATAGCAGTAGTGTACGGATGTGACTTTTCTCAGCAATGCGATTCTAGATCTGCTCGGACGGTGCTGGTGGATTCCTTGACCATGCACTTGCTGAGCATTCTGAGAGCGTTGAACCTGAGCAGGGTGCTGAGGACAGAGTGAATCTGCAAAGACCATCTGTGCCCTTATCCTGGTGCTGGTGCTACAAAGAGAAAGTGGAAGAAGCTGGTCGTGGTGGTGCACACTTGTAATCCCAGTACTTGGGAGGCCGAGACGGGATCGCAGGTTCAATGCCAGCCTCAGCTACTTAGACCCTCCACAACTTGGTGAGACCCTGTTTCAAAATAAGGAATAAAATATAGGGCTGGGGGGTTAGCTCAGAGGTAGAATGCCCCTGAGTTCAATCCCTAGTACTGTTGAAAAAAAAAAAAAGTGGAAGAAACAAGGACAATCCGTGCTGCTGATTGCTGGGAGCAGAAGCCCCCCACCCAGGGAGCGGGGTGGGGGTGGGGGTGGGTGAGGGAGTGGCGACCAGGAGGAATCGAGCTGAGCCGAACCCATCCTCACTCCAGGCCCAGGGAAAAACCTTGTTACTGCCAGCACCTTGGGCGCCTGGAGACTGTGTGAGTGAGTGGGGGGAGGGGCAGGCGGGGACCTTGCAAATCCTGCTAAGAAATTCAGGTTTGGTCCTGAGGCAACAGAGGCTTTTAAAGAAGGGGACGGTGTGATCATATATGCAAAATAGAATGAGGGAGGACAAAGTGGGTTGGTGGAAATAGATCAAATTAGAAGACAGCCTGCAAGGCCTGGTGGCACAGGCCTATAATCCCAGTACTTGGGAGGCTGAGACGGGAAGATCACAGATTCGAAGCCAAACTCAGCAATTAGACTCTGTTCAAAATAAAAAGAGCTGGGGAGAATAGCTCAGGGATAGAATACCTCTGGGGGTTCAACTTCTAGTACCAAAATAAATAAGTAAATAAATAAAATGATCATAAATTTAAAGTTTTTTTTGTGGTACTGAGGGCATTCTACCTCTGAGCTACACCCCCAGCCCTATTTTTCACTCTTTGTTTTTAAACAGGGTCTCACTAAGTTGCAGAGGGTTTCCCTAAGTAACTGAGGCTGGCCACAAACCTGCAATCCTCCTGTCTCAGCCTCCCAAGTGCTAGGATTACAAACTTGCGCCCCCATGCCCAGTTCTAGTTTAAATTGACTTTGTTTTTGAGCTTAGAATCTGGCAACATTTCATTCTATAAATAATATGAGGGCTCTGATAGGCTGTTGGTTTTGTCCAGGCATAGCAGCACATATCGTAGCTACCAGGGAGGGAGGCTGAGGCAGGAGGATCACAAATTTAAAGCTGGGAAATTTATCAAGACCCTCTCTCAGAATAAACAATAATAAGGGCTGGGATGTAGCTCAGAGGTAGAGTCTCCCTGGGTTCAATCCCCAGAACAGAAAAAAAGAAAAAAGAAAGGTTGGTTTTTCAGACAGAAAATGGGCTAAAGAAAAAAAAATCAAAAACAAAAAATGAAGACATGATTGGTCATTTCAGTGACAGGTTTTTTTGTAAGGGGGGGGGACAGAAAGGCAGAATAATCAATAAATAACCAATTGGTTAACTTCAGGTTGTTTTGTAAGAAATAAAGCAGCTGGGTGTGGTGGTGCTTGCTTGGAATCTCAATACTTGAGAGGCTGACATAGGAGGATAGAAGGTTCAAAATCAGCCCCAGCAACTTAGCGAGGCCCTCTGCAACTTGGTGAAACCCTGTTTCCAAATAAGAAATCAAATTAGGATGGGACTGAAAGTGTAGTTCAGAGGTAGAATGCCCCTGGATTCAATCCCCAGTGCCACACACACACACACACACACAAAAAAAAAAAAAAAAAAAAAAAAAAGTCAAGGAACATCATTAGTTGTGTGCAGACTGTAACTGGCCTATTCGGGAAATTTGGCTGTTACCTGTCTCTCTTGATTCCTCAGAAGATCAGATAACAACTTGGTTTGGGTTTGATGATACGAAACCTTAGCCTGAGTAACTCTAGTTTAATTCTTGTCTAATGCCTAATATAATTTTTATATAATGGGATAATGGCAGAAGCGTGGATGAGGCCTGAGAATAGGAGCGAGAAGCCACACATCTTGGGGACAGACTTAATTGGAGGGGGCTGGAAGGAAGGAGAGGGAAGAGTCTGGATAATGAATAATAATTATTATAAGAATGTCCATGAAACAGACAACAGCCCAGGGATGTAGGTATTATTATCTATAATCTTTTTGTGTGTGTGGTACTGGGGGTGGAATCCAAGGGCTTTGCTACCTCTGGGTTTTTATCCCAGACCTATTTTATATTTTATTTGGAAACAGGGTCTCACTAAGTTGCTGAGAGCCTCACTAAGTAACTGAGGCTGGCTTAGAACCTGTGCAATCCTCCTGTCTCAGCCTCCCAAGCGCGGGGATTACAAGAGTGCATCACCACGCCCGGCTTCTCACAGACCTATTTTATATTTTATTTGGAAACAGGGTCTCACTAAGTTCTGAGAGCCTCACTAAGTAACTGAGGCTGGCTTAGAACCTGTGCGATCCTCCTGTCTCAGCCTCCCCAGCTCTGGGATTACAAGAGTGCACCACCACGCCCGGCTGTTATCCACATTTTAATAGGCAGTGAGATGAAAGGCCAGGGTGATCAACTGACTTATTCCAAGTCCTATAACGAGTGAGAACCAAGAGCAGCAAGTGTTTGCATCAGAACCCAGAACCCAGTTCTGTCGTACTCCAGAGCTAAGATCATAGTGGCTACGTGGCTAAGAGATGTGATTAGACAATTTGCACAGAATTAAATATAAATAATACAACTGGAGACCTTTGTAATGAGAAAGATGCTGATGAAAACGCCTACCATCTAGCTGGGCGTGGTGGCGCATGCTTGTAATCCCCATGCTTGGGAGGCTGAGACAGGAGGATCGCGCAGGTTCGAAGCCAGCCTCAGCTACTTAGTGAGGCTCTCAGCAACTTAGTGAGACCCTGTTTCCAAATAAGTATAAAATAGGTCTGGGAGTGTAGCCTGGAGGTAGAAAGCCCCTGTGTTCTACCCCCAGTACCACCAATTCCCCCAAAACCTATCTTCTTCCTTCCTTCCTTCCTTTCTTCCTTCTTTCCCTCTTTCCTTCCTTCCTTTCTTCCTTCTTTCATACTGAGGATTGAACTCAGGGCTCTAACACTGAGCCACACGCCCAGGCCCAATTGTACTAAAACAAAGATGGAACCGAAACAGTGGGAAACATTCAGTGCTGGCGGTTTCTGGATGAGCTGATTTACAGGTGCATTTCTGGGAACAGGGTGACTGGGAGCAAGCCCTTTGAGAGAAAAGTTAGGACCAGAGATGGGGAATTTGAGGCTGCACTCCAGGGAGCCTCTCCAAAGAACAAAAATAGGTGAGCAGATAGAGCAGTGTGCCCATAGCTTGCTTTTGAGGGCAGAGAAGAAACCACGTTTATACTATGCAGCTGCGAAGAAGCCATTTGTGAAACTTGTGGAATGCTCACACTTTTATGAAGTGAATGAACACTTTTATGAGCTTCAATATGAAGCTCATGTAGCCATAGGAAACAATGGCTATGATAGGATATTGAGAAAAGAAGGTAGGGTTGAAAGAACCCAGGTGCATTCTACCTCTGAGATACACTCTGGCCTTTATTTATTTATTTAATTATTTATTTGTTTGTTTGTTTATTTTTGGTGGTACTGGGGTTCCTGGAAGCCCTTCTACCTCCGGGCTACACTCCCAGACCTATTTTTACATTTTTATTTGGAAACAGGGTCTCCTAAGCCAGCGCGCACGGCTGGCTTCGAACCTGTGCGATCCTCCTGTCTCTGCCTCCCAAGTGCGGGGATTACAAGCGTGCACCACCATGCCCAGCCATTCATTCATTTATTAATTAATTAATTAATTAATTTATTTATTTATTTTGAAACAGGGTCTCACTAAGTTGCTGAGGCTGGGCTTGCAATTCTCCCGTCTCAGCCTCCCAAGTACTAGGATTATAGGCATGCACCAGCTTGCCCAACAATAATTGCCATCAATTTGCAGAATTGGGGAAGAACTGCACATTTTCTTTGCAAAGTGGTTGTGTGTAATTCTTAGAGCAGGTCATTAAAAATGCTTTTTCTTGTCCCCTTCCTGTGTCTCTGTCTCCTTCTCTTCTGTCTCCCTCCTTCCATCCCGTGTCCTTCTCCTCCTTCTTCATCCTTCTCTTTCTTGTCTTCCTGTTCTTATTCTTCCTTTCAAGAGGTGACTAATCAAAGGTTTGAAAAGATGAAAGGACTTGCCTGGGACCACACAACTGAGAATGGGAGAGGCAGGGCAGCTGGGAAGTCTTCTGTGATAGATCCCACACCGTCTGAGGGAACCTTGCCGCTGTCTCCCCTCACTGCGGGATGGGAAGTGGGGTCCGCTGGGCCTCAGGGCTGTCTCCTCAGTTTGTCAGGTGTGCCTACATCATCATCATCATGGCCGTTTACTGGTGCTCGGATGTCATCCCGGTGGCTATCACCTCCCTCTTGCCCGTCGTGCTCTTTCCACTCTTTAATATACTGGACTCCAAGCAGGTGAGCAGACCCAGGTTCTCCTGGGCACCCTGTCCTTTCCAACCCCTTCTCTGAGCTGCCTAGGCCCGGGAGGGGGTGACTTGATAAGTCCCCTTGATGGATCGTCCCTGGTGGAGACACACCACTCAAAGCTGTCTCTGAAATCAGGATGTAGCCTTCTTGCCTGTCTCTGGGGGTTTGGATGGCCCCGGGCCAGCCCTGACAGACCCTCTGTGCTGCCCCCAGGTGTGTATCCAGTACATGAAGGACACCAACATGCTGTTCCTGGGCAGCCTCATAGTGGCCGTGGCTGTGGAGCGCTGGAACCTTCACAAGAGGATTGCCCTGCGCACGCTGCTCTGCGTGGGGGCCAAGCCCACACGGTAATTATGCGTCTCTCTCTGGCTTTCCGGGGCCCCAGGGCTGGGGAGCTGGCGTGTGGCAGAGGGCCAGCCAGCGCTGACCTGGGTGTGGCAGGCTCACTCTTAGCTGGGAGGCCAGGCGCCTGCGTGCCGGTAGCAGGTGTGAGCAGCCAGAGAAGACTGGCCAGCAAGAGTCTGCAGGTTCCAGAGGTTCCCCTGGAACAAGTTGAATGGAGGGTGGATCGAGCCGTGCCAATATGCAGAGGTCTCCTTGGTGCCTTAGAACTTCGCATGGAAGCCATGGGACTTTTGAGACTGCTTGTCACCTCCTACGAGCCTGAATTCCAGGCTATTTCAGTGGGTCTGTGAGACCAACCTGTACGGATGTCAGCTTGAACCTTGGTGTCATACAACCCCTGGGTCCCTTCTTCAGTAGCTGAGGAGGCTTGACTGTAGAGGGACCCGGGGATCCAGAGCAGCAGAGCTCCCCAGCCAGCTCTCCCTGAGAGCCTTCTGCTCCTAGCCCGGGCAGAGGGAGCACTCAGCCGTGGGGAGAATCGGGTCCTGTGCCTCCTGCAGCCTAAAGAGAAAGCAGACATGAGAAGGTGTCCTCTGAACCCCTGGTGTGGCCAGTAAATACCTCCCTTGCACTCTGGGCAGCCACAGAGGAGGGATGTTATCTGAGCAGCTTCTGAAGGAACCCAAGGAGCAAGGTATCCAAGTGGAGAGGAGGCAGGACAGGTGCAGCAGTGAAAGGTGGGGTGTTATAAAAAAGGGAGCATGTTTTCCAAACACTGTTTGACTTGAGACACTGCTGAGTAGAGGAGGCGGGGCTGCACATGGCAGAGGTGGTGTGGGTAGGGGCAGCTGCGAGGCAGGCCACATTTCTCAGGCCCAACCTAGCTCTCTCCACTGCCGCAGGCTGGTGCTGCATAGCCCTTACTCATCGAGGAGAGGAGAGGCAGGTCCGGGACACTGGGGCTCTCCTTCATACACGCGGGAAGCTGAGGCTGCCATACATCGGGCTGCTCTAGGGCAAACTCCACATTGAGTTGGCACCCTTTGGACAGCTGTGCTTAAAACCACGGCTGGGCCTAGGACTTCTTGCTGGCCCCAGTAGCCAACAGAGTGTCCTTCTTAATGTTTAGGAGAGAGGGGTAGCAGGAAGAGAGGGAGAAAGGAAGGGAAGGAAGCAGGGAAGGAGGGAAAGAGGGAGGCACTTCGCAGTGACCCCTCTTGGAACACCTTGTCTTGAGCTGGCGCGCAGGGGTGGACCCAGCCCCCGGGGATCCCTGGGATGTGGGGGTGCAGAGCGGGGGGTCCACTGGTCTTTCTCCCACCTGTCCCCTGCAGGCTGATGCTGGGCTTTATGAGTGTCACGGCCTTCCTGTCCATGTGGATCAGCAACACGGCCACCACTGCCATGATGGTGCCGATCGTGGAGGCCATGCTGCAGCAGATAAAGGTCACGAGAACAGCCAGCAAGACCAGCCCAGAGACGCTGGAGCTGGCGGACAAGGACAAGGCCAGCGAGCTGCCAGGCGGACCCGGGCCAGGTCACCGCAAGGGCCGCTGTAGCCGCCTTCCCCTCCACCCCACACTTTTTAGTCAACTCCTTCTCCCTCCTCGCTCCCTGCAGCTGGTCTTTACACATGCACAGGGGGGAAAATTAGGAAACACTGTTTTCATAAATTTTAAGAATATGATTATTGTATATAAGTTGAATCCTAGCTGAGTGTGGTGATACACACTTTTTTTTCTATTTAATTTTTTAAATTGGTGCATTATATTCAAACATCATATTGGGGTAAAAAAACTTGTGTGTACAAACATGTACACATCGCTGATTTAACCCCTACCCAATTCCCACCCCATTCCCTCCCCGTCCCTCCTTCCCTTGCTTGGCTTAGTGGTTGACTTCGATATGTTTAAGTACATTGTGTGTTTTAGAGATTTTCCTCTTCCCCCCTCCTTTCTCCTCCTTGAGGTTGTCTTGTTTTCTCCTCTATAGGATTTCCTTTTTCATCTAGAGTTCCTCCTACGACCCATTTCTTTCTAACTCTCACATATTAGAGAAAGCATCTGATTTCTTATTTTTTGTGACTGACTAATCTCACTTAGCATAATGTCCTCCAGTTCCATCCATTTCCCTGAAAATGATGTAATTGAGTTTTTTTTGATGGCTGAGTAAAATTCCATTGGATACACACTTATAATCCCAGTACTTAGGAGGCTGAAGCAGGAGGATCACAGGTTCAAAATCAGGCATGGCAAGTACGTGAGGCTTTCAGCAATTTAGTGAGACCCTGTTTCCAAATAAGAAATAAAATCAGGCTGGAGGTATAGCTTGGAGGTAGAATGTCTCTGGGTTCAATTTCTAGTACCAAAAACAAACAAACGAACAAACAAAAGAATAAACAATGAAAGCTAGGACCGGGGGTTTAGCTCAGAGGTAGAATGTGTTTGGGTTCAATCTCTATCTAGTATTGCAAAAAAAATAAAAAAAAATCAGGCTAGGATTGTAGCTTAGATATAGGATGCCCCTGGGTTCAATCTCCAGTACCATACACATACACAAAAGAATTCAATACGTTTTTATTCAGTTATTCACTAGGGGCATCTTCTGAACACCTTGTAGGTGCTCCTCACCCTTTGGCCTTCCTGACATTGAGCAGGGTCACAGGTCTTGGGCCACGTCCTGCGTTTGCTTCCTGTTAGGTGCAGAGCTCAGAAAACACAAGAGAGCATCTGCTTTGCGCTTTGCCTGCCCACCCCAGGACCCTGCCCAGGGGCACTCACGGCTGCCTGACTGGCAGACCCTGGGTGAGGCCCTGGGGTAAGAGGTGACTAGCACACTGACTTCAAGCTCTTCTGGGTCTCCGCAGGAAGGCACAAATAGGCTGGCGTATGCTAGATGCTGAGGGGGCTCACAAAAGAGAGCTTGCTAGGAGGACAGGTGTTAGGGATGGGTGTGTGTGTACCTGGATGCAAGGAGCCAGCAAAGAGAGACCTGTGTCTTCAGCTGCTGTATTTGGCAAAAGCGTGGAAGAGTCTTAGGGAAAGCAGGGGAAGTGGTGAGGGAGGCAGGTGGAGCCTGACTAGACCCTGGCTGGAGGCTGAGCAATGCATATGGAGGGACCAGGCTGCAGGTGAGCTGTCCCCAACCTAACGTGAGCAGCAGAGGCAGGCACTGGTGTTGGCTGGGTGTGTGCCCTTCCTGTGACTGATCAGCTAACACTGCTGCGTCCACTGCAGGGAATGAAGTGAGTTTTGAAGACTCCGCCCTGGAAAAGCAGGAGGACCAGTGCAGGAGAAACATGTCCAAAGCCATGAATCTGTGCGTGTGCTATGCAGCCAGCATCGGGGGCACGGCCACCCTGACCGGGACGGGACCCAACGTGGTACTGCTGGGCCAGATGCAAGAGTGAGTTATGGCCAGACTTTCAGAGACGAAGGTGGCCCTGGGGGTGGGGGACGGAGCCTGCTCGCCTCTCCCTCCTCCTTGGCTGGGTCCTGGAGCTGGGAGGCTGGCAGGGGTGGGAAGATGTGCCCCATCCGGCCTCTGTATCCTGGCACCTTGGCACCCACTCGGAAGCATTCAGGGAGTGGGGACCTGCTGCCAAGGGAGCGAACGGCCAAGGTTGCTGCTGGCCTGGGCGGGTCCCACCTTCCTTCCTTGGGCTCAGGGATTTGAGCTCACACAGGCAAAGTGGCTTGGCCTGAGGCTGTTAGTCCCACTTATGGTCCCGGAGATGATACACCCCATGTGAGGCCCCAGGTAATTTGGAATGTTTTAGCCTTGGCCACAAAGGGGCGCAGACAGCGAGGATCCCATGTCTGTGACGGGCCTTGCTGTGAGTGGGGCTGGGAGCACGAGAGAGAAGCTTGGGTCCTGCCATGGTTCTCAAGGTGTGCAGGGGTGCCAGGTGCCAGGGAGCTCCAGGTGGGTCTTGTAAACCTGGATACGTACACACTACCGTGGTTAGGAACAAACATAAGATGGTGTGCATTCTGCTAAGGCAGGAGCTGTGGGAGGGGTGGGAAGAGCTGGTGCAGGAGCTGGGACTGGAGAGGACAGCCCTGCCGCCCAGCAGGACGGCACCAGGAGCTTCCAGAACCAGACAGTTCTGATCCTGGGAGTGTTTTCTCTAATGATATCTTAGGGTTCTCCCTGAAACTCCTCTGGGAAAAGCAGCCTGTCTGGGTAGCGTAGAGAAATTGTGTCTGATTTGACACGCTTAAGTTAAAGTGGACAGCCCTGGGGCTAGCAGAGGCCTGGGCTAGGAAAGGGCCTGGGCTGGGGGCAGGGCCTGGGCCAGAAGGCAGGCTCTGGGAAACATCTTTCAGTCCCACCATGGGAAATTCTGTTGAAATCCCCTCCAAAGGGTTTCAAGGCACCCGTAGGCCCTCTCCCCAAACTGTCAGCCAAATTATGGGTGTGTGTGTACAAAGGTGCACTTTTCTAGAGGGGGGCCATCTCTTTCTTGAGATCCTCAGCTGGGTCTGTCGGTCATCCACTAGCCTGGACTTGAGCTGTGGCTGTGCTCTGAGGTCTCTGCGTGATTAGAGTATAAGGCCTACGGGCAGTGTTTGGGTGGCTGGACCCTGGGAGGACAGGACACTGGATTGTGGCCACCTTCCTGGGTCCAGCTATTGCTCAGCCTCTAGCCTAGGGCCCTGCCTGCTCCCTCCGCTCAGCACCTGGGCTGAGGTGTAGGCCAGTGTCTCTCCTTTCAGGATGTTTCCGGGGAGCAAAGACCTCTTGAACTTTGCCTCTTGGTTTGGCTTTGCCTTCCCCAACATGCTGATCATGCTGCTGCTCTCCTGGTTGTGGCTGAAGTACATTTACATGAAGTGCAAGTAAGTACCAACGACTCACAGGACAGCATCCGCGCCTGCGTGCCCCTGTAGGAAGTCCCTCAGCCTCTGGTCAGCCTGCGAGTCCTTTGGCCCCTGCCTATTTTCCAGTCTCTTGCCGGCTGTCCTGTTTCCACCAACCCCAGGCTGTTCCCTCTGCTTAGAAGACCATTTCTTAGCTTTCCCATCTGCTCACCTCCTCAGTCTTCAAGACCGGTCCAAATGCCATTTCTATCCAGGTGTGGTGGCGCACACCAATTCCGGTACCTGGGAGGCTGAGACAGGAGGAGTGCAGGTTTAAGGCAAGCCTCAGCAACTTAGCGAGACCCTGTTTCAAAATAAAAAGGGCTAAGGGTAAAGCTCAGAGGTAGAATAGTCCTGGATCCAGCCCTCAAATGTTACTTCCCTGACATTCCCTCGCCCCCATCCCGTCTCAGAATGACTTGCCCTCCTCTGAGCTATCGCTGGCTACCGTCTTTGAGTTCCAGTGTCACCCCTTCTCCTTGACCGTGAACTCTTCCAGGGCCTCTGACCTCTGCACCCAGCATGGCTTCTGACCCAAGGAAAAAGAGCAAGTGTGCCATCAACATGGGCTAAAGTAATTAAGAGAAACTTGTCCCCATGTGCCAAGTTAACAGTGCTGGACGAACTTTTCACTTGGCTGCATGAGTCCAGTAGGCCAGGTCACCATCCAAACCCACGCCTTAACCGAGTGCCCGAGGGGTTCCCAGCAGAGTGCAGGTCCTAGAGAGCTTACTTTCTTCTTCCCAGCACACTGTCAAGTTCACCCAGAGTCACTCTTGAAACGTCTAGACTTTGGACAGAAACCGTAACATGTAGTGAAGGAGAAAAATACCTAAGCAAGTCTTTTGAACCCAGGGATATTCTACCTCTGAGCTACATCCTAGTCCTTTTATTTTTGTTTTATTTCTGTATTTTGTTTTTTTATTTTTTGTTTTTTATTTTTTTTGTATGTCAATTTTTTCCATTTTATTTTATTTTTAATTGGTGCATTGTAGTCATATATCAGTCACATTGGAGTACAAGACTTGAGAGGATATACAAGCACACATCATCCAACTAGCCCTCATCCAGGTGGGATCGGTACTTGCAACGCGGCATGCACAGAGAAATATCGCAGGAAATAAAAACCAGATGCTTCCCCTAATCAGCAATAACTAGGAGGAAAGGGGCAGCAGGAAGAGGTCGAGCTATAGAAAGGGCCCTATAGTGAAGCAACTAAGGTGACCAATCAGAGGGTATGGAATAGGGGAGGATGGAGCCTCTTTAAAACTCAGGAGGTAACTGGGCGTGGTGGCGCACGCTTGTAATCCCAGCACACGCTTGTAATCCCAGCACTTGGGAGGCTGAGACAGGAGGATCGCACGGGTTCGAAGCCAGCCTCAGCTACTCAGTGAGGCTCTCAGCAACTTAGTGAGACCTGTTTCCAAATAAAATGTAAAAAAAAGGTCTGGGAGTATAGCCCGGAGGTAGAAAGCCTCTGGGTTCCACCCCCAGTACCACAAAAAAAAAAAAAAAAAAAAAAAAAAAAACACGCAGGAGGTACATAAACAAATGTATCAAAGTTATTTCTGTATTTTGAAACAGGGTCTAGCTAAGTTGCTAAGTTGCTGAGGATGGCTTCAAACCAGTGATCTTTCTAGCTCAGCTTTCAAAGTACTGGGATTACAGGCATGTGCCATTGCACCCAACTTATTTTATTCATTTATTTATTGCGGTACTGGAACTTGAACCCAGGGCAGTCTACCTTCAACTACATCCTTAGGTCTATTTTTCATTCTTTAGTTTAGAACAAGTTCTCACTGAGTTGCAGAGAGCCTCACTAAGTAGCTGAAGCTGGTCATGAACCTGCGATCCTCCCGTCTCAGCCTCCCAAGTACTAGGATTACAAGGGTGAACCACTGCACCCGGCTGTGTGTGTGTGTGTGTGTGTGTGTGTGTGTGTGGTACTGGGGGTGGAACCCAGGGGCTTTTCTACCTCCGGGCTTTACTCTCAAGTCCTATTTTATACTTTATTTGAAAACAGGGTCTCACTAAGTTGCTGAAAGCCTCAGTAAGTAGCTGAGGCTGGCTTCGAACCTGTGTGATCCTCCTGTCTCAGCCTCCCAAGCGCTGGGATTACAAGCGTGCGCCACCACGCCCGGCCTTCGGCTCTTGTTTTTAGGAGGCTGAGACAGGAGGATCGCAAGTTCTAGGATAGCCTCAGCAAATAGTGAAACTTTCATCAACCTGGTGAGACCCTGTTTCAGTATAAAGCTAAAATAGAGCTAGGAGTGTAGCTCGGAGGTAGAATGTTCAATTCCTAGACCACACACACAAAAGAAAGAGAGATAAAAAAGAAGGAAGGAAGGAAGAAGAAAGAAAGAAGGAAAGGAGGAAAAAAAGTAAAGAAAAGACACACTGTGGTCAATGGTGCAAAGGTGATGGTGTCACCCTAAAATGAAAAGTACTCTGCTGGGAACTAAGAAAGGGTCGGTTGTGCCTCAACTCATAGGGAGCCGAGTGGGTAAAACACAGATGCATATATGACTAGAAGGAAGAAAATTCAAGTGCACAGGCTAAAGTGCCTGTGGAAACCTGTGATTTAGTGGGGAAAATGAGGTGTTTTTCTCTTTTCTGCTAAAGGAGAAATTTAGCAGGGCCCTCAGAAACTTAGTGAGACCTTGTTTCAAAATAAGGAATGAAAAATGGGGCTGGGGGTGTAGCTTGGAGGTAGAATGCCCCTGGGTTCCATTCCCAGTAATGAACACACACACACACACACACACACACACACACAGACTGAGGGTGTAGCACAGAGGTAGAATGGCCCTGGGTTTAATTCTCCAGTACAAAAAAAAAAAAAAAAAAAAGAAAAGAAAAGAAAAGAGAGAGAGAATGAAATAAAGATCTCTACAAGCCAGGTGTGGTGGTGAATGCCTGGGATTCCAGTACTTAGGGGGCTGACACAGGCGATTTTGCAGGTTTGAGGCCAACCTCAGCGATTTAGCAAGCCCGTATTTCAAAAAACAAAAATAAGCTGGTAGTGGTTGCTCACACTTGTAATCTCAGTACTTGGGAGGCTGAGAGAAGAAGATTGCAGGTTCATAGCCAGCCTCAGCAAGTACTGAGATTCTCATCAACCTAGCGAGACCCTGCTTCAAAAATAAAAATAAAATCAAATTGGACTGGGGGTGTAGCTTAGTAGAATGCTCCTCGGTTCCAGCCTCAGTACCACAAAAATAAATAAATAAATAAATATTAAAAGGGTGGAGTGTTATTCAGTGGTAGAATGCCCCCAGTATATAAATAAAATAAAATAAAAAGAAAGAAAGAGAAAGCAAAAAAGAAGAGAAAAGTAGTATCGACACATGGTGGAAACAGTCATAATAGTGATTGTAACAGGAATACAGAGCTCCTGTGCCACCCACCCTGTCCCTGGTCCAGGACCTGCCCCCACCCTGGGTGGAAGGGAAGCTGCCCCCATGGCTGCCTGCCTGTGCAGCTCGGCTTTGACAGCAGCTCTTTGCACGGCTTCTGGAATTTGTGCCAGGACCAAAGTCCAGCTGGTTGGGTCACACGCTTCCGCAGGCTTGTTGGGATCTGGTTCCCTCATGCAGGCGCAGGTGGGCATCTGTGTGTCCTTTGGGGCAATAGAAATAATAATGAGTAACACATAATAATGGCCCCAGGCATGGTATGGCATGCCTCTAATCTCAGAATTTGGGAGGCTGAGACAGGAGAATCACAGGTTTGAGGCCAGCCTTAGCAACCTAGCAAAACCATCAGCAACTTAGCAAGACCCTATTCAAAATAAGAAATAAAAAGGGCTGGGGATGTAGCTTAGAAGTAGAATGACCCTGGCTTCAATCCCTAGTACCAAAACAAAACAAAACAAAATGAAACAATAACCAACATGTATTAAGTACCTATTATGTGCCAGACATATTTTAAGTACTCTACATTTATGAATTTAATCTGATTAATCTTCACAACAACCCATGAAATAGGTACTACTATTATTGCCAGTTTATAAGTAACCAGGCTTGGAGAGGTTAAATGGCCACTCTAGCAGAGAAGCAGGAGGCCTGAGGTTGGAACTTAGGCTTGGCTCCAGAGCCTGTGTCCTCAGCCTACGGCCCTACATCCAGTGCTGGGGAGGCCAAGGTTACTGCTGCTGGGCCAGGACTGCCAGGTGTCAGGAGCATGTGTATGGCCGCAGGTTCCCTATAGCCTGAGGGCCAGCCCGGTAAGGAGAAGGAGCTGGCCTGGCACTGAGCCCACAGGGACACTGACAGTCTCCCAGCTAGCAGAGGAGATGGACACCAGGTCCCTGAAAACTCAGCTGAGATCCTGAAGCTGCGGTTCCGCCAGCCTGATGTGACCTCCATCAGCTCCCTGGACCATCTGAGAACTTGGAGTGCATCTGCCAGGCGGTGACAGGACTTCCGGAGCCTGCTGGTGGGGGAGGAGCAGGGCTGCGTCCTGTCCCTTCCGGTAGTCTCTGTCTCCAATGCCACGTACTGTTCTAGCTTGGATGTGGAACAGAGGGAGCCAAGCCTGACTCACAGCCTAGCTTCTCTTCCAGGTCTAGAAGGTAGAGGACAGCTTTTCGTGCTTAGCTGGAAGGACAGAAACAGGGCTTTTGCCCAGGCCACATCCTGCTGCATTCTTGATGATTCCTGTTTTCCTCCATGGCCCCCTGGACCTCATCACCCAAGGCCAGGGAGCACATTGTCCCCACTGCAGGAAACACCTCTACTGTCCATCGCATCTTATCTCCTCGAGTTCGTCATTTGGTTGGCTCTAGAGAACAATGTCAAGGTCTCGGCCTCTAGCCTCATCCAGAAAAGTCGTGTCTTGAGTTCATGGTGGCTTCCTAAGTTACATTCAGCCAAGCGGGCCACAGACTCCCACCCAGGGCTGCCAGGAGCAACACGGGTTGTTACTGCTGGCTGGCACCCAACTGTCCCAACTAGGTTCATCTCCTGACAGAGAGATGGGTGTTCCTCCTGAGGGCTCTCCCTGCCCCTGCTATGTGGAGGCTGAGGGGCCTCAAGGAGCCCTCCTCCTCTCCTTGAATCTGCAGCACGTTCCAGCCAAGCCTGCCACAGTGCATCATGGCAAAGGCCACACACCGGAGGTGCTTTGCCCAGGCCCAGGGCGCCTATGCCCACTGAGTCACCCTCACACCCACGATCCCTCGGCACAGGGCCTGAGAGCCTGCCTGGTTGTACAGACCTGAGAGCCCCTCACTGTCTCCTCCTTTTCTGACCCTGAGCACCCTGGGGCGCCATGGCTCGATGCAGTGACCATCACTGGCATGGGCCTCATGCTCCCAAAGGTGGTCTGCAGCCAGCGCTGGCTTTTGGGAATCAGCACCTACTGCATCGACCCTCGCTGTCCAGTGGGTTGTGTCTTAGGCTCCAGGAGGACTCTCGCAGGGAAGGTTTTCTAAGGACAGTGCTCTTGGCATTGCCTACCCCCTCCAGAATGACAGTCAGCAGGACATGGGCCTGTGTCCCCCACACCAGCGGCCCCAGCTGTCCCCTCCCCACAGCTGAGTTACCTTCCATACCTCCTCTGCAACTCCCTCCTTCTTCCTGCCCCCTCATGCCAACACTACCCTAGGGGAGGGCCCGCAGAACACCCTACCAGGTCCATCTGCCGATGGGCCATCCTAGAGCTCGGCTTACTTCCTTCTTGCCAACTCCAGGCTCTCACAAAGCCCCTCCCTACACCTCCCACCCCCGAGAAAGGCAAGAGCCCACCCTGCTCCTGCCTGGCCCATCTGTTGGGTTGGCTCCTTGCTTTCTGTGCCCTCCAGAGCCACCTTGCTGGTGGAAGCTGGCACCCTAAAACCATTGGAGGCATCTACTGGCCACAGTGGGAGGAAGAGAGTTTGAGGAAACTGTGAGGGACCCCTGGTCCCATCTCATGGAGCAGGCTCCAGGACTTCTTGTGATCTTCCCCCAGGTGACCTTGGGGCAGCCAGTCTCCAGGTGACCAGATGCCTTCCAGGTCCCCTTCACTAGTGACAACATCAGTTCTGCTTATTTCTGTGGGATGTTCCTCCCGCCTGCTCCCTTCTGTTCTGCGTGGCTTCTCGTGCCCTGGCCCTCCTCTCCTTTTCTGTCTGCTGAACCGGAGACCTGGCTGGGACCATTCATCTGTGCCATGTCAGGCCTCCTCCAGGAGCCACCCTCAGCTCTAGAGCACCCCTTGGGACTGCTCTGGGAGCTCGCAGATCTACCTCTCGGCAGACCTTCCCGTGACATCCTTGGAGGCAGATGAAAGGCAGAGGGGAGAGGGACAGTGCTGCTCCCGGCCTTCTGCCCTGCCTTTTCTCATCTTTGCATTCTCCAGCCTAAGAAAGTCCTGCAGCTGTGTCTTAGAGAGGAATAAGGAGAAGGCTGCCTACAGCGTGCTTCGGGAGGAGTACCAGAAGCTTGGACCCTTCTCCTTTGCTGAGACCAGCGTCCTCCTCTGCTTCCTCCTGCTGATCGTCCTGTGGTTCTCCCGCGACCCCGGCTTCATGCCTGGCTGGCTGTCACTTGCCTGGGTGGAAGGCAAAACAAAGTAAGTTTGGCGGGAGCCCCTGGCAACTCCCTCCTTCTTCCTGAACAGCCCTGAACGCTGCTGTTCTCAGTGACAGGTGGCAAGAGGCAGGTTTGGGTTTGAGCCTTCATTCTGAATCTGGGTTCTAGAGAACACGCTGTAGATCTCAGGACTCAATTCTTTCTCATCTGTCTTCACGATGAAACCACACATGAGCTTGTTTCTGTAACATCCTCTCCTACCTCAATGGGTTGGACAGAAAATGCCGGGGTGGCGGGGCCGAGTGGCCGGAGCCCCGGTCCAGAGAGGTTACTGGGCTTGATGCCTGTCTGCTAGAGCTCTGGCTTCTGAGTCTCTGCTCTGACATCTTTCTTTCTTGTTTTTCTTCACATCCGGAGGCCTACAAGCTTCTCAAGCAGAGACTTGGCAAAAGGGGATCTGTGTGTTTTCTCTCCTGGCTCCCATGTCAGTAGGGAAGAAAGGCTGAGACACTTGCATGTACTAGACACTTGCATGTACTGCCCATGCTCCCCCACGCAGGAGGCATGGGCAGGGAGATGGCTGCCTGAAGCTAGCAGTTCCATTTTGGTCACCTTGAGTAGTGTCAAAGTCCCCGTGGCCACCCTGTTGAGCCCAGAATTCTAAAGAACCTGGGCGACGAAGTCACAAAGTTCAAAGGGTGATGTAGGCTGAGAGAGGGAAGTGGGCCACCAAGGCTCGCCCCAGGTGGGTGGCCAAGCATGTGAGCATCTTGGTTGGTTTCCAGCCAGGACTCAGTCTCCCATGCTGCCTCAGCCTTGGCTTTGGGGCTCCAGTTTTCATCCCCAGTGGAGCCTGTTTCTTTGTGTAGGAGCCTTTAGACAGAGAATTGACCGAGTTAGGACAGGTTTGCTGGGCCAAATACCTACATGCTCTTCCCTCCCGAGGTATGCCTCTGACGCCACCGTGGCCATGTTCGTGGCCGTCTTGCTGTTCATTGTGCCTTCGCAGAAGCCCAAGTTCAACTTCAGCAGCCAGACTGAGGAAGGTAAGGCTCCTGTGCTGGGCAGCCAAGGATCCCCATAGGATGGGCCCTGGGCCTGGGGGAGGGGAGGAAAAACGTGTCCTGTTGAAGAAGACTGGCCACATTACAAACCCTGGGGAGACGGCGGTTTTTAAGCCAATAGTGGCATTAGAGCAGAATCTCTTCTCTTTTGCTTTCTTTCTTTTGGTACTAGGGGTTGAACCCATGGTCATTTTACCTCTGAGCTATACTCCAGCCCTATTTTATTTTTATTTATATTTTTTGGTGGTACTGGGGATGGAACCCAGGGGCCTTCTACCTCCAGGCTACACTCCCAGACCTATTTTATATTTATTATTTGGAAACAGGGTCTCTTAAGTCAGCAGAGGCTGGCTTCGAACCTGCGTGATCCTCCTGTCTCAGCCTCCCAAGCATGGGGATTACAAGCGTGTGCCACTACGCCCGGCTTTATGTTTATTTTGAAACAGGATCTCACTAAGTTGCTGAGGCTGGCCTTGAACCTGCAATCCTCTTGTTTCAGCCTCCCAAGCACGGGTATTACAGGCATGCGCTGTGCCCGATTCTTTTTCTTTTTAAACACTTGAAATCTTATGTATGTATTTTTTGTGGTGCTGGGACTGAACCAGGGACATTTCTGTCTCTGAGATATACCCCCGGCTCTTTTCAATTTTTATTTTGAAACAGGGTGCTAAGTTGCTAAGGGTTTCCCTAAATTTCTGAGGCTGGCCTTGAATCTGTGATCCTCTTATCTTGGCCTCCCAAGTACTGGGATTATAGGTGTGCACCACCATGTCTGTCTTGAAATCTTATTTACATTAAAAGAGGGACAGAAAGTGTTCCAATTTTCCATAATGGCATCAGTAATTTTTCTTTCTTCCTCCTTGTCTTTGTTAATATATATGTTATTAACATACATATAATTAACATTAATATATGTTAATGTATCCATATGTTATGTTGTTTAATCATAGCATGGCATTTGAACCCTAGTTGTTTTTTTTTTTTATTCTGTTTTTACTTGAGATTACACTACAAACATTTCCCACTATTATCACTACCTTCAAATTTACTTTCTCTAGCCCAGCATGGTAATACTGGCCTGGAATCCCAGTACTTGGGAGGGTGAGACAAGATCACAGATTCAATGATAGCCTCTGCAAGTAGAGAGACTCTCATCAACCTAGTGAGACCCCAGTTCAAAATTAAAAAAATAAAATAAAATGAGGCTGGTGATGTAACACAGAGGTAGAATGCCCCCGGGTTCAGTTCCTAGTACCATACACACAAAATAATTTTTTTCTCTAATAACAGTGTTATATATTGCATGGAGGGGCCGTAACCATTCTTCTGCTATGGAGCATTTTGGCTACGTCAACTTTTTCATTATTATAAATTAATATTTTGTTGTATATAGATTTTCCTTTAGGGTATTTTTTATTTAGGATAAATTCCTAACAGTGATATTGCTGGGATAAAAGACTATAAATATCTTAACGGCTTTTAGAATGCCTAGCCAAATTGCTTCACAAAAAAGTTGCCCCAATCTATAATGCCGTCAGCAGAGCATATAGTGGCTTTACCAGCAACAGGTACAATAATTATAAATGTTAGCTAATTTACAGAGCTGAGCTGGTGCCTCATTATTCTTCTTGGCTTAACTCCCCTTGATTACGTCTACTCTGTGATGCACGTGTGTTTGCTTTTTCTTCTTAGATAGGAAAGTTTCATTCTACCCACCAGCCCTGCTGGATTGGAAGGTGACCCAGGAGAAAGTGCCATGGGGCATTGTGCTGCTGCTTGGGGGCGGATTCGCTCTGGCTAAAGGATGTGAGGTGATTTCTCCAGCGGCCCCAGGCCCTCTGCCCCCCCCCCCCCCCGCCAGGAGGGTGGCCCCTGGCTGACTTGCCCCCTTCTCTGCTCCTCCCCACGCACCTGGGTTTCTGTGTCTGTCTCTCCACTGAACTTCGCATTCCTTGAGGGCAAGACTCTGTCTTATCATCTAAGAACCTTGTACCACAAATAGTTCCCAGAGGGGAGAATGTGCGCCCAGGGGGTTGCTCCCAAGGGTGGCTAAGTGATCTCGGCTGGGAGAGGCTGAGGACACTCTTTGGTCCCCTTTGGGGTCTGGTAATAATGATCTCTGCTTACATTTACCCTAGGGCAAGCTTTCTTTCAAGTCCTCATGAATAAAGACATTCTTTCACCATTTCCTTAGTTTTCCTACTTGCTGAACTCCACATTGACAGTTTTCAGATTTCAGACATTTTTCTCTAGCTAACTGTGTAACAGTGTAAGGGGAGAGAAAAATACTCCCAAACGTACCTTTCTCTACCTTTTTTCTTCCCTCTTGGGAAGAAACAAGCCACAGGGAGGGATAAACTAACTTGGTGCTATTATCCTTCATCTCTCCATCCTTCCATCTTCAGGGAACAGAATATAATAGAAAACACACACACACACACACACACACACACACACACACACACACCTGGTGATGCTAGCCGTGTGCATGCTAGGCAGGAGCCCTACCATTAAGCTATATCCCCAGCCAATTTTTTTTTGTGTGTGGTACTGGGGATTGAACCCAGAGGCATTCTACTGCTAAATTACACCACCAGCCCTTTTAACGTTTTATTTTAAAATAGGGTCTAAGTTGCTAAAGGTCTCACTAAGTTGCTAAGGATGGCCATGGACCTGAGATTCTCCTGTGTCGGCCTCTCAAATACTGAGATTACAGGCCTAGACCTGTGCTACTGCACTTGGCCTTACACACACACACACACACACACACACACACACACACACATTGGATAAGCAAATCCATCCACCTAGACATCTCTCTACCATTTCTCCATCTATCCTATTTTTATTCATCATCCATTTCTATTATGTTTCCAGGGTTAGGCCAGGCACAGGGATGTGGAGGAGATTGGGACATAGTCCCTGCTTTTGAGGCCATTTCAGGAAGAAGTGATGCATGCCCCAGGGGCCAAGCATGAGGTATTGAGCTGAGGCGCAGACGAGGCTAGTGAGGCCAGGGAAGCCTTTGTTCTGAGGGCCTTGAATTCAGAATAGCCGGAGCAGACACGGTGGTGAAGCGTAGAGACCAGGGAGATCACCCGGATGTCTGAGGTGGAGGCGTGGGGCAGGCAGGGGTCGGAGGACCCCAGACACCAGCGTCTTGCGGACTGCTCTCTCCTCGACACCACCCTGCACAGTCTTGGGCTGACTTCTCTCTTCTCCCTGAACTGTGAGTGTCCCCTGAGCCTCTTCTCTGCTTACTCCTCATTCTCTCCCCAGACAATCTCTTCTCAGCCCAAAGCCCTAAAGTGTTACTCCCGATTTCTGGCCCAAATAATTCTCTGAAACTTCAAGAACTGTGCATGACTGAGAGGATTCATGTGAGATGTTTGGGGTAATTTGGTGACTGACTGGTTGTAAGGAAGGGACAGAGACCTTCTGGGTTGTACAGCAGTGAAGGGTGAGTCCATTCAGCAGGCTGGGGAGCCCAGGGGAAGAAGCAGATTCCAAGCCAAAGAGGAGGAATTCAGGCTGGGAACATTGAGCCTAATGCGCTCACAGGACATCTGGATGGAAATTTCTAGAAAGCATGTGAATGTTTAAATCCAGATGGCAGACCACCTGGGCTGGAAGTAAAGGTCTGGGCGCTAGGATAGTGAGGATGAAGATGAAAGTCACAGGGGGTGAGGTCACTTGTGGGGTGTGTACAAAACTGAATTGGCAGTGGAGGAGGAGCTGTCAGCCGGCACCCCAGAGGTGACTGCGCTCCCATGTTTGCCAGGCCTCCGGGCTCTCCGAGTGGATGGGGAAGCAGATGGAGCCCTTGCAAATAGTGTCCCCGGCAGTCATCACCTTGGTCCTATCCCTGCTGGTCGCTGTGTGCACCGAGTGTACAAGCAACGTGGCCACCACCACCCTGTTCCTGCCCATCTTTGCTTCCATGGTAAGTAGCCCCGGTGCGAAGGGGAATCCCGGCACAGGGATCCACCAACTGGGTATCACGTCCTGGGTCCCTAGAGAGGTGGTGAAATCAGGGCCCAGAGCCTGGCCAGGCATGGGACCTGGTGTGGTCCTGGCTCTGATGTGGACTGAGTGCCCTTGACCGTGTTGGTGTTGAGGCCCACACACCCTGCTGACCAAAGCACCAAGCATGGACCAGGCACTCAAACTTTTTATTTTCAGCCTCAGGGATGCAATCCAGAGACTTGTGTATACTAAGCAAGCAGCCGGGCGTGGTGGCGCACGCTCGTAAACCCCGTGCTTGGGAGGCGGAGACAGGAGGATCGCGCAGGTTCGAAGCCAGCTGTGCTGGCTTAAGAGACCCTGTTTCCAAAAATAAAAAAAGTATAAAATAGGTCTGGGAGTGTAGCCCGGAGGTAGAAGGGCTTCCAGGAACCCCAGTACCACCAAACAAACAAACAAACAAACAAACAAAAAATACTAAGCAAGCATTCTGAGCTACATCCTGCTACTGAGCTATTTATTTATTTTTAATTTTGAGACAGGTCTCAAAATTAAAAATAAAGTTAGCCGGGTGTGGTGGCGCACGCTTGTAATCCCAGCATTTGGGAAGCTGAGATCGGAGGATCACGGTTTGCAGACAACCTCAGCTAATTAGTGAGGCCCTCTGCAACTCAGTGAGACTCGGTTTCAAAATAAAGAATAAAAAATAGGGCAGGGGGTGTAGCTCGGAGGTCGAATGCCCCTGGGTTCCATCCCCAGACCCGCAAAAAAAAAAAAAAAAAATTAAAAATAAAGTTGCCAAGTCTGGCATCAAATTTGTGATCCCTGTCTCAGCCTCCTGAGTTGCTGGGATTATAGGTATGTGGCACCATACCCAGTGCCAAAGTTTACATTATAAATCTAACTGGATGGTTTTTCAAGCTGGGGAGACAGAAATGGTGCCCAGGAGGTGGGGCCAGTGCCATGATGACTGAGTATGTTGTACAGCCATGCAGGAGAACTGTGGAGCACGCCTGGGAATACCACTGCCTCAGGGGCCCCCAGGAGGAGGCCTTGGAGGAGGTGTTCATCTTCTCTTTCTGGAGCAAGCTTCGCAGACAGATATAGAGGGAGAAAAGGAGGGAGAGGGGGAGGAGAGGGAGGAGGAGAAGGAGGAGGAGGAGGAGGAGGAGGAGGAGGAGGAGGAGGAAAGAGGAGAGGAAGAGAAGAGGAGGAGGAGGAGAACGGAGGAAAAGAGGAGACAGAGGAAAGAGGAGAGGGAGAGGAGGAGGAGGATGGAGAGAAGAAGGTGACAATGGGGAGAAGAGAGGAGGAGAAGGGGCCTTTGGATGCTGGGCATGGAGTGGGGCTGCCTCCTTTCCCGAGCTGAGCCCTGGCTTTGTACCTGCAGCCCTTGCTGTGAACATCAGTGATACCATCCAGATAACCAGAGGTGGTAGCAGGATCCTTTAAAAACAAGATCTTCTAGGACCAGAAGTCCTAAGTAAGATTTTCCAGAACTGCCTACAAGGCTCCTTATGGTCCTTACTGGAAAGCCACCTGTGGAAAGGGAAAGGTGGTGGTCGTCCTGCTGGGTGGCAGAGGAAGGAGGGCTCCAGGAGCCATGTGCTACCCAAAGCCAGGGAGAATGAGCCATGGAGGAGGGAACGCCTGGCCTGCCCGGGACTTCAGTGTTCTGGGTGTGCAGGGCACAGCTTCCCAGAGAGAGCTTCCTAGGACAGCCACAGTCTTAACCCTGCTCATACCCCTTTGCTTGGCAATTCACTACTGGGACTATGTCTCAGGAAAATAATCAGAGCTGCCCACATGTACATGTTGTTGTTGTTGTTGTTATTGTGTGTGTGGTGCTAGGGATTGGATCCAGGGAACATTCTACCTCTGAGCTACACCTCCAGTCCCATTTTATTGTTACTTTGAAACAGTCTTGCTAGGTTAATTAGAGTTTCACTATTTGCTGAGGCTGTCCTTGACCCTGGGATCCTCCTGTCTCAGCCTTCCAAGTACTGGGATTACAAGTGTCACCATGCCTGGCTTTTATTTTTTGTTTTGAAACAGGGTCTTGCTAAGTTGTGGAAGGCCTCACTAAATTGCTGAGGCTGGCCATAAACCTGTGATCTTCCTGTCTTAGCCTCCCAAGTACCGGGATTAGAGGCATGCACCACCACTGCCCGACAGACTTTTTTCTTGGTGGTACTGGGGATGGGACCCAGGGGCATCCCACCTGTAGGCTACACCCCCAGCCAGACCTGTTTTTTTAGTTTTTACTTGGAAACAGAGTCTTACTAAGTGGATGAGGGCTTCATTAAGTGGCTGAGGCTGTCCTTGAACCTGTGATCCTCCTGTCTTAACCTTCCAAGTCCTGGGGTTATAGGTGTGCACCACCACACTTGGCTCACACACATTCTTTTCAAACAAATAGGATAATCTATGAATATATTATATATCATTTATTTATTTATGTGTTTGTTTGTTTTTAGTGGTATTGGGGTTCCTGGAAACCCTTCTACCTCCGGGCTACACTCTCAGACCTATTTATATTTTTATTTGGAAACAGGGTCTCTTAAACCAGCGAGGCTGGCTTCGAACCTGCCTGATCCTCCTGTCTCCGCCTCCCAAGCGCGGGGATTACAAGTGTACGCCACCATGCCTGGCTATATTTTATTTTTTATATCTAACCATAGGCATAGAGATTTTTCCATATATGTGTGCAAGTATGCATGTGCAAGCATGTGTGTGCAAGCATGTACGTGTATGCACTCACACATGTGCCCATACAAATATATGAACACACACATATATAACTTTTTGGTGATACTGGGGATTGAACCAGGGATATTCTACCTGTGAGCTACACCCCAGTCCTATTTTATTTTTTATTTTTATTGGTACTGGGGATTGAACCCAGAAACTTTCTACCTCCAAACTACACTCTCAGCCCTATATTTTATTTTTTATTTTGAAATAGGGTCTTGCTAGGTTGATAAGAGTCTCACTACTTGCTGAGGCTGTCTTTGAATCTGAGATCTTCCTGTCTCAGCCTCCCAAGTACTGGGACTACAAGCATGTGCCACCAAAGCCAGTTTTCTTATTTTTATTTTGAAACAGGGTCTCACTAAGTTGCGGAGACCTTGCTAAATTGCTGAGGTTGGCCTCAAACCTGCAATCCTCCTGTCTCAGCCTCTCAAGTACTGAGGTTTCAGGTTTGTAACACCATGCCAGCTAAAATCTTCTTTATAGTTGCCTATTATTCCATTATTTGTATAAACCATATTTTAACCATCCTGCTGTTGATGGCCATTGAGTCTGTTTCCTATGTTTTGCTATTACATTGTAACAATGAGCATTTTACCATATGTATTTACAAAAGTTTCATTTTCATAGATACCATAAATTATATCACTCAGTTCATTTAATAATTACTGATGAATGCCTACTCCTGTGCTGTAAGGGGCAGCTGGATTTTTTAAATGCAGCATAAAAAGGGTTGATACCTAATTCCAGGTGCAAAATGATCCCAAATGTGTACCAAAGCGCGGGCATCCATAGATGCGTACGTAGGTGAGGAGACTTGGTCCCTGTCCTGTGTGTTCTCTCAGCGGCAGGCAGGCAGACACGTGCATGTCACATTGGGAGATTCAGTGCAGTCTAGGGACCTTGCACGGTCTCTAGCAGGGGCTGAAAGAATGAGGGGGCTCAACAAGCCTCCCAGGGAGGCAGCCTCTGCATTCAGCCTCAGTGTCCAGTGGTGTTGTCAGCCAGAGAAGTGGCAAAAGACAGGAACTGGCCAAAGGCACAGAGGTTGGTATTTAGCTGGCGCCTTCTGGGAACACTGGAGCCGCGACCTCGGGAGATGTTCTGTTCTGTGCTGTGAGCTGCTGTGCTGTGTTTCTGCAGTCTCGTTCCATTGGCCTCCATCCGCTATACGTCATGATCCCCTGCACCCTGAGCGCGTCCTTTGCCTTCATGCTGCCTGTGGCCACACCACCCAATGCCATCGTGTTTGCCTATGGACACCTCAAGGTTTCTGACATGGTAACACCGCTGCTTTTATTTACTCCTGTGGGATCATGATGCTAGTGGTATAAGGGATACCCGTTTATAAATGACGTGTGAGCTTTGAAAGGATGCCACGTGACCTGGGAATACCACAGAAGGTCCACCACAGAAGATCCAGACCCATAATTCTCATCTGCACTTATGATGCAGCTTTTGCTCTTTTTTGAGAGGATGAAAAACATCACAGGCTGTTCTGTCTCCAGTGGAGAAGCCTGCACAGGCACCAGGGCACCTGGCTGAGTGCTTGCAAGGGGTGGGAGTGAGGGACCACGTGGCCAGTGATGGCCTTCACAGGCTTGTAAGAGCCTTGAGGAAAGTCAGGGTCTGGAGCTGGGCTTACACTCAGAGGAGATGCTCAAGGCAGCCAGAGACTTGCCTGAAGAGGTAGAGGCAGCGAGGGAGAGAGGAAGCAAATGCAATCCCAGGAAGAGCTGTGTGGCCTTTAATGGGAGAAGGGCAGCTTGGCAGGTCTGAGTCTGGGAAGAGGCGAATGCGTGAGCCCCGGGGGAGCCAGAAGCAAGGCCTCTACCTGGAACCAGTCAGTTGTAGGTTATTGTGGAGCCCCCGCCCAGTATCTCTGGAACTTCCTGGACCCAGAAACCATGGGTTCCAAACCTGCCTCCAGCCTCCAGTAAAAAGCCCACAATAGGTGCCAAGGCAATAGTTAGCAAGCATTAGAAAAGTAGAAAAGCAGGCATCAGAAAGAGCTGGCGAGGGTCACACATCTTTGGAGGATGAGCACTAGGTGAGCACAGGACCTAGAGCCACAGCCCAGGCTCTGCTACCCTCTCCGAGTGGCTGTTGCCTCCTGTCACCTCCCTAAGGCCACTTTCCAAGGCATTCAATGGGCACTGAGAACCCGTCTGTCCTGCCTCCTTCCCAAGGATGCTCTGAGCAGCAGGGACACTTAGTGGACATGAAGTTGCTTGTTCTGGGGGTGGGGGAGCCCAGAGGCTGGCACAGGGACATCGGGGCCCTCCGTCCACCACTTTAGTTCCCAGAACCCACTTCGGCCTGGTCCTGACAGCACAGCAGACCTGAGGGTGCTGGCTCAGACCGTTCTCATTTTCTTCCAGGTGAAAGCAGGAATAATGATGAACGTAATTGGAATCTTGTGTGTGTTTTTGGCAGTCAACACCTGGGGACGGGCCATATTTGACTTGGATCATTTCCCCGACTGGGCTAATGCGACCCAGATTAAGACTTAGGAAGAGACATAAGACCAAGCACATGGCCCACCCCCCTGAGGACTACAAAGCTCCTGGCCTGCCTTGGACTGAGCTGTGAGACTCACACCAAAAGTGACCCAATGATGCCCCACCATGATCCAGACGACAGGTCGCCTGCCCCTCTGGGCTCCAGATCAGAGATGGAAGGCAGCTCAGAAGTGACAGCTAGGGGCTGATCTTCTCCAGCCCCATGATTGTCTCTGGGATGGCCAGGCAGGGGAGGAGCTTGGATGCTGGCCTCTGTGCCACCTGGCCCCCAGCAGGCACCTGCTTGGTCCCAGCAGGTAGTTCACATGAGAGCTGGACCTTCAGGATCAGAGCTGAGAACATGACCTGCCAGTGCCTGTGCTTCTTCCGGCCGCCTCAGATCATCTCTGTCCCTCTGAAGGGCACCACCAGCTAGGGCAGGACGTCTGGTCTTGGGTGGCCTCTCCCTGCCAGAGCAAGGGGACTATTGAGCCTCACCTGGCACCACCACCAAAGCACGAGTGACTCGAGGTGCTAACTTCAGGGCGATGCCTGCCTCCCTCCACAGCTCACCCGGGCTCACCTATTCCCTTCCTGGCCTCACTCCTTTCTAATTTCCAATCGGGGCCCCTCCCCCAGCTCTCCAGCCTCGCTGAAGGCTCCTTCCACTCCTGGGAATCTTTGTCATTTGTGCTAGCAGCTGCTGGATGCCCTGGATAGGGCCTGCCCCCCCCCCCTGGGGACACCTCCTTTCCTCCCAGGTGGGTCAGTTGGGCTCTTCTGGGAAATGCTTTTTCTGCTCCCCCAAGCTGGAACAAGACTCCAAGTACAGGCAGCAGCAGCTCTTTGGGGGGCTGCAATGGGTGGTATGTAGGTCCCTCCTCACCTGTGGGCATAATAGTTAATTTCAGTACCTGGGTCACTTCAGGGCTTGTCTATCTTTCCCTTATTGGTCAGCCACTGTGGCCATGCCTGATAGTGACCACCACTAAAAATCAGTAGAGCTTGGAGGTCCCTGAGCGCACAGTGGCTGCCCCTGAGTGAATCTGCCTGAGGTCACTGGGCAGTGACTCCAGAACAGCCAGGGGAACCCTCAGGGCCCGCAAAAGGGAGTGACGTGAGAGGCAAACAAACCACCTTCTTGTCCCTCGGTTCCTTTCTTCCCTTCTCTGTCATCCTGGAAGAGAGGCAGGGACAAGGACACACACGTGTGTATCTAGCTCCCTGGGAGGGATGACTCCTGACCACACCGTCGAGGTCCTGCTCTCGTTAAACACTCTGTCTCCTGTGGAAAGTTCCACTGGGCTCACTTGTCTCTGGTTTTCTGCTGTGTGTGTGTGTTGGGGAGATGGGGGGAGGGAGATGATGAACAGCTCCTCTCTGCCCATCTCCGGGGTGCCCGGCCTCCATGTACCTGATGAATCTACTAGTTGTGTTTGTTGATCTTTGTGGCACCTGTGTGAGATAGGCACTTCTTTTTATCCTTTGTCATTGAAGAAATCCAAGGCTCAGAGTGGCCGAGTGATACGTCGTAAGTCATACATCACGCTCATAGCAGCTATAGTTCTAGCAAAGATCTTGCAACTCCATGCCCTGCCTGCCAAGGGAAGACACTTAACACCTCCTCTGAGATGGGTTTAGGACAAGAGCTGAGTTAGAGCCGATTCTTGCCTAGAGCCACAAGGCGTTGGGTTGGGGAGAGCGTTGCAGACGTGGCTACCTCCTCTCCCCACCATGGCCTAACGGATGGCTTCCTTCTTTCCTGAGTATCTCACTGCCCTCCACACTAGCGCCGTTGACTGGCTGGCCCACAAGGCTGAGGGCTTTGACTCGCAGGTCCAGAGTCAATGCTGTGGCTGACCAAGACAGACCATGATGAGTGTGACCCATAAATAAAGGACTGATTCGTGTGGCCAGTGGGAGATGGTAGACGAGGTCAATGAAGATGATCCAGGATGTGCAGAATGGCCAGGTGGGAAGGGAGGGCTTGGTGGGTGGGCGGCGGGGTGGGGTGAAGGGCTTCGGGGGAGCAGAGCCCGCCGCTGACCAGGCTGAGCAAAGGCTTTTTTGAACTTCTCTTCAGCTGGCTGGACTTGCACTAACATTTATGGCCTGTGCTGCAAAAAAGAGAAATAAGAGAAAACCCAGTGTACAGTTGCCTAAACCACAGGGTCACTGGCTGTTTACTTAACAGAAGTCTGGAGGTTGATGGTCCCATGACTTTTTGAGGCCACCAAGGACTCAGGCTCCATCATGCACTGTCACCTTCAGGGAATTACATGGGTTACCTTCACAATGGACTCTCAGGCTGCATATACATATGTGTTCCTTCGAGGCAGGAGGAAAGGGGTGTGGGGTGGGTGTCTGACAGTGCCAAAGGGCAGCTTCCCTTTCATTAGTAAAATAAAACCTTCTTCAGAAGCCTGTGCCTCTTTGTGTCTTATTGGCCAGAACCAGGTCACGTGCCCACCTCTGG
Organism: Muscardinus avellanarius; assembly: GCF_963383645.1. NCBI lineage: Eukaryota > Metazoa > Chordata > Mammalia > Rodentia > Gliridae > Muscardinus > Muscardinus avellanarius. Next base: position 19,199,877 of record NC_137802.1, on the reverse strand, counting down.
CCGAACACTAAAGGAGGGTTACCACACTGTGAGGTTGGTTGTGACTTACCTCCTGGGCTAGGGAATAGGTCTGTGTTTCCTGAAATCAAGGGATTTCTACCCACTCAAAGATCTGGGCTCTCGCAGGAGACAAGGTGGAGGCTGGGGAGCTGCTGGGCAGGTGACGGGCAGGGTCTGGGGTGATACCTCCAGGTGGCTTGAGTGGCTCTCCTCTGTGGAATTCAGTGGCCCCAGGTTGCTAGTAGCAAGAGAGCACTTGGCTGCGTGGCCCAGAGCCTCAGCAGTGCCTCACTCCCTGAGTGAGAGGCCAGCCTCCTCTGAGGGCGCGCTGGACCAGGAGGCTAGAGGCTGTGCCATGGACCAAGCCCTGTCCTGCCAGACACCAACAAGAAGTCATTCTACTTACTTTCTGGGCCTCAGTTTCCATCACGAAGGGGCCAGACTTCATGAGATCATGAGGGTCTCTAGGGGTCTTTGCCAGAGTCGAGTATCCCTTACTCCAGTTGGCCTGTCCTCTGCTGTGGCAGATGCAGTCCCTTGCCCCCAACCCCGTTCCCACTCCCCACGCAGTCTCAGCCCCCAGGCCCACTCCCTGCTCCTAGGAGGCCACCTCAGGCCTTTACTCATCCATATCTGTTCTTTAATGTTTTGTAAAGAGGTTCTACCCTAACCCTTACATTCTTCTTCCTCCTTCTTTATGGTACTGGGGGTTGGACCTGGAGGCATTCTACCTCTGAGTTACACCTCAGCCCTTTAAAGTTGTTCTTTTGTTTTGAAACAAGGTCTCACTAGGTTGCTGAAGTCTCACCACATTGCTGAGGCTGGCCTCAAACCTGTAATCTTCCTATCTCAGCCTCCCAAGTATTGGGATCACAGGCATGTACCACTACAACCAGCAAGTTTTCTTTCCTTAGTGTCTGGATCAAACATTTGAGTCCAATATTTATTTATTTTTTTATTTTTATTTTTATTTTTTTGGTGGTACTGGGGTTCCTGGAGGCCCTTCTACCTCCGGGCTACACTACCAGACCTATTTTATATATTTTTTTTAACATTTGGAAACAGGGTCTCTTAAGCCAGCGAGGCTGGCTCCGAACTAGCGCGATCCTCCTGTCTCTGCCTCCCAAGCGCGGGGATTACAAGCGTGCGCCACCACGCCCGGCTGGGTCCAATATTTATGACCAGATTGCTCTTTTCTTTGCCAGGGGCTCATGCCTCTACAAAGGATGCCATACATTCCAAAGACCAAATCCCTGGACTCCTTACCTTCTCATCTCTGGATAGGAAGCTCCCAAGATGCTGGGCATGGTGGTACACACCTGTAATCCCAGTATTTGGAAGGCTGAGACAGACCTCAGGTTCAAGGACAGCCTCAGCAAATAGTGAGACTCTCATCAATCTAGCGAGACCCTGTTTAAAAAAAATAGGGTTTGGGGTGTAGCTCAGAGGTAGAATGTCCCTGAATTCAATCCCCAGTACCACAATGAATGAATGAATGAATGAATGAATGAATGAACAAACAAACGAATGAATAAATAAATAAATGCTCCCAAAGGTAGGATACAGGTCTCCCCTGTTTGTCCCAGATTTAAGTTGATTTTACTCAATGCCCTGAGTGTCGATTTACTCTGGTACTCACCTCCCTGCCCCAGGAACATCTTCCCTGTACCTCCATCATCTGCTTGTCCAAACGCCCATTTCCACCACAGAGTCGCTGCTTATAGTACGTCCCCATTTCCAGTTCTTGAGGGTAGAGAAATACTGAAATTCAGTTTCAGAACATGCTACTATCCAATAAAAAAATAATTTTTATTTTTATTTTTGGCACTGGGGACTGGATCCAAGGGCATTCTACCTCTGAGCTATACCCCCAGTTCTTTTTTTTAATTTTTGAAACAAGGTCTCCCTAAATTGCTGAGGGTCTTGCTAAATTGCTGAAGCTGACCTTGATCCTCCTGTCTTAGCCTTCTAAGTACTGGATTACAATCATGTGGCACCATGCCAGGCTCCAATCAAATAATTTTTAAAGGAGGTTTCATAGTAAAAAAAAAAAAATAGTACAAGCACAATATAAGAAATTCCAACAGTACAAAAATATATTGAGGCATGTTCTTCCAACCTCAGAACTTGAGTCCTCCAGGCCCCTTCCAGAACAGCAATCACTATCAACAGTTTCTTACATATCTTTCTAGAAACATTACATACATACAGGATATACTTAATATAATAATAGATATATACCCCTTTTTTGTGGTACTGGGGGTGGAACCCAGGGGCTTTCTACCTCTTGGCTATACTCCGATACCTAATTTATATTTTATTTGGAAACAGGGTCTAAGTTGCTGAGAGCCCCACTAAGTAGCTGAGGCTGGCTTCAAACCTGTGCGATCTTCCTGTCTCAGCCTCCCAAGCACGGGGATTACAAGCGTGTGCTACCACGACCAGCTGATCTATACCCCTTTCTTACACATGGTAACATATTATCTGTGTATTCTGTCTTTGTTTCTAACTCTATGCCCTGCACTTAATCATTTACTTAGAGATCATTCTGTTTTTAGACATATTATGCTTAGCTAGTATTTTTCTCATTCAATAGTTGACTTAAGATTAAATTCAGTGAATCACAGAAATCTTCAGTGTGTAACCCAACAATTTTGACAAATGCATACCCTGATTAAGCAACAGCCCAACTCCAAGAGTTCACCCTCCCCTAGGAGTTCTCTGGCCCTTCCAGACATCTGTTCCTCTGATGGGCATGCAGGTTTTGGTTTCTGTCAGCACAGATTTAGCTTGTCTGTTGAACATCATAGAACGGAATCATTTAACAGGTAGAAAGGAGACAAAAGGAAAATGTAACTTTAATATGGAAACCTGTGACAAGGCCTGTTAAGACCTTAAAGTTTCTGAGGAATTTACAAGTGACCCTGAGCACTGTTGACCATCCTTCGGGCGGTGTCTGTTTAAGCACTAACCCCAAAGCAATCTCCTCAGACATTGCTAATGGCCCCTGAACCGTTTATACAAGATGGATACCTAGTGATGTGACTGATGTTGACGCACCCTAAAGCACCTTGTGACTATGAGGCTGAGGTCCTCCCTACATCCCTCTCCCTGTCCTCCCTTGGTGAAAGTTCTCTGTAAAGGAAGAGCCCTGCACTCCCAAAGGACTTCTCTCAGTTTTGGGGTGGTCTGGTCTGCATTCTTCCTTTTTTTGTGGTGCAGGGGATTGAACCCAGGGGCATTCTACCTCTGAGCTACACACCCAGCCCGATATTTTATTCTTTATTTTGAAACAGGGTCTCACTAAGTTGTAGAGGGCCTCGTCAAGTAGCTGAGGCTGTCCAGGAACCTGGATCCTCCTGTTTCAGCCTGCCAAGTACATGGTGCCATCATGCTTGGCTGTCTGCATTCTTCTTTGAATGTGTATTTCCTACTTTTTCTAAATAAGTTTCTATGTCTCTGAAAAAACATGAATCATATAGTATATATTCTGTGTGTGTGTGTGTGTGTGTGTGTGTGTGTGTGTGTGTGTGTGTGTTGCTCCAGATTGAACCAGGGGCATTCTATCTCTGAGCTACACCCCTAGCCCTTTTATTTTATATTTTTTTTACTTTGAAATAAGGTCTTGCTAAATTGCTGAGGGCCTCACTAAGTTGCTCCCAAATACTGGTATGCGCCACCATGTAGCTTGGTATGTATGTGTCTGATTCATTTTGCTTAATGTAATGCTTTTTTCCTCTTTCCTTCCTTCCTTCCTTTCTTTCCTTCCTTTTTCTTTTTGCAGTACTGAGAATTGAATCCAGGGGCATATTCTACCTCCAAGCTACATTCCCAGCCCTGTTTTTTTTAAATTAATTAATTAATTAATTAATTATGTACTAGGGACCCTGTTCCACTGGGGTGGAACCCAGAGGCTTTTCTACCTCCAGGCTATACTCCCAGACCTATTTTATACTTTATTTAGAAACAGGGTCTCACTAAGTAGCCGAGGGGCTTTGAACCTGTGCGTTCCTCCTGTCTCAACCTCCCAATGTCCTTTATTTTTGAAACAGGTCTCACTAAGTTATGGAGGACCTCACCAAGTAGCTGAGGCTGCCAAGAACCTGTGATCCTCCTGTCTTAGCCTCCCAAGTACTGGGATTACAAGTGTGTGCAATCACACCCGGCAATGAAATGTCTTTGAAATCATTCCTGTTGCTGTATCTGTATTGTTCCCTTTATTGTTGTCCTGAGTAGAGTTCTATTGCATGAATCTGCCACAGTGTGTCTAGTCTCCTGTTGGTTGACATTTGGGTGATTCTGGTTTGAGGCTATCATGGATAAGGCTGTTATAAATGAACAAGTCTTTTTGTGGGCATATATTTTCATTCTCTTAGATGTAGGTGTAAGAGTGAGCCTTGGTCTTCTTATTTTTATTTATTTATTTATTTTGCAGTACTGGGGATGAAACCCAGGGGCACTGTAACTCTAAGATAAGCTCCCAGCCCTATATTTTTATTCTTTATTTTGAAACAGGGTCTCACGGAGTTGCAAAGGGCCTCACTAGGTAACTGAGGCTGTCCACGAACCATGATCCTTCAGTCTCAGCTTCCCGAATGCTGGGATTACAAGCGTGCGCCACTTTTCCATTGTGAGTATGTACCACAGAATACAGTCCCCTATTGATGGACATTTGGCTTGCTTTCATTGTCCTGTAATGCTGTCATAAACAAACCTGTACATACATACACTTTTGTGCACCAAAGTGAGAATAATGTTTTCCTAGAATGACATGCTGAGCTGAGAGATGTGTATTCAATTCTGGAACAGATATGCCAAATTGCTTTCCAAGAAGCTATGCTAAGGTGTATTCTCAAGAACTGTGCATGAAAGCTGGGCGTGGTGGCGCACGCTTGTAATCTTAGTACTTGGGAGGCTGAGACAGGAGGATCGCGCAGGTTTGAAGCCAGCTTCAGCTATTTAGTGAGGCTCTCAGCAACTTAGTAAAATCCTGTTTCCAAATAAAATATAAAATAGGTCTGGGAGAAAGCCCCTGGATTCCATCCTCAGTAACACACACACACACACACACACACACACACACACACACACACACACTGTATGAGACCTACTCACATACACCCTTAGCAACTCTATGTGGAAACATCCTGAATTTTTGCTCATTTGATCACTAGAAAATGCTATACCATGACTTTTATTTATATTTTATTCTATTTTTACTTTTTTTTTTTTTTTGGTGGTATTGGTACCTCATGCATAGCAGGCACATAATCTCCCACTGAGCCACAACCCCAGGCCTGTATTTCTTTAAATTGCAGGTGATGTTGAACATTTTTTTCACATGCATATAATCCATTTCTGTATGTTTTCCTGTGATCTTCCTATCTTATTTTCCATCTTTCCCAAAAGCTTTTTAAAAAGGCTTTAACATATTAATTTGTAAGAACTCTTTATATATTAAAGAAATCAGTCATTTGCCTGTCATAGGAATTTTTGTATGCTAAGATCTGCTCAGTTGAGTTACTGTTTATTTATTTTTTATTACCCCCACCCACCCACCAGATAGTCTCACATGGTTTTCCATAAGAATTTCTGACTCAGCTTCTCCAATTCCAAAAAAACTCTGGCTCTCAGGTTGGCGTTGACCTTTTTGGCTGTCTCTCCTGTCCCTCTTCCTCTCATTTGCTCCAGGATTTCTTGACTTCAGCAATACTGACATTTTGGATGGAATAATTCTTTGTTGCAGGGGGCTGTTCTGTGCACTGGAGCATCCTGAGCAGCACCCTGGCTTCTCTTCACTACATGTCAAAGCTACCCTCTTTCTGCCTCCAGTTGTGATAATGAGAGATCCTCTTGCCAAATGTCCCCCAGAGGGCCGAGTCACCCATGGTTGAGGACCACTGACTCCCTCAGATCTAGCTGCACAGGGATTCTTTTTTTCTGGGGGGGGGGGTGTTGGGAATTGAATCCAGAGGCATTTAACCTCTGAGCTACACCCCAGCCCTTTTAAATTTTTTTTTATTTTGAAACATGGTCTTTCTAGGTTACTGAAAATCTCGCTCAATTGCTGGGGGTATCCTCGAATCTGCAATCCCCTTGTCTCAGCCTCCCAAGTACTGGATTACAGGTTGTGCACCCGTGCCTGGCTGCTGCATGGACATTCTTGCTATATAAAGTATGAAAAGTCTCCTCCTTCCCTTTACAGCTTTAAACTTTGCAGAGTGCACTTCTCAGCCCATTTTAAATGATATCTCCCCTGCCTGCCCCTTATTCTGCATACAGAACTTGACTTCTCTGTTGCACTTTTCACCTTCTTACACACTATGTAATTTTCTCTTCTACCTCTGTGTTTTGTCTGTGTCTCCCGTCTCTAAGAATGTAAGCCCCACATATGCAGGGGTGTTTGTATCCATCCCTGGGTCCCCTGTGCCTCAAATATGTCTGACACACAGCAGGCCCACAATGTATATTGGATGAATGAGAGTGATATTATGGCTATGTGGATCATTAGGTGAGAAATGATGCCTTTACAATATCATGTCCCATACACTGGCATTTTCCCCTTAAAGTTTTCTTTCCCCTTCATTTTGGATTTTAAATTAAAAAAAAAATTCTGCAGAACTGAGGAAGAAATTAAGGACCTCATATATGCTAGGCAAATGCTCTACCACTGAGCCACATCCCCAACCCTCTAATACTTAAAAATTTCTTATGCATAAGAAATTTGATTCATTTATTTACTTATTGTAGTTTTTTTGGTACTGAAGATTGAACCCAGAGGCATTCTACTCCAAGTTATACCACTATCTCAGTTTTATTTCTTATTTGGAAACAGGGTCTCACTACGTTGCTGAGACTGGCTTCAAGTCTGTGATCCTTGTTTCCACTTCCCAAGTACTGGGATTACACGCGCGCGCCACCACATCGGGCCTATTTATTGATCTTAGTAAACATGTGCCTGACCTGTTTTTAATTCTCCCTATTTGTGGGTTTGAGATGCTAAACTACCTTGAGTCATGGGGTGGGAATGGGCTGCCAGCAGGGCCAGGCCTCCAGGATTTCCCAGCCAGGCGGCCTCAGGCCCTCTCCTCTGCAGCCAGCCCAGGGTTCTTTGCTCATGGGTCTCTCATCTGGTAGGACATCCTAGGTGTCCATCTCTATCTTTCTCCCCTAAGGCTCTGGCCAAGGGACACTGAAGAGCTACTCAGGTTGATCAGTGAGGGGTCCTCTCCAGAGACCCCAGGGTGCCTGCCTTGGCAGGTTAGCTCCTGGGAAGGGGCTCTGGGGACACCTCTGGGTTCTTTCCTGTAAGAAGTGAAGCTCAGCCGAGCGTGGTGGCATACGCTTGTGATCCCAGCATTCGGAGGCTAAAATAGAAGGATTGTGGTTCGCGGCCAGCCTCAGCTACTTAGTGAGACCCTTTGCAACTCAGTGAGACCCCGTTTCAAAATAAAGAATAAAAAATAGGGCTGGGGATGTAGCTTGGAGGTAGAATGCCCCTGAGTTCCATCCCTGGAGGCACTGAGAGGACGTGGAGAAGCAGCCTCCTTCCCTCCCTGCTTCTGGATTTGCCATTCCTGTCTAGGACTGATGAAGAGGAGGGGCTGGGAGAGAGGAGTCCTGGCTGAACTCTGGACCTCCCCTCTGGGTGCAGCTTCTTGGGGTCCCCCTTTCTGTAGTCCTGATGATGATGCCCCCAGTACCACATGAGTATCAGGCCCATCTCAACCACGCCTGAGGCACCCTCCAGATGGGTCTGAAGCTGTGGCTTCGTGGCTCCCAGGGAGGGAGCAAAATCTTTTAGAAGCGCTAAGCACCAGAAAGGGGGCCCTTCCTTTTGGGTAAGACAACAGAAAACAAGCCTATGCTTGTGCGTCGAGTCCGGCGACACCGACTGTTGGTGTGTAAAGTGCTGGGCAGGTTCTGCCTGCCCACCCCAGGCTGGCCTTGGTCAGTGCTCCAAGACCCTGTGGGCAGTCTGGGCTGTTTGGCAGGCCAGGTCTGCCTCCCGCAGGGTGGCCGGGAGCAGGCCCTGCCTGCTGCTGGGCTACGGCAGTGTCCTGCGGTTCGCCGCTGCACATTTATAGCTGCGGCGCTTCTCAGTTTACCGTCCCTGTGGCGGGAGGCCTGGCTCTCTGGAAACCGCAGCTCGGGTTTGTTGGGAGCCTGCCTGAGCGTGGAGCTGAGGGGCCTCAGAGGGTTCCCAGGTCGCCGGCCCCAGCCTTTGGCTTGCCCTGGTCTCTTCCTAGAGCCTCACCGAGGCTGGAGGAAGCTGCCAGTGTGTTGAGGATCCCTGGCACCCCTCCCCTCTCTGGTGCTCTTGGAGAGGCAGGAACCCTGCCAGAGGGTGGAGGGCTCCTTGGGCCCCTGGGGGACTCCTGAAGACCAGGGGATAAGAGGGGAGATGATGGTGAGTCGTGGGACTGGAGAAGGGGTAGGAGCTGGTAACGAAGGGCCTCTTGGTCCCCACCGTGCCAGGGCTGGTGCTCTTTGCAGACCATTGTCTCCTTGTCTGCTGCCAGGAGCCAGGTAGGCTCCTTTGTGGCTCACAGAACAGGCTGGGTCATCCACACCTGAGCTCTGATAAACCCTCAAAGTGATTCTGAGTCAAGTCAGGGAATATCAGGAGGGTTTCAAGCTGCTGCTCTCGTCTGGTTTCTTTCCTGCTACTGGGCTTCATGAAAAGCCATACTACCAGGGTGGCCAGCCCTGTGCCTTCCCTACTCACAGCGTGACTCAGTTGGTCCTCTTGTCCACTGACACCTCCTTTGGCCATCGAGGCTCAGAGGGCTTGGGGAGGCAGGTGAGGCAAGGAGCAGAGCAAGGTGACTCCAAAGGCCCCTCTTCTCCCTGCACCCAGGGGCCTGTGTATTGCCTGAACAGGTGCTGGGAAAAGCAGGCCTGGCTCCTCCAGTGGGCCCAGCCATGACCCTGCCCTGCTCTGGGCCAGCGGAGGGCAGGTCCCCTGGCAGCCCAACTTCCCACCAGCCCCACACACACCAGAGCCTGAGACCTGATTCTGACCTGCTTCTCACTAACTCCTAGGTCAGAGATAGAAGGAGTCTGGGTCCAGGCTTGAGACACCCCTCCCCCCAGTCTGGAAGTTTACACCCTGCAATCAAGGGAAACCCCAGAGGGCAAATAGGGAGGGGAGTGCAGGTAGGGCCATGATTACTGGGTGGGGCGTAAAAGGGACCCAGGGGAGGGCCGGGCCCACCTTGAAGAGGTAAAGAAGGAGGGCTGCGACCTAAAAATGGAGAAGGTTGTCTTATAAATAGAACATCTATGGGGTGTATTTCTTTTTTGAGTTAGGATTTATTTCAGTGTCCCCTTCCTCCACAAACATCTCTAGCATGCCAGCTCCTGGTGGTTTTAGCCAAGCAACATAGGCAATTGGCTGGTTCAGGTCACTGTGGCCTGGATCTGGGTCTCAGGCAGTGTACATGTATGCACATATGTTAATGTGCATAAGTATAGGTGAGAGTACATGCGTGCGTGCGTGCGTGCGTGTGTGTTTGCAATTCCAAAGAGCAATTCAGTTCTACTGTTACCCCTACTGTATGTCAGATCTGTGCTAAAGGATGGGATCACAGAGAAGCAGCCTCTGTCTCCTCCGTGAAGGGTATACTTGAGTAAGAGAGGCTGAGGTTAATTCAGTTTCTGTGAGCCAGGAAAGGCTTCCCAAGATGAATTACAAGCAGTGGTGTTTTTTTTTTAATCTCTTTCTTTTTTAAATCTTTTTTCTTCTTTCTTTCTTTCTTTCTTTCTTCCTCTCTTTCTTTCTTCTTTTTCTTTCTTTCGGTACTGGGGATGGAACTCAGGCCACAGGGGCATTCAGACCTATTTTTTTTATTCTTTATTTTGAAACAGGGTCTCACTGAGTTGCAAAGGGCCTCACTACCAAGCAGTTTTGAAGACAAGTCAGGTTTTTTTTTTTTTTTGGTGGTACTGGGGTTCCTGGAAGCCCTTCTAACTCTGGGCTACACTCCCAGACGTATTTTTTATATTTTTTAAACAGGGTCTCTTAAGCCAGCGTTTGGCTGGCCTCGATCCTCCTGCCTCTGCCTCCCAAGCGCGGGGATTACAAGCATGCGCCACCACGCCCGGCTACAAGTCAGTTTTCAGACTTTCTTTTTTTCTTGCAAAGGACAGTTTCTGAGCATCTACCATGTGCCACATATTGAGCTGGTAAGTGCGCAGGCCTGCCTTGAGATCCTGGCAGGAAATAGTTGTGTGAACGGTGACAGCACAACACCCTAAGAGTAAAAGTTGATGTGTACACCATACACTGAAATGGGAAGAGAGGCCCACCACTCTATGTGGGGACTTGAGAGCAAGGGCTGCGCAGGGGCTGGCTTGTCCTGTGACTTGGTAGGGGTAGGGGAGGGATGTGCCCCAGAGGAAGTTACTAGGAGACAGGTCCTGGACTGGGCTTCCTGAAGCCCTAGTGCCTAGCAATTTGCCCACGGTTATAGGAGCAGCCAAGGAGAATGCAGGGAGGAATTGGCACCTACAGGTCAGTTATCTATGGGTCTAGAGACATTTGTACAACTCAGTTCCAGCCTCATCCCTTTGTTTATGAGCTGGGTGACCTTGAGTCACACACTTCATTTCTCGGAGCTCTATGTCCTCATGTCTCAAGGGGAAATTTTGATGGCACCAGTCACTCCTACCTGGCAGGGTGACATGGGGAGTAAATGAGAAGGTGCATGTGAAAAGCCTTGGCCAGAGCCAGGTACTGCGGCTTATGTTTGGATGGGAGTTGTTCTGTCCCCGCACAGGGCTGAGGTCGAGAGGCTGGACTCAGCCTTGGAGGGCCAGGTAGAGAAAGGGCCATCTGTCCTACCAACCCACTGATGCTGCAGGTTCTCAGTCTCACCCTTGCTGTCTGGCTATCCTCATGGGGCTGAGAGGTAGTGTTCTCTGGTGGACCCAGGGGAAGGCAGCCTTAGCCAGCATTCCCACTGCTGTGACCTAATAAACCTGACCACATGACTTAGAGGAAGAAAGATTTATTTGCTCACAGTTCGGAGATTTCAGGGGTTCAGTCTATGTGAGGCTGGTTCACCAGTGGAGCTCAGGGCATGATGGTGGGAGGAAGGAAAAAGAGGGAGAGGGCAAGTTCTCTGCTCTCACATCATGGAGGCTGGAAGCAAGAGAGAAAAAAAAAAAAAGCATGGGGATTCAAGGGCACAAGGACAGTCTCCAATGCCACACCCCCAGGAACCCACATCCTCCAGCCACACCCCACCTGCTGAGGTTACCACCCAGTTAATCTATCACAGTGGATTTACCCAGTAATGAAATTACAACCCTCATGATTTAATTTTATCAACTCTAAACATTAATACATGAACTCTTCAGGGGGAATTCTATATCCAAACCATGATAAAGGGGAACCTTAACTGGCCTAGTCATGTTTGGTCACAGGGGCTGTCCACATAAGCCTGGCTCCTTTATTTACTTCTCTTTCCTCCTTCCCTTCTCTTTCCTTCCTTCTTTCCTGCCTGACTGTATGCCTGCCCTCCCTCCCCCTCTTCCTTTGCTTCATTTTTCTTTTCTTTTTTTCTTTTTTGGTGGTACTGGGGATGGAACCCAGGGACCTTCTACCTCTGGGCTACACTCCCAGACCTATTTATATTTTTTTATTTGGAAACAGGGTCTCTTAAGCCAGCGGAGGCTGGTTTCAAACCTGTGCGATCCTCCTGTCTCAGCTTCCCAAGCACAGAGATTACAAGCGTGCGCCACCATGCCCAGCATGCTTCATTTTTCATCTAGATTCCTTTGGATAATACCATCCCTCTGAGAACTGTGCCAAATAGCCAGGGCTTGGCCCATCCACCCCCAGAACCTAGGTCAGGGTTGATGGAAGAGCAGCATTTAAGAAAGCATTTCAAAAGATAGAGGCTCTAAGCTCCAGGTACTCCTAGGATATGCTCACCTGGGCCTTTCAGGCCCACAGCTCAGACCTGAGGCCCAGGGCTCAGGCTGGGCAATGCCACAGCATCCCAGCAGGTCATAAGCCATCAGTAGTCTAAAAATCCCAGTGCTGACTTGGCCTTCATGCAGGCTGCCCTGGGAGGGGCTCTGACAAGACGAGCCTTGTGAAAGGCCTGTTACCTGCCAGTGCTTGGCATCCAAAATAGAATCTTCAAGGGCAGCAACCCTTTAATTCAAAGTGTCCCAACAGTGGGTCGGTGTGGGGATAACTATGATCTGACTGCACTTGGGCTATAATTATGGAGTCAGAATAAAAAATTACAGGCATTGTGTGGGCTTGTTTTAAATATAACGTAATCCATACCGTCCTCTCTCTTATTTGCTTGATTTGAGGTGAAGTCTTTGGCAGTTGGCATAGGTTTGGCCTGACGTGTAGTAGATAAAAATGGCCCTTTCCCAGCAAAGAGGGCACGGTGGGAGGCCTCCCCACCCCCTGATGTTCCCCGCCCACGACCGCATGTGTGTGCATCTACGCCAGTCCTCCTGGTCCATCAAGTTAGCTGTACATTGTGTCTCCCCAGCTGGCATGCCTCCAGTCTCCCCAGGCTGGTTCACCAGAAATGTCTTGATGCTTAAGAACCCATTAATGTACCCCTCTGGCTACAGGGTAAACCCAAACTGCATATTCCTCCATGACTTACAGCAGCTATAGAGAAGAGGTGAAGAACAAGGGCCCTGGAGTCTGACTGCAGAGAAGCAAACATGGGCTTCACCTCATATAAGCTGCGAGAGTCTGGGAGACTGCTTCTGCTGTGTGCTCTAACTCCTCCACCTGTAAAGCACCATGGCTCCTCTCCCTGGGGATGGGTATTATGAATCAGGGTAAGGAAACACTCCTATAGTGGCCCTACATACGTCCCTCTTCCTCTCCCAGCCTCCACTAATCTATCATTAAAAGGAGGCAGTAGACTTACTTTCAAATCAGTGTAAGTGTTTTATAAATGGTATTTTGTGGTGTAACTGATGGTGTGTGGTGAGGTGGGCATGTGTTAGCTCAACTTCTCAGGAAAACAAAATAGAATGATATATGTAAAGTCTTAAAACATATTTATACCCTGTGAGTCAAAATCCAAGCTCAGAGGAAAAAAAAATCAAATTGTGGACATTAGATTGATATGTAAAGATGTTTACCTTAGTGTCTTTTTATAGTCTTGAAACCCTGAAAATATAAATAATATAAATGTTAGCATTTATGGAATGGTAAGTAAGAAAGGTGTGTCCAGTCAAAAAACTACTATGCAGTTAGTGTGTGTGTGTTTGTTTTTGTGGCACTAGGGATTATACCTAGGGGAATTCTACCTCTGAGATACACACCCAGGCCCATTTTATTTATTTATTTTATATTTATTTATTTATTTATTTATTTATTTATTTATTTGCAGTACTCAGAATGGAACCTAGGGGCATTCTACCTCTGGACTACACCCCCTGCCCTACATTTTTTATTCTTTATTTTGAAACCTGGTCTCACTGAGTTGTGGAGGGCCTCACTAAGTAGCTGAGGCTGTCTGCGAACCGTGATCCTCCAGTCTCAGTCTCCCAAATGCTGGGATTACAAGCGTGCACCACTACGCCCGGCCCATTTTATTTTTTATTTTTAAATAGTATCTCACTAAGTTACTACACACTGACCTTGAATAATTCTCCTGTCTCAGCCTTTCAAGTCCTGGGATTACAGGCATGAGCCACCATGCTCAACAGTAAAAATATTTATAAAGAGTATTTTATTATGCAAAATGCTCATAAGGTAAACAAAGCAAATACAAAATTGTATGTACTATATGCTATATGATATCAGTGATAATAAAAATATAGATGAGCACAGAAAAAAGTTGAAATATAATGGCAGTTATATTTGTTGAGCTGTTGGAGAGGTTGGTATTTTCTTCTTTGTAGTTTTCTATATTTTCCAAACACACTAGAAATAGGCATGTACTATTTATATAATGAGGACTTTTAAAAGCTGAATGTTAAAAGTTAAATAAAACAAGACTACAACTTGATGTCTGAGTTCCCTTTTGGCTTTTAACAATCTGTGGTTCTACTACTCCGGGACCACTTGCAGGATCTGAGAGGTAAGCGAAGAGACCCAAACTCTCAAGGCCACATACTCAGGGTCCAGCACTAGCAGGGCAGGCACAATACTGGGGATCAGTCATTTGCACTCTGGGGTTCACCAAGTGTATCTGCACACATTTCCCTTATGGTCAGCTGCCTTTCTCAAGTTTTCATGAAGTCTTCCCAATGCCACAGAAGTGGGGCAGTGTGACAGCTCTGCTCTGGCCCTGCTGGGGCACTGGTGGCCCTCTGTCTATCTGGGGACAAGTGGGTTTTCTGCCTGGGTAGCGAGCTCTTTCTGCTATTTCAGGTAAGGGGCTCACTAGAGCAGCAGGCAGGGGGAGCCATTGTCACCTATGTGGACGCCTCTGCTGTCCACACCTGGGACACCACTCAATGGCTTTTTCAGGGCACACATTCCCAACTGCCCAGGCATGCAGCCCCATCTAGAGAGTTGTCTTGAAGTGGGGCACCTGGAAACTCCACTGGAGAGGTCACTGAGGGACAGTCCGGTCACCCCCATTACTTCTCAGATCTTAGAGACACTGGGTCTGACTAGCAGGTCCGCCTGGGTGAAGCCACCTGGAGAGATGAAAGGGACCCTTGATAAGCCCCTGGTGGAGGCCTCAGAGGCCAGAGCTTAGACCTTGATGCCCAGTTACCAGGACCTAGCTGGCAGCTTGTCAGGGCTGGTTCCTGGAGGTCCTAGCCACTGGCTGGCTGGTTGGAAACCAAAGGGAGGGAGAGCACTCAGAGACAGAGACAGACAGACAGACAGGCTTATGAGAAAGACAGCAAGAATGACAGCTGGCCAGAGGCTGACAGAGGTACAGAAAGATGGAGACACAGAAAGGGAGGGGGCACCTTACATCAGCACTTACAGACAGGCTCATCCTCACTATAATCACAGAAATGCAAATTAGAGGAACTGTGATGTGCCAGTTTACACCTACTAAATTAGCAAACATTAGCAAAATTATAACATCTCATGCTGTGGAGGCTGTAGTGAAAAACAGCTTAAGCATGCTGCCAGTGGCAGTGTAAATTAGCACCGCCTTTTAGGGACAAAATTGGCAATAGGCTTCCAGAGCTATTAAAATGCTCCTACCTTTTTGTGTGGTACTTCTACTTCTGGGAGTGTGTTGCAAGGAAGTACTTCACAACAGCAAAAGGTTGGTACACAAAGATGTGAGTGCAGTGCCGTGTGCTTTATCTAAGGGGTAGAGCGTGTGGGCGTGTGCACACAAACGCACGATTATATGTAATATATATGAAATTTTATTTTGAATCAGGTTCTTGCTAGTTGCTGAGAGTCTTGCTAAAATGCTGAGGCTAGACTTGAACCTGTGATCCTCCTGTCAGCCTCCCAAGCACTGGGGTTACAGATGTGTACCACACCAGCACTATGAATATTTTTGATTGGGGACATGAGGACCATATTTCAGGATTCTTATGTGAAAATAAGCAGAAAAGCATCTGTACGTTACAATTAATAATTACATAAAACAGCTGCTCCAAGCTTGAGGTGGCCCCACCTCTCTGAGGTCTGGTGACAGTCCTGGATTCCTGGCTGGCCGTCGGACCGCTCCCTGTCTGGAACTGCCCAGCCTTGAAGCCTGATCCACAGACCTCAAGCTGGTGGGGAGACAGCCTCCACAGATCCTGCCCACCTGGCCTGCTCCTGCGGTTGACCTGGGGATCTGCAGGGTTGTTCGCTGAGTCACACCTCAAGAGGCCAAACTAGAGGTGTTGTGTCTTCACTTAAGAAAAGGGATAAAGTGCTTTACCAGTTCTGAAAGCGCTTGCTACTTGCAAGCATGGCAACCTATTTAAGCTGCCTGACAGCTGAGGCCAATGTCTGGATTTCCCATTGGAGCATTAAAAGCAGAGGAAGGATGGATCCTGGGGTTTTCTCTCCCAGCCTGCTGTGACCCACATGGCAGGCTCTGACTTAACAATCGACTCTGAACTGGAATCATCCAGTTCTGCGTCTTCCCTGGCCCCTGGTGGGAAATTCAGAAAACTGTGGGCAAACGAAAGGCAAGGGCGACAAGACCATGCAGTACATGAATGAGCATGTGTCGCCAGACAAGTCCCTCTTTATTCCAAGCCTGTTCAGCTTTCCAAACGTGCCCCCGATCGTGTTCTAGAGATGCTGCACTCCACGTGCTGCCCTGCTTGCTGCCTGGGGATGCCCTGCCCTACAGAGGCTGGAACATTCAGGGAGCATGCCAGTGTCCAGACAACAAGTCTGACTTGTTCATTCATTCCACAGACAGCTACTGAACACAAAGAGGCTTTATGACAGTTCTTGCCCTTGATATGCTTTCAATCTCATGGGAGAGACAAGAGTAACAATGAAAAATAATGCTTGGAGCAATCACCTGGGTGCTATAAAAAGAGGTAGCAGTGGTGGGGAATGAAAACACTGAGAAAGAGTGCTCAAAGCGGGGTGGAGGACTGGGCAAGTCGGCTTGGGGGGTGGAAATGAAGCAGGGCTGGGAGGACCTGCAGGACTTGCACATGTAAGTTCACCCCAGCTTCCTCCAGCTTCTCGTCTGTGAACTCACCAATAACCTGGGCTCTGTGCCAGCCAACTTAGCCCAGACTGAAGCAGAGCGTGCAGACAGTCTTGTTCTTCAAATACTGATGCACACCTGCTCTGTACCAGCTACTGTTATAGGTCGGGAGATATAACAGGAAATAAGCCAAAGTCCTTGACCTCCAGTGGGAAACGTAAGACAGTCAACAGTTGTACAGTGAGTAAATAATATAAATGCACACTCTGATAGTGCTATGGAGAAATATAAAAGAGGATTTAGAGACAGACACAGTGGCACATGCTTGTAATCCCAGTACGTAGGAGGCTGAGATGGGAGGATTGGAGATTTGAAGCCAGTGTGTGGTAATTTAGCAAGACCCTGTTTCAAAATAAAAACAAAATAAAATAGGGGTCAGAAGATAAGAGTTATGAACGTGAAGAAACTAGAGGGGGTATTTAATCAGGGAAACCCTCATAGAGAAATTGCACTCAACAGGCAAATTATAGGAAAGGCAAAAGAGCCGACAATCCAGGGGAGAACATTCCTGGCAGAGTGCACGGCAACGCCAAGGCCCTAAGAGAGGAACTAACTTGGCATATCGAAGGCCAGGGGGTGGGTATGTTAGCCTTCTGTCACTGCAGCAAGATACCAGAGATAGGTAACTTACAAGAACAAAAAGGTTAGCTGGGCATGGTGGTGTTTGCCTATAATTCTAGTAGTTGGGAGGTCAAGACAGGAGGATCACAGGTTCCAGGTGATCTCATTACTTAGTGAGACCCTCAGCAACCTAACAAGAGCTTGTTTCAAAATAATAATTAAAAATATAAGAAGAGCAGGGGATGTAGCTTGGGGGTAGAATGCCCCTGGGTTCAATCCCCATTAATGGGAAGAGACAGAGACAGAGACAGAGAGGCAGGGAGTTTACTTTGGCTCACAATTTAGAGGTTCGAGTCCATGATCAGAGGCTTTTGGGCTCTGGTGGGGGTGCTGAATGGCAGTGGTGGGGAATACATGGGGGTGGGGGCAAACTGCTCAGGAAGCTAAACGGAAAGAGGAGGGGCTAGGGCAGCACCTAGAGGACTCGCATCAGCACCACGCGAGACACTCACATCCAAACCGTAGCAGTGGACGAGGAGGGAGGAAGGGAGGGCCAGGCGAGGTGCCCCACGGGGGTAGGGGGTGCGGGGTGGGGGAGAAGGAAAGCCCAGAAAGTGGCTAAGGAAGGAGCTGAGAGAAAACATGTGGTTTTTTGTGTGTGTGTGGTTGTGTGTGTGTATGTGTGTGTGTGTGGTATTGGAGATTGAACCCAGAGGCATTCTACCTCTGAGCTACCACCCCCTGCAGGACTATTTTATTCTTTATTTTGAAATGGGATCTCATTAAGTTGCAGAGAGCTTTACTAAGTAACTGAGGCTGGCCCTGAACCTGTGATCCTCCTGTCTCGGCCTCCCAAGTACTAGGGTTACAAGCAAGCACCACCACGCCTGGCTAACCTGTGTTTTATAAACATGATTTAGGGAGCATTTTGAAGACAGGACAGGAGGGAGGAGAGGAGGCCCTGCACTGAGAGGATGCAACCTGAGTTTGGGCGATGGCTCTGGGGTTGGCTTCAAGAGACAAAGCGGACTGAGCCATCAGCCTGATTCCCATGTGGAGTGGGACTGTTGTGAGAGGTCACAGGTAACGGGTTTTCCCCAGTGACTGGACACGTAGTGCTACTAAGGAAAGGAAGGCAGCAGCTGGGACCAAAGGTATGGAAGTGGGGATGCAGGGGACAGGCGTCTTGGGCCCTGGACTCTGTGTGACCCAGGATGAGACACGCAGGCCCTGAAGGTCAGGTGTGCAGGACAGAGGCTGGGCGGGAGGGATCCAGTGGTCAGGCACCTGTGAGACACTGTGAGTGTTGGGGGCGGAGTGTGCAGGCTGAGACAGAACCCTGGGGCTGTCTGCAGAGTGAGGTGGGCGGGCACAGGGGAGACAACAGTTCCCAGGTCAATGCAGGTCAATGAGAAAGGGCAGGGCATTCTGAGGATTTGTCCTGAGGGTCTGAAGTGACAGGAAGGGCAGGGGTGTGATGTCAGGGAGCATGGATTTGGGGAGGGAGAGAATATGGCCACAGGATGCTTTAGTCGTGAGTGTAGAGAGCCCTTTGAAGAACCTGGAGAACAGCAGCCAATGAGCTATGGCAGGGAGCAGCCCAGCCCCAATAGGACTGGGTCGACTGTTAGAAAAGTTTTTCTTGCCAATCTCACACCAGTGTGGCATAAGGTTGAGGTTTCAGTGGGGCTAGCTGATGGGTACTGCTTTCTATGAAGATTTTATAATAAGTCAGGCAAGGTGGTACACACCTGTAATCCCAGTACCTGGGAGGCTGAGACAGAAGGATCAAAGGTTCAAGGCTAGCCTCAGCAATTTAATGAGACCCCCAGCAACTTAGTGAGACTGTTTCAAAGTAAAAATTAAAAGTGGTGGGGTATAACACAGAAGTAGAATATGCCTGGGTTTGATCTCCAGTACCAAAAAAAATATTTTATAATAAATAAATTTGAGGGATACTGGGAATTGAACCCAGAGGCATTCTACCTCTGAGCTACATTCCTAGCCCTATTATTTATTTGGAAACAGGGTCTTGCTAGGTTGATGAGAATCAACTCTTTTTATTGAGCACAAATGCATCTCGTTGTAGCTCCTTTACCTGGCGATCCTGGCTCTACTCTTGAGACTCTCTCTGATGAAGGGCCTTTCAGATACAGAATGAAGCCGTGTCCAGCTAGTCTTCCTGTCTTAGGCCTGAGCACCTCTGCTTTTCTGATGGCCTCCAGGATTTCTACCGAGTGCACCAGACCCTGGCTGTCCTTAGAAATGGGTGCAGCATATAGAAGACAAGGTGCCCGCTCCTCTGGAACAGCTGCTCCAGAAGAGGAGCAGGCACCTTGTCGTTAAGAACACATGCCGGGAGCCAGACTGCCTGGGCCTGGACCTGGCTCCACTGCTGCCTGGCCAGGAATGCTGGGCAAGGCACCAGCCCTGCACCGGCAGTGCCTGGCCTCTCCCCGGTGCGCAGAGGCCAGTGTGTGGGTGGGAGAGGGGGATGAGTGCTCAGTGTGTGCTCACTGTTCTTAAGTGTCCCAGTGCCCTTGGGGAGGGAAGGCAGAAACATGACTCCAGGACGGGGACTGAGAGGAGAGTCCTTCTGAATCCACCTGGCCATGTCTCATGAGGATGCTTTGATTTTCCAAGACAAATTTGGCTATGGCCCAACCCTGAATCCCAGCACTAAACTAGATACTTGATGCACCCCCAGGGGGCTAGAAAAGTCTAGAGACAAGAATCAGATCTGGAGATCTGACTGGAAAGTGGCTGCAGCCACAATCATGCTATGTGAAGAGCCAAGGTGGGGAATACCGGGGCACTTGTGCGGCTCACCCGGGAGCTGTGATCCTGGAGGCAAACGCAAATGGTTTTCTGTAAGAACCTCAGCCTCCTCTCCTGCTTGGTATTCTCTGCTGCCATGTGGGGACTGGCTGACCTCTGCTGTCCACTGTCTGTAATGGCACAAAGCTAAAGATGGACACAGTTAAAAGGGACAGTTAGTGGAGAATAGACCTTTTTTTATTAGAGACTTTTTTTATTTTTTCATTTGTTTATTTTTTGGTATGGAGGATGGAAGCCAGGGGCATTCTACCTCTGAGCTACACTCCTAGCTCTTTATGTTTTATTTTTTGAAACAGGGTCTAAGTTGCTGAGGCTGGCCTCAAACTCGCAATCCTCCTGTGTTAGCCTCCTAAATGCTGTGATTGCAGACAAGAACCATCATGCCTGGCTCAGAGATGCACTTCTTTTCCAACTTTTTAAGTGGTGACTTTCATAAGAAATGCATTTGCCCTGTGATTCTTTATTCAAAGGTTTTGTAAAACAATTTTACCTTTACTTTGAGTAGGCACTTTGATATTTTCTACATTTTAAAACCTTATCTCAGCCGGGCGTGTTGGCGCACGCTTGAAATCCCTGCGCTTGGGAGGCGGAGACAGGAGGATCGAGCTGGTTCGAAGCCAGCCTGGCTGGCTTAAGAGACCCTGTTTCCAAATAAAAAATATAAAATGGGTCTGGGAGGGTAGCCCGGAGGTAGAAGGGCTTTCAGGAACCCCAGTACCACCAAACAAACAAACAACAACAACAACAAAAAAACCCCTTTATCTCAGCTGGGCATGCTTGTAATCCCAGTGCTTGGGAGGCTGAGATAGGAGGCTCGCACAGGTTCGAAGCCAGCCTCAGCTACTTAGTGAGGCTCTCAGCAACTTAGTGAGACCCTGTTTCCAAATAAAATATAAAATAGGTCTGGGAGTATAGCCTGGAGGTAGAAAGCCCCTGGGTTCCATCCCTAGTACCACCAAAAAATAAAAAAATAAAAAAAAAATTTATCTCAATAACAAAAGTACTAGTAGCAGTCCACTAAACTGATGTTTTACTCCAGATTTTCTGGAATTTGAAAACATGTGGTACACTGAATAACTACAATAGTTTCCCAAACTTCATACCACTTTGTGTGTGCGTATGTGTTACTAAGGATTGCCCTAGGCCCATTCTACCTCTGAGCTATACTCCCAGCCCCACTTTAGAAACAGGGTCTTACTATGTTGATGAGTTTCACTATTTGCTAAGACTGTCCTCTAACCTGTAATCCTGTCTCAGCCTCCCAAATACTGAGATTACAGGCCTGTGCCACCACACCTGGCTGCACCATACCACTTTTAAATTTTTAGCTGCATTCAAGATGAGTTTTTCATGGAATTAGATTATCTTTCTTTTACATCAATCCACTTACACTTATTTAAATGCCCACTAGAGCCTATGTAAAATATTGGCAAAACTCTAAGTTTCGGGGCTGGCTGTCATCTTTCCTCAGAGCATACTATAACAAATATTTGTCAAAATTGAAAATGTTTGTTTTTATACCTTCTAAAAAAAATCACCTTGCACACCATCCCTCACTCAGGGAGTCATACATCCAGGGAAGTGAGCCCCCTGGAGGTGAGTTCACTTATCCAAGGTCAATGCCTAATTCTAATTGCCCATGTCTCAGTTGATGAGAATGTCTTAGGACAGCTAAGAAAAATGCTATGCTATGTCTCAGTCTTAGCGCTTTTGCAGACAGGTTCACCTTATAATCTCATCAGAGCCCACAGATCAGTGTGTAGATGTGGGAAGCCATTTAAGGCCTTCAATTCACTTTGCTTTACTTTTAACCAGAGTATACACTTTACTGTCCTTGGCCCAGAATCAACAAGGGTATGGAGTCACACAGGTTTCAGAGTAATTAAGATTCTCAAAATGCTTGATGCTATTTGTTCTATATGTTAGATAAGATTAGGCTTATTTTGTATTAGGTTATTGTTTGGCTTGCATGCTACGTATGTACTTTTTACTTGTTTTTTCTTGTATCTTTAAGTAACCTGAAGCTAGAAATTGTATAAATAGCCATGAGAGAATAAACTTGGGGTCCCAGTATTCACTGGTGGACCTCCCATGCCTGAATTTTTTAATCCTCACTCCTCACTTTAGAACCCGTAATTTTGCCGGCTGGACCCGGCATGTAGATACCTGGCAGAGCCATTTTAAGACCTCCCTTCGGTCTGTAGATTCTGATTTTTGGAGGTCTTGATCTATATCATATGATGCATATTATAATTCAAAACTCACAAAGAATATACAGAGAAAGGAATCATTCCATAGTGTCCCCCAAGCCACTACTGTCCATTATAAAAGGCAGCAAGTGTTACCTGTGAAACATTTTTCAAGACATGGTACAAATGTTCTGAAATACAAGTTTTCATGGAATATGTCTTTATACTATAAAATAAAAGATTATCCCACACCTTAAACAGGTATGGGATGTTTTGGAAATATAAACCACACACCTCTTCTTGGGAATTAATTATCTGATAAAATTCTGGAGCAATTTTTGAACTCCTATTAAATTCCTGATCTTAATCTCAATCTCCAGTGCAATTAGCTATGCATTCGGCTCATGTCAATCTTGGACAGCATAAATGTCTTTTAACATCGTCATTAGTAACGAGAACTTTTTTTTTTTTCCTTGTATCCAGGTGACCGCCTGATGCTGATGGGGGTTCTGGTGTTCTGAAATGGGGTGGGTTCTTCAAACAGAAGACTGCAAAGTAGATTCAGCTGCCTCTAAAGGAGAGCACTTCTGCTGCCTGGGTGAAGTGCTGCTGGTGAGTGTGCTCACAAGAGGAACAGGAAGCAGATAGGAGGGCCCAGTGCTGCTCCTCTCCAGCCCCCCTCCAGAGCTGCCCACTAGCACCTCCTCACGGCTGAGCTCAACCCAGAACTAGGTGATACACTGAGCCCTAGCCCTAGCCACAAAGCTGAGTACTGAGTGGGGCTTGGAGCCAAGAGACAAAACCTAACTGCTACGGTCAGTCCTACTAGCTAATAACATTATACTGAAATTTCCATAGTTCCCAATCTAACTAATCTAACAGTTGTATTATTTCTACCTAAAACAATGCAACTATTCTTCATAGAAATAAAGATGCTATTATGCTCCCCTCAAAAAAGAGGCACAGCTGGACATAATGGCACACACTTGTAATCCCAGTACTTGGGAGGCTGAAATAGGAGGATCTCAGGTTCACTGCCAGCCTCAGCTACTTAATGAGGCCCTCCGCAACTTAGTGAGACCCTGTTTCAAAATAAAGAAGAAAAAATAGGGCTGTGGGTATAGCTCGGAGGTAGAAATTCCCCTGGGTTCAATGCACAGCACTAAAAAAAAAAAGTGCACAAAGTTCCAATAGTCATTGTGTCCATCTAAGTTGTAATAATTACTCTATAAATTAAGTCACAGTCCCATCTGAATTTTCAGTTACCTAGAAACTTAATATCTAATAAGATTTCTATTAAACAATGAGGCTTTCAGCCAGAATGGAGTGCCAGGACTGGATTTTCCCTCTTGCCTAGTATAACTGAAGACACAAAGGCCAGCCCTGTAACACCCTCAGCTTATTGTCTAGAGAAAGCTTTCAGGCTGCAGTGCAATGAGGAGAAACTTTAGCAGAGTCCTTTCACTTTCCTAAGTTAAGGAGTTAAAAGCTGGGCATACAGGAAGGCCAACACAGCTGTAACTCATAGGGCAGCATACTGAAAATGAGAGAACTGTAAGAAAGAGAAGTCTAGAGATATGCGAAGGTCCCCATCATGTACTGAGCTGAGTACTGACTGTTGCATGTGTGTGAAGAAACCATTTGAGGTTAAAAAGAGCACTACTTGAAGAAGAGCATCCCCCAGAGCTTATATTCACGGAGAACAAGGCTTGTTCCCACCAGCCAGGGCCGGAAACCTCATCATACTCAGGGGTATCAAGGAAAGGACTTAGAAAGTTTTTGCTCAGTAGCAGGAAATCATTAGTCTCTCATTAACTACTACTCTGGACCCAACAAATATCTTAAAGTAAAACCCAAAGAAGATCAAACTGTTTCCAAGTAGCTTAAAAGTTACTAAAGGTAGCTTAAAGATTACTGGAACAAACTTCAAGAATATTCATAGGACTATAAAAATATCTAACACTCAAGGCTGAAATTCATAAAGCTGGGCATCCAAACAAAAATAACCAGAGGAAAACAAACAAACATATAACTCAGGAGGAGAAAAATAAATGGAAACTGTTCCAGAGATAATACAGATAATAGAATTAGAAAAATATATTAAAATAGTTATTGAAACTAGAGGAAAAGCTGAACATGCCAGGTAGATATAAAAAGAATATATGGGTTAATTTATTTGTGTGTAGAATATCCCAAAATAACCCATTTGAACTAAGAGATAAAACCAATAATGAATGAGATAAAAATGCCCCAGATGGCATTTATGATGGATTAGACATTACAGAAAAAAAGATTAGTGAACTTGATGACAAAGCAATGAAAACTATCCAATGAGCTGGAGATGTAGCACTTGTCTATCATATGCAAGGTCCTGCATTTAATTCCCAGTACAGCAAAACGCCACCACCAACAAACAACCCCCCAAAACCCACAAACAAAAATCAAACAAACAGAACTATACAGGAAAACACAGCAAAAGACTTAAAAAATGAACAGAACATCAGTGAAATGTGGGATAGCTTCAAGTAGCCCAAGATATCTATAATTAATGTTCTTGGGGAGGGTTAAAGAGAAAAAAAAACATTTGAAGAAATAATGCCCCCCAATTTCTGAATTTTACTAAGACTTTTATAAAACCAAAGACCCCAGAAGTTCAATGAACCCTAAACACAAGAAACATGAAGAAAACTATACCCTGGCACATCACAATCAAACTGCTTAAACCAGTGACAAAGAGAAAATTTAGAAGTAGTCATGGAGAAGCATTTACGTAGAGGAATGAGGGTAAGGACAGAGCTGATTTGTTGTTGAAAACAATGCAAGCCAAAAGACAGTGAAGCAACACCTTGAATATTTTGAAAGAGAGAAAAAAATGATTTTCCTAACAAAATATATTTCAGATGTTCTACTCCCTAGTACCAGTGTGAGAAAAGGCCATAAGTAGTGCTTTATGACAGACTTCTGGGACTTTAACTCCAAGTGCTCTGGTCACTGGTGCACTAAAGATGAAAAGGACCAGGTTGCCACTTAGTGGCCTGAGAGAATGACTAAAGCCTCCTGAAAGAAATGTCATACTTGCAAAGAAGGTGTGGGAAATACTATAGTATTAGCTTACTCAATACTAATTCATAATCTCTTATTTTCTTCTACCATAGAGGCTAGAAAGCTAAACACTTGATTTCCTGGACTCCCTTGCAGCTTAGGGTAACCATTATGAGTTAGTTTTGGCCAGTAAGCTACAAATAGAAGTCACTGGAAAAGGTTTTTCTTCCCAAACAATAAGGCAAAATCTTGGTAGGAAAAACAATTATTCTTCCTTTTCCCTTTTTCTATTCTGATTGACTGAAATGCAGGTGGCAGAAGTGGAGGTACAAAAATATCTTATAACCACGAGGTAGTAAGCAAGAGGGCAAAAATAAGGTAGTAAAGATAGCAAAACAGAAAAACAGAATGGATACCTGATGGCATTATTGGGATGATACACCATGGGACTTACAGTTATGTGAGACAAACTCCCACTTGTTTCAGCCACTTTGAGGCAGGTTTTCTGTTATTTGCAGCCATGCAATTATTATTACATAGACTAAGGTTGATACTTAAGAATGGGAAGGGTTTAGGCCACTGGTAGGAGTAAAGGTTATTTAATGTATTAGAGGCTGGATCAAGTCTCTAGGGCTTAGATACTTGTATTGGCAATATTTGGATGAGAGCAACAGAAACAATGGAGGAATTCTGGAAAATCTAGATGAGGACTTGAGCCAAATACTTCACTGGCTGAACTTCCTAGTTCTTCCCATGGCTTGTGTGATCTGAGGAAAGACAATATTATGTTATTCTTCATTACATGTATTTTCAACACAAAATGTGGTACATATATATGATCAATTTTGTAAGCTGCTCTCAGCTTCGAGCTTCTATCTGTTTTCATCTATCTATGATGATGAGAAGAATGAGAGGTGCTGACTTCTTCCTTAAATGATTTGCATTTACTTGGTTTTACAAATTAACGTGGCTGGCTACAACTGAAGGCAAGTCATACCACTACTTAAATCCATTATTAAGATTATTAAGATTGGGCCATTCAAGGTTTTCTTGACTGAGAACGGAGGGAAGTACTGCTTTTCACTCATTATTGCACACATTGTGTTTAGTATTATATGTCACATCACAGGCACAACAGTACCACATTCTTTTTTTTTTTAAAGCTGCTTGGTCAATAAGTTGTCATCTTTATCTAAGAAATCTTCATAGAAAATAGTTTATCTCTCAGCGGCCCATTCCTGAGCTCCGAGGAAACCTGCCTTCTTTTGAGCTACTCAATTGAGCAAGGGACATTTTGGGATAGTCTTACTTCTCTTTTGGGCTCTTCTCATACACTACACTCACTCATATAGCACAATGAGCTTTCTTACATATCTTCTCCATCATGTCTGGAGTGTTCTTCATGTACTGAGGTAACTTTGTCAGAAGCATCTTCATTTTCTTCTTTTAGATAATGCATATAATCTGCAACGTTCTGACCCATGATGTGCTTCTGATGAACTTCTGTATTGAACTCTTTGCTTTTACAATCATAACTAGGGAATTACTTGGTACTGTGAAGGATAGACAAGCCTCCATCCACAGCTCCCTTCAGGGCCCCCCAAATGTTGCCAGTTGTAGTTCTGGCAAGGCCTACATCCAAACAGCGGGTGAAGGAACCAAGTTGACTGTCAATGCTGCCCACATATTATTCATTACCACCACTTGGTCTGTGTGTGTGTGTGTGTGTGTGTGTGTGTGTGTGTCTGTGTGTGTGTGGCACTGGGGATTGAACCTAGAGGCATTCTACCTCTGAGCTACACCCCCAGCCCTATTTTATTCTTTATTTTGAAACAGGGTCTCACTAAGTTGCGGAGGAGTTCACTAAGTAGCTGAGGCTGGTGGTGAACCTGAGATCCTCCTGTTTCAGCCTCCCACGTATTGAGATTACAAGAGTGTACCACCATGCCTGGCTCTACCACTTGGTCTTTATAGGACTTTGTCAATACCAAACCTTAAAAGATCTTGTCCAGGCCTGCAGGCCAGTACGGTATGTCTCAACATAATTTGTTAGGCTAACTTTCACACCATATTTTGGTAGTTCATGTGCATATGCTGTATCATATCTCCTTCTATACAAACAGGCAACCTGACAAATGATATCTCTGTTAGTTGCATGAACAATTATCCTGTACTTGGGTGTGCTGTACTTGTTTTTGTCCAGGATCATCAAGATTTTGAGCATATTAGTAAGTTTTATTCTCTTGTATTCCTCTAAATTTCACTTGGTACCTCTTAAAGTAGGTCTTATTCTTGACAACTTTAGCAAACCCCACTTTGTGGAACAGAGACCTGTGACTATGGTTCAATACAGACCTCCACCATGTTCCTCTAGAGCTTCCAAGAGAGGAAATGTGAAAAAGATGACACACAGCATGAGTAACACACTTATTGATGGCCACACATTTATAAAATGTAGAAGGTACATTAATTCCAACAAGCAAGTTTCTTTAACAAACAGCATCATTGTATGGCTAATATCTTTCCCTATCTCTTGCCTTTTTCAACACTTTCTTGTCCTGAAATATGAAGAAACAAAATCTAGAGGAAGAAACCTAGGTAAAACCCCTCTTATGAAACAAAGATAACAGAAAGAAGCTACCAGAACCCTATATCCTTCCTGGAGAATTGATAATTCAGAAACCAGGTGTTTAGCCTTTTTCAGAGTCATGTTTGAACCAATCTTCCAGGTACTAAGAAGGGAGATATGGTGACACATGCCCAGAATCCCAGTACTTAAGAGGCTAAGACAGGAGGATCACAGGCTTGAGGTGAGTGTGTAGTAACTTAGTAGTGAGTGTGTAGTAACTTCTGTTTTAAAACAAAAAATAAAATGGGGTTGGGGTGTAGCTCAGAGGTAGAACACCCCAGGTTCAATCACCAATAACACACACAGAGAGAGAGAGAGAGAGAGAGAGAGAGAGAGAGAGAGAAAGAAAGGAGGAGGAAGAGGAAAAAAGAATAAGCAGTCAGAAAATGGAGAAAGATCTGGAAGGATATGCACCAAGTGTCTGACAGAAGTCATTTCCAGAGGATGGAAATAGAAAGGTGATAAATTATTAAATTTTCCTTTACATATCTTTAAATTATTTCATTTATTAAGCACATGCCACTTCTGTATAAACCTTTAATAAAGAACATCACTATACAGGAGCAACTACTTTGATTTATTTATTTATTTATTTATTTATTTATTTATTTATTGTGGTACTGGGGGTGGAATGCAGGGGTTTTTCTACCTCCCGGTTATACTCCCAGACCTATTTTATACTTTATTTGGAAATAGGGTCTCACTAAGTTGCTGAGAGCCTCACTAAGTAGCTGAGGCTGCCTTCAAACCTGCGGGATCCTCCTGTCTCTGCCTCCCAAGCGCGGGGATTACAAGCGTGCGCCACCATGCCCGGCTAGAAGGGTATCTTTAAATGTAAATTGCATCATATCATATTCTTGCAGAAAACCTTCCACTGTTTTCCTACATCCTTAGAATAAAACTTGAACTCCTTATTGTGACTTGAAAGACCCTCTATAAACTTTTTTTCTGGTGGTGCTATGGACTGAATTCAGGGGGACTCTACCACTGCACTATATCCCCAGTCCTGTTAATTAAAAACAAATGCTTTTGTGTGTGGTACTGTGGCTTGATCCCAGGGGTGTTCTGTCTCTGAGATACACCCCAAGCCTTTTTATTTTTAATTTTGAAACAGCATCTAAGTTACAGTGTGCTGGCCTTGAACCTGCAAATCCTCATTTCAGCCTCTTAAATACGGAGATTACAGGTGTGCACCACCCTGCCATACGGATTTATTGGTTTTTGTAGTATTGGCGATTGAACCCAGGGCCATTCTACCTCTGAGCTACACCATAGCCCCATTTTATTCTTTATTTTGAAACAGGGTCTCACTAAGTTGCAGAGGGCCTCAAAAGTTGCTGAGGTTGGCCTGTGATCCTCCTGCCTCAGCTTCCCAAGTTTCTGGGATTATAGGCATGGGCCACGCCACCAGGCTCCTTGCCTACTTTTAAATCTCCTTTCTTCCATCCATGTTCTTCCTTACTAATCCCCAGCCGAGTGGTCTTTCTGTTCCTGAACTATCCCAAGCTTGTTCACAGGCACCCTTTGTACTTGCCTAGAATGGATTTCCCCTAAATCTTTATATGGCTCACTGTTCGCTCACACAAATTTCAGATGAAATGTTACTTAATCTGTAAGGCCTTCCCTGACCATCATCTCCAAAGAACTTACTTATCTCCATTGTCCATCATATTGCCCATCTATTTTCTTCACAGTGCTAGTCACAATAAAAGACTGTCGTCTTGCTTTCTTACTTATCATCTGCCTCTTTACCAGATCATAGGCTCCACTAGAGCAGGAACTTTGTCTTCTTCACTGTTATAGTTCAAGCGCTGAGAAGAGTGCCTAGAACTGCGTAGATATTCAATAAATATTGCTCTCCTCTATGAAAACCTCAGGTCAGGTTTCAATGACTTCTCACTGCCTTACAACTACTTTTGATCAGTAAAAGGTTTAATCTTTTTTAATCATATTAAAAAGTGTGTGGGTTGGGAAATACCAATACAAAGACTTAGCATAATAAAATAACATTATTATGAAACATAAACAAAAGCTAAGCAATAATTTATGAAAAATTGTTCCTCACTTCTGAGTTGTTTTTTTTTTTTTTTTTTTTTTTTAGCAGGGATATATGATTTGCAGGGATATAATAACTCCGCAGCTCATCATTTCAGTTTGGTCCCTCTTCCTGTTTCAAATGGTGCAGGTCTTTGGGGGACTAAGAATCCAAAACTCACCTGGCTTAGAGACTCAAACAGCTTCTTTGTCCATCAATCCACTTTATAAAACCCTTTTGTATTGGCTTCACACTAAAATAGTTCACTGGGCCAAAAGCAGGATGGTCAGTAAATATTGGCTGAATCCAGAAACAGCAACCTGGCTATTTCTTACATTGATTTACGGACTGTTTCCATGAAACCAAAGATGACTGGTCTTCCTGGCAGCTCGCTGGCTGAGAAGTGGAAACAATTTTTTCCTGGCTAAGGACCAAGGCCCTTGGGAAGCATTTCATCAAGCCATTTTTACGTTCTGGCGCGTGGACTGCTTGTCCCTGGCGGGGCTCTCCATCCGGTGCTGAGATGTCTCCACCCGCAGTTGGGACAAGGCCCTGACACGGCGGAAGGATGTTTCTGTGCACTGCGAGGAGCGTTCCATATGCTGGGAGGACACTTCAAGGACACGTGGGAGTCCTTTCCCAGAGTGGGAGAGGGAGAATCCCTCGCGGTAGCACTGGGAGCTCTCCACCTGCCGGGAAGACGTTCGCACCTGCCTGGAGGATGTCTCCACGCGGTGCGACTTTGTCTCCGCGTGGACTGTCGAGGTCTCCACCCGCGGAGGAGACGCTTTGCCCCCACGGGGCGAAGCCATGCTGCAGGTGCAAGAGGCCGAGGGGGTCAGTGAGGCCTCGAGAGGCCCACAGACCACCCTGTGTCGCGTTCTCACAAGATTAGAAATGACGTCATGCTGGCATGTAACGTCACGGCGGGCACAAGGACGGAAAGTGACGATGCGGTCACAGGCAAGCGTGCCACGTCCTGTGGGGACTCAAACGTCCCTCCAAAACACTGGATCCCGCCTTCCCGCGCTCCCGCGGCTCCAGCACCGCCCCCTCGCCGTCTGGGCCTCAGCGCTGGGAAGCCGGGCGCGCAGGGTGGGCGGAGCCACGCCTCCCGCGCCGCCCCCCGCCCGCCCGCGTCCCACACTGCCCCGCGGCCGGAAGAGGGAGCCGGGGCTTCCGGGGTCTCCCGGGCTGCTGGGGCAGTTCCTGCGTCTGGCTGCAGGCTTTTTAGCGTCTTTCCTTGTTATGGCCGCTGCCGTCGCTATGGAGACAGGCAAGTTACGCTTTGAGCTTCGAGTATCCGCAGATGGAAAGGACCCTCGGAACAGACCCCTTCTGCCTCTTTCTCGGGGCCTGCTCTCAGGCCCGACCCCGCAGGGTTAGAGCTGGGACGGGGAAGCGACAGCGCTCTTGGAGCGTTCAAGGATGAAGGCAGTTTCGTCTTTTCCAGGATTTGGTTTGTTCGAACATCGTTTCTTCTCACGTGCTATTCAAACACCGACCTCTTCGGCGCTCCTCTCTCCCGGCATGGGCGAGACTACGGGAGAGAACTTCGGTCTTAAATCATCTTCTCTTTCATTGATTTTGTTTCTCACTTGAGCTTTGAGCAAGTTTGGAATGCCGTTGATAAGCTTGTGTATCATTCTTCTACTGATGCCTCTCAAGATCTTTTAGCTGTCTGTAGTTTCCTTTTCAGTTTGAATTCTGAACTTTTCCTGATCGATTTAGCCCTTAGTTTTTGCAGAACCTAATCAGGGTTAGCAATTGTGGCTATAACGTACTAATAAAACAGGAGAAGGCATAGTTATTAGTTTACCCCACGGATCACGTAACATCTCTAAGTGGTAGGAAACTTCCTTCTTTTTCCTTTTAATAGCTTCACTTTAGTTTTAGAGAATTAGCACTATTAATCAGGGCTCTCCTTTTCTTAGATTTCTAAGGAAAATTTCACCTCCCACACGAAGTTTAGGAAAACAACCATATGCTTTTCTTTATACAGACGTGTGTCAGGCCTGGTGTGGTTGCACACGCCTCCAAGTCCAGTACTTGGGAGGCTGAAACAGGAGGATTGCGTGTTCAAAGCCAGCCTCAGCAACTTAGCAAGTCTGTCTCTATCTCTCTCAATAAAATAGCTCAAAGGTAGAATGCCCCTGGGTTCAATCCCCAGTACCACCCCTCAAAAAAAAAAAAAAAAAATCAGTCTGGTTTCTTTTCTACAAATCAATATTACATACAGTAACCTTTATTTTGATGATGTGTGCTATCTTCTCTCCTAGATGATGCTGGAAATCGGCTTCGGTTTCAGTTGGAGTTGGAATTTGTGCAGTGTTTAGCCAACCCAAATTACCTTAATTGTAAGTTGTTTGAGTACTCATTGAGCAACTAAACTGTTATTTCGGACAGAAGAGATGCGGTTCATAACAGTATTTGCTTTTGTACATTCTCAACTGAATAGAATTTTACTTACGCTGGTCTGTAGATATAAGTGAGAAAACTACGACTTGTGTTATGAATTCATTGTGCGTTGGTGGTAGGGATATTAAATAAGCAGAGTCTTTATGTTAGGGGGTCACAAGTCTAGTCCAAGGATTGGTTTGACCTACAGATTTTTTTTTTTATGCCTTTCAGTTCTTGCCCAAAGAGGTTACTTCAAAGACAAAGCTTTTGTTAATTATCTTAAGTACTTGCTTTACTGGAAAGAACCAGAATATGCCAAGTATCTAAAGTAAGTTTAATTTTTATAATCCTAAATATGTGTATACTAGTTTCATATTGGAAAAATATATTTTGAATTCATTTTTAGTTAACTACCTTAATCCAGGATACTCTTATCTCTAATTTTGCTTGTTGCTGTAGTCCTCTCAGTGGTTATTTCTACTTCCATTCTTAATCTGCCCTTCTCAAACTAAACAAAGCAAAGCAGTTTTCTATACAGAAGCCAACTTGATATCTTAAAAATCTAAGTCAGAACATGGCCTTCCATTGCATGTAGAGTAGAGCCTAGTCTCTCTTCTTGGGCTAAAGCCCTATACGATCTGGTCCTGTCTTATCTGACCTTTTACCACCTTCCCCATTCACTGGCTTTCTGATCTCGAGTAACCCATAATCTATGACATAGCCATAGACTGAAAATTAAAGACGTAGAAAGTGGTACTTGAAGGTGCTTTCTGGAAGCACCTTAGGTAATCTTAGCTGAGTCTTAGAGCTGCTTTCTTTAGGGCATCCAATGTGCCAAGCACTTTTAAGCGAGTTCATATCCATTAACTCGCTTAAAAAAAGAGAGAAAGAAATATATATACACATACACAATTCAGGTTCAACAGGTGATTTCATTTAAAAAATTACTAGACTCGAAGAAGCCTATTACAACCACAAACCTTATCCCTTGTTATGATAAAAATAAACTTTGAACTCATAGCTCTGCTTTGTTTTACTTAACCAGCTAGTGAAAAGCTATACTTTATCTCACTTTTCTGAACTGATTTATGAAACATATATCCACATGCTGCCTCTAGGACTCTTTGTACCCTGAATGACTCTTAACACTGGCTAGAGGTGTCACTGTGCTGGAGCACATTGCTCTGTTAGGGACAGCTAATTCCATTGTCAGCCAGATATTGGAAATTTTTTCCTTATGTTGTGATAAACTATGTCTCATTGTAGTTTTAGCCTGTTTATAGTTTTGTTTTTGGACTTGTATATTCCTCTTGGAGACAATAGCTATAGACATATACATATTTAAATTCAACAGAAGTTTCAGATTAATCCCTTTTGGGTATTTTGTTCAGTTTCTTTAGTACTGGGGATTTAATCCAGGGAAATTCTACCTCCAAGGTACACCCCTAGTCCTTTTTTTTTTTTTTTTTTTTTTTGAGTATATTTTTAAAAATTTGAAACAGGATCTTGCTGAATTGCTGAGGCTGGCCTCAAACCTGCAGTTCTGCCTCCCAAGTTCTGGCATTGCCTTCTTGCTTTTAGATTTTTTAGATAGTTGCCAACATTTAAAGATTGGAACTTTTTAAATAGCAAGCCAGATTTCCAGTTACTTTTTTTTTTTTTTTTTTTTGCAGTTCTGGAGATTGAACCCAGGGCCATTCTACCTCCAAGCTATACTCCCAGCCCTATTTTTTTATTCTTTATTTTGAAGCAGGGTCTAAGTTGTGGAGGGCTTCATTAAGCTGGGGCTGGCTGAGAAACTACAAAACTTTTGCCACCCTCCCAAGTACTGAGATTATAAGTGTGCACCACCATGCTGGGGTGCCAGCTACTTTTTAAAATCAGGAAGAGCTGATAACTCCAGGTCTTTGTGTTCCCATGTTAGCAACTGGCTGGAGCTGAGGGCAGCTGTCTCTTTCAGACATTTCCACCTCTTGGCCTGCTTTACTAATAACTACTGCACACAACTATAACATCTATCATCTATTTTTTTTAACTACCTTTAGCTAAGTCCTATGACTTTCCTCCTCTGGCTATTTGGCAGTTGGACGTTAGGCAGTTAAACCAAGAACTAAACATAGGCATTCAGATATGGTGAGGGGTAGTGGACCAAATGGCATTTCTTTTCTTCATGTGGACGTTTTACTTCTAATAATTCAACTTAAGTTGACTACTTTTTTTTTAGCTCAGGAGGGTAGGGAATTACATTGTTGACTTGCTGGGAGCGAGCTTTATGTCAGCCAAAATCCTTCAGTTATTTTCATCAATGCTGTTAATTGAATTCTCTTTATATTTTGTTCATTTTTTAAAAAATTGAAATGCAGGACTTTCCTTTTGTTGTTATTTGATCTTGTTGACTTGTAGCCTATCAGGGAGTGTATTCTCTCAGAGCATTTATAATCCTTATGCTCGGCTGGGTGTGGTGACACAGGTTTATAATCCTAATCCTAGTACTTGGAAGGCTGAGATAGGAAGATCACAGTTTTGCAGCCAGCCTCAGCTACTTAGGCCCTTCACAATTTAGTTAGGCCCTGTTTCAAAAATAAATATTTTTTAAAAAATGGGGCTGGGAATATAGCTCAGAGGTAGAATTCCCCTGGGTTCAATCCTCAGTACTGTAAAAAAGAAAAAAAAACAAAAAACTTATTCTGTCATCTAGTGTGTTCTAAGCATTTTTTCAAGTTTGATATGATAAACGATTACTGCATTTCTAAATTCTCGTTATTGACTAAATGCTACTTGAGACCATTCTCTTATCACATTCATTTATTTTGCAGATGAAGAGACTGAACTTAGAGAGGTTAAGTACCTGTTCAAAGCCACCTTGCTGGTACTCTGAGCTAGGTATTTGGTGATATCCACAGTATGCTACTTATGCTTTAATGAAATGAATTAGCCAGGCAATATAAGTACAGCTTCCCCCCCCCCCCAGTACTGGGGATTGAACCCTAAGGGTATTACCCCTGAGGTAAACCCCAGCCCTATTTTTTATTCTATTTTGAAACAGGATCTAACTAGGTTGAGAAGGGCCTCACTGAGTAGCTGAGGCTGGCCTTGAACCCGTGATCCTCCTGTCTCAACCTCCCAAGTACTGGGATTACAAGCATGTGCCACCATGCCTGGCTCTAAATACAGCATTCTAAACTACCAGCTGCTGATTTTTGGAGCATAAATAGAAACCTTTTATATCTTGGAAGGATAGCATAAGACTGTCCTATTTATTTATTTATTTATTTATTTATTTATTTTTTGTGGCACTGGGGGTGGAACCCAGAGGCTTTCTCCGGGCTATACTCCCAGACCTCTTTTATATTTTATTTGGAAACAGGGTCTCACTAAGTTGCTGAGAGCCTCACTAAGTAGCTGAGGCTGGCTTCGAACCTGTGTGATCCTCCTGTCTCGGCCTCCCAAATGCTGGGATTGCAAATGTGCACCACCACGCCTGGCTCAAAGTCTTGCATTTTAAGAAATGATTTCTCTGCACATTAAAAAAAATTTTTTTTTTTTTTGTGGGTCTGGGATGGAACCAGGGGCATTCGACCTCGGAGCTACACCCTCTGCCCTATTTTTATTTTTTATTTTGAAACAGGGTCTCACGGAGTTGCAGAGGGCCTCAACTAAATAGCTGAGGCTGTCTGTGAACCGCGATCCTCCGGTTTCAGCCTCCTGAATGTTGGAATTACAAGTGTGCACCATCATGCCCGGCATGCACATTAAAATTTCAGAAGCCTTTTTTTGTAACCTGTTTTTGGAATTTTAGTCAATTCCATATCACTTAAACAATTTTGGCTGGTTACTCCCTATATGGTTTAATATATTTTAATAGTCTCTCCTTATATAGCCTAATATATTTTAATAGTCTCACTTAAATCTTCTTTTCAACTTGAAATAATATTACAAAATAGCTGGAAGAATAGTAAAGGGGGTTCCTGTGTAGTTTTCACTCAGATATTCTAAGTGGTAACATCTTATATAATAACCACAGTACAGTGATCCAAATCAGAACATTATTATTAGTCTGTTTGGGTAGTCTACAAACCTGGTTCACATTTTGCCAGTTGCCAACCAGTGTGCTGTGTATAGTATCCAGCATAGGCTCATATGCTGCATTTTGTTGTCCTTGGCCTCCCTCCCCCATGGCCATGACACAAATATGACTGTATCCTCCTTGATCAGGAGCACATGAAGTCCATTTGTCCCACTATTGGTGAATTTTGATCACTTGGTTGAGATATGGTGCATTCCAGGTTTCTCCTTATCCAGTTACTATTTTTCTTTGTGTATTTAATAAGTATAAGTTTTTGCCCACTGATTTTCACATTATTGAAGATACTTGTCTGAAACAAGTTTTACCATGGGATTTTATAATTACATCATTTTATACTTACTAGAATTCTTTTTAAGCAACAACAGTCCCTAGTTTATTTAATTAAAAACGTTTACATCAGTGTGGAATTTTGGATCCTTATTTATCTTGTTCATTACAATTACTTTATGCATGTGGTACTAGGGATGGAACCCAGGGATGCTCTACCACTGAACTATACCCCAGCCCTTTATAAAAAACAATTAAAAAAAAAATTGAAGCCAGCCATGATAGCACGTTTGTAATCCCAGAATCCGGGAGGCAGAGACCAGAGAATTGCAGTTCACAGACAGCCTCAGCTACTTATGAAGCCCTTTGCAACTCAGTGAGACCCTGTTTCAAAAAATAAAATGACTGAAAAATAGGGCTGGGGTTGTAGCTAGGAGGTGCAATGTCCCTGGGTTCCATCCTCTGTACCACGCCAAAAAAAAAAAAAAAATTGAGGCAGGGTCTTGCTAAGTTGCCAAGGGATAGTTATGAGTTTTTTCTTGCTCTAGTCTAGATTTGGCCACTGGCACCTTCAGACAGTCTTGTGAGTCTTTTTTACGTGACTCCTCATCAATGTTTAATACTTTTTGGCACTACATAGTGTTCCAAGCACTTGAACTTTCCCTGTCCTTGCCCTAGAATCAGCAACTTCCAAAGAACCCTGGAAAGTGCTTTGCTTGTTTGGTGGTACTCGGGATTTAACCCAGGGTGCTCTACCCAATTTTTATTTTTTTCATCTTGAAACAGGGTCTTGCTAAGATGCCGAGGCTGGCCTTGAAATTGCAATCTTCTTTCTTGGCCTTCCAAGTACTGGGATTATTGGCATATGCCACTACGCCTGGCTAGGAAAATGGTATTTGGGCATTAAGGGTACTCATCATCATTACAGTGTCTTAGCTTCTAGGCCCTTTCAGAGTACAAAGCTAGGAACTCTGTATTCATGCATCCATACACATCTGTGTGTATTCTATACCTGTAATTATTAAAAGTTCTGAATAGATACTGTTTTCAATTCTTGCTCAGCAGTACAGGATTCATTTGAATGTTTCCCCTTTCCTTACCTGATAGCTAAAATTTTGGGCTTCTTTATAGAGTACACATAATTTCAGAAATGCTGTAATACCTGTGTAGTTCTTTTTTGAAAGTGACTCACTTATAATAAAAGCTTTTTATTGCCACTGGTGGAAAACCAAGTAATCCATTAAACACGTAATGTTCCTCACCATAGAACAGCATGATTTATCTCCAAATTTTGACTCTGCTTATTAGTTACTGTGTGCTCGTAGGCAAGTTGTTTAAATTTTCTGAACCTAAATTTTCTGTCTTGAAAATGTTGCCCAATAATGACTTTTGATAACTAGGTTCTCTGTGTAAGTGGGGGAAGATCTATATCAAAGTATGCTAAGTTATTGTTAATAAAAATGGTAGGCTACAAGATCATTTTTAAGTGAGAACTGGCATTATTGACTCAAACTATGTTAATCATTAACTTATAAATTTAAACCCAGGTACCCTCAGTGTTTACATATGTTAGAACTGCTCCAATATGAACACTTCCGAAAGGAGTTGGTGAATGCTCAGTGTGCAAAATTCATTGATGAACAGCAAATTCTACACTGGCAGCACTATTCCCGGAAGCGGATGCGCCTTCAACAAGCCCTGGCAGAACAGCAACAGCAAAATAACACGTCAGGAAAGTGAAAAGCTGGAAACATACCAGGGTCTTAAGACATGTATATAATGTATTTCTTTTGTACAGTAAAGACAAAGACTTACTTTCTACCCTTATGATGGTAGCACCTGGATCCTTTAGTGTGTTTTTTAATCCACCTGACTTTTTATTAATACATTATTCCTGTTAAACCAGAATTGTTCAACTTTGATTTCCTGGTGGGTTAAGTTTCCATTAGCATTTGGCAGAATCAGCTGAGAAAGAATGGGAATGTTGGGTGCTTAGGCCAGTTTATGGGGGCAGGGTCCATGAGGGAGGTCATCACATATACCAAACTCTATTTCCTGATACATAATAGTACCTTGAGCACTGGAACTTTGCTGTTTGTCAGATAAAACTATTCTCTCTTATTTATAGATTGAAAGGACTGGAGTCAAGGATATCTTTAAGTCACAGAGCAGAAACCACATGAAAATTCTTACATTCTGCAGGAGAGGACATACCTGTATTGCTCCCTGCTTTGTAAGATAGCTTCAAGAAGGAAAACACTAAAATTGGTGGCTGGATTCTTGACCTTAAACTAGAACAAAATGAGGAGCTCAAATGTGGGTGCTTATTTGGGGAAGTTAATTTACTTTGCAGGAACCACAAACCATATGTATGTTAAGTGGCCTTGCATTCTCATTCACAGAACAGTCCTTGTTTGTAAAGGAGGAAAGTGATGTTTAGACACCTAGAGTAACTTGTTTGTAGCTACACAACTAGTATGTGCTAGAATCCCTGTGTCTGACTCAACAGGCTGGAGTTCTTCCCAACACTAGGTTATTTATTTATTTATTTATTTATTCATTTATTTATTTATTTATTTTGATGGTACTGGGGTTCCTGGAAGCCCTTCTTCCTCCGGGCTACACTCCCAGACCTATTTTATATTTTTGAAACAGGGTCTCTTACGCCAGCATGGCTGGCTTCGAACCTGCGTGATCGTCCTGTCTCCGCCTCCCAAGCCCGGGGATTACAAGCGTGCGCCACCACGCCCGGCTACACTAGGTTATTTAGTGTCCAGCCTTTGTCCCCTGCTTCATCCCAAGTGAAGCATGTTCAGACAGCTCTAAGACAAAGCTGCCTGACTAGATGTGCTGTGCTCTCCTTAAGAGGCTCTGGTAAGTTCCACATTCTGAACGCAAAGAAGTGGTTTTAGGAATGTCAGTTGCTTGTAAATTCATGGAGTTTAAGGTACAAGATCCTAATCCCTTCAGAAACTTGGAAGTTGTCTACAATACCATTAGGAGCTTTTAGGTATTTGTGACCTCCAGTAGTACATTTCTTTGAGCTATTACTGCCACTGCTGAATCTTTAAAATAGCCACATGGAAGCCGGGCGTGGTGGCGCACACTTGTAATCCCAGCATTCGGGAGGCTGAGACTGGAGGATCGCGGTTCATGGACAGCCTCAGCTACTTAGTGAGGCTCTCCGCAACTCAGTGAGACCCTATTTCAAAATAAAGAATAAAATTGGGCAGGGGGTGTAGCTTGGAGGTCGAATGCCTCTGGGTTCCATCCCCGGACCCGCAAAAAATAAAAAATAAAATAAAATAGCCACATGGAGAAAGAAAATGGAGGTTCATATTTTAATAACATTTTTATTGTTTAGACACTAATTTAAACATCATTTACTGCTAAAATAAATTCAAAGCCAGTACGCAGTTTCTTAAGAGCATCCCATGAAATCAAGACACAATTGTCACCATCAAATTTTAATCTTCAGAGAATAACATCTCCACAAGGTTGGCCTGAAGACACTCAGATTCTACCAGTTTTTGAGGCTGTAAAAAAAGAACAGTCAAGTCTTAACCACTGTTTTTTGTTTCTTTGGTCCTGGGGATTGAGCCCAGGGTATTCTACCTTCAAACTATACTCTCAGCCCTAGCTTTTATTTTTTTTATTTGAAACAGGGTCTCACTAAGTTGCAGAGGGCCTAAGTAGATTAGGCTGGCCACAAACTTACAATCCTCCTGTCTCAGACTCCCAGGTACTGGGATTACAAGTGTATGCCACTATGCCCTGCTTAACCACTACTGTGAAATGTAATGAGGCATAGAGTGCCTTCTGCCTTGAATGACAAATATTTATTTATTTATTTTTTGGTGGTACTGGGGTTCCTGGAAGCCCTTCTACCTCTGGGCTACACTCCCAGACCTATTTTATATTTTTGAAACAGGGTCTCTTATGCCAGCGCGGCTGGCTTCGAACCAGCGCGATCCTCCTGTCTCCGCCTCCCAAGCCCGGGGATTACAAGCGTGCGCCACCACGCCCGGCGAATGACAAATATTTAAACAAAGAAATTATGCTATTCGGAAACCATCAACTAGTTATAACAAGTTTTATGAAACAAGTTATTTTCCTTTAAGATGAATCATTAAAATACTTGGCTCAAGGGCAATAAACCCTAAATATTGGGAAGCTTCAAAGACTAAACAGCAGATAGCAAGTCCAGTGCTATCCCTTTTCCCAATCCCTGGGGCATGATGAAATAGAAGAGACGCCCTTTCTTTTAAACCGGAATAATGCATTAAGTAG
The DNA here is from genome assembly GCF_963383645.1 of Muscardinus avellanarius. Taxonomy (NCBI): domain Eukaryota; kingdom Metazoa; phylum Chordata; class Mammalia; order Rodentia; family Gliridae; genus Muscardinus; species Muscardinus avellanarius. The sequence continues at coordinate 19,158,902 of NC_137802.1, read as the reverse complement.
AAAACCATTGATGCAATACTTGAAGTTATGAGTCAACCAGTGTTCTGGCTTATTAAAGAAAAATGACTTAACATAGAAAGACCTAATATTTAAATATCTGCATTATTAGTAGCTTGTTGGGATTTGGCTAGAGGAATGGCCAAAGGTTGTATTTTTTTTTTTTTTTTTGGCGGTACTGGGGATGGAACCCAGGGGCATTCTCCCTCCAAGTTACATCCCCAGCTCTATTTTTTATTCTTTATTTTGAAACAGGGTCTCACTGAGTTGCAAAGGACCTCACTAAGTAGCTGAGGCTGTCTGCGAACCCAGATTCTCCTGTCTCAGCCTCCCAAATGCTGGGATTATAAGCGTGTGCCACCATGTCCGGCTCGTAATGTGATATTTTAGATGAAATTTTACATCTTTCAAATACGACTCTAGAACAAGTTAAAAGTTGACAGAATAAATTATGCCCCAACATATTTATTTTGTGGTACTAGAGATTGAACTTAGAGGCATTTACTTCTGAGATATACCCCCAGCCCTATTTTTTTATTCTTAGTTTGAAAGAGGGTCTCATTAACTTACAGAGGCCCTCACTAAGTGGTTGAGGCTGGTGGCAAACCTGCGATCCTCCTGTCTCAGCCTCCCAAGTACTGAGATTACAACTGTACACCACCATGCCTGGCTTGCTCCAACATATTTAAAGAAAGATACTCACGGTTCCATATTTAAGTAGTGTAGGCACTGCAGTTACTTTCAGTTGTTTTCTAAAGTCATTATTTGGATCTTTCCAACTATTAACAAAAAGGTGATCATGAAAAAAATTTACTTGGGTTTATTACAGTTTAACTTAATATTTGACATATTCCTTCATTTAGTATTTTAGTAACCACTGTTCTTATAGTCATTTTAAAAAGCTTCAGGACTGTAACTTACTGCCTCTTCTAATTATTCATAATATAAAGTGTACTAGGATATAACATAAATATAAAGCCAGTTAAGTTTTGAACTCCAGGCCAAATTCACTGAATTATCCTCAATTCATGTGGCTGAACATTCTCATTTTTTTTCTTATTTATGTATTTATTGCAGTACTGGGGATGGAACCCAGGGGCATTCTACCTCAGAGCTGCACCCCAGCCCTATTTTTTATTTTGAAACCGGGTCTCAGAGTTGCAAAGGGCCTCATGCTGAGGCTGCCCGTGAACTGTGATCCTCTGGTCGCCTCTGGAATGCTGGGATTACAAGTATGCACCACCACGTCTGGCTAACATTCTCATTTTAAATTTGAATTTAATAGCTCGTGATTGTTTGGCTTATCAGACTTTACCTCAGAAAACACCACCAGAGTGAAACTTCTAAGCCCTCCCCACCAGTTTGCAAGTCTGGAACATGTCTGAGATACAGTATAGGCCATCACTTACTAAGGTTTTTCTCCTACTTGGCAGTGTATGAACACACATCCTTCACTGACATGCTTCAGCCCATCTCGAACAACAGGCTCAGCTTAAAAAAAAAAAGTGGGAAATATTACACATCAACTTTACAATTCCCTCCTCTCTCCCCCCAGGCTTGGTATGCACTCAGACTTTAACCTGCAGTTAGGCTTTCAGTTCTCTTCTGGTCTTAGAACCGCTTTAAGAGTAAGGACCAAGTCCAAGTCCTGATGGTCCCTAGGCCACAAGCTCAGAACAATGAAAAATATTGCTGACGGCACGCCAAAGTACATCCTGTAAGACCATAATTATCTGAAAGGTTTTTTTTTTTTTTTTTTTTTTTAGTGTGTATGGTGCTGGGGATAGAACCCAGAGGCTTTTCTACCACCGGGCTATACTCCTTGGTTTATTTTATACTTTATTTGGAAACAGGGTCTCACTAAGTAGCTGAGGCTGGCTTCGAACCTGTACGATCCTCCTTGTCTCAGCCTCCCAAGCGCTGGGATTACAAGGGTGCGCCGCCACGCCCTGCCTATCTGAAAGTTTTGAAGAACTGGGTTTCAAGATATTATGCGTCTGGCGATAAAAAGGAGCCCTTCTGGCTGGGCGCGGAGGGCTGGGCTGCCCCGCGGGTCTCGGGCCTCTCTTCCTGGTCCCCGCCTCGGCCTCCCACCTCCGCGGGCCTCACCCTGCACGCAGTCGGGACACCAGCTCTTCCCCTCGGCGTCCTTAGACCCGGTAAAGTAGGCGAAAATGGTCTTGCCGTGGTGCTGCTCCACCGCCTGGTTGAACTCCTCGAAGCCGGACACGCTCACCTCCTCGAAGGCAGCCATGGGGAGCGGCGTCTGTAGGGCGTCTGCGGGGCCCGGGAGACGCGACCGCGGGGCGGGGCCGGGGCCGGGGGCGTGTCCCGAGGGCGGGGCGGGGCCGGGGCCTGGGAGGTGCTGCCCCGGGGCGGGGCCGGGGCCCTGGAGGCGGGGCGGCTCCATTTCCGGCGTGCCTACGGGAGCCTCGGAAGGCCACAGTTCACCCGCACCGGCTCTTTGCTCCCATTTCGCGGGTCTTTCGGTGTCAGCGACCTTCCCAAACCCTGCCTCTGCCCTAGTCCGCTCTGAGTCCCGGCTCCGCGGACGCTGGCCGCCAAGCCTGCCGCCGTTTAGCACCCGGACTTGCAGGTGGTTCCAGAGCCTCAACGGCTCCCAGGCCGCCCTGCGCCCGTTGCTATGGCGACTGGGTGAGCTGCCAGAAGCGAGGCCGGGTTGGGGGGTCTCTGCCCGCCTACGTCGCCACGCCTCGCCCAGGCCAGGTGGGCTCGGGCCGGAGCTGGGGGGATTGTGGGAAGCCGCTTGGGCACGTTGGACCTGGCGGGAGGGGGTCCTGGGCCGACCCTGCTGCTCCGCTCCCCCGGTTGCCTTTTCTCCTGTGTAGCTTTAGGGGGACTTGGGGCCGGGGCGGGGGCGGGCACTCGGGACCCCGCAGGGGTGGGGTGGGGCGGGGAGCCGGGGAGGGAAAGCCGGCGAGGGCCAGAGCCGAGCGTCTGAGCGCCGGCGCCGAGCCGCCCAGGGGCCAGAGGCTGAGACACAGAGCGCCCCCGGGCACGCAGGGGAAGGGGGCTGCGGGGCCCAGCGGGGCGGCCGGCCGGGGCCTCGCCTCGGCTGCGCGCGGGCCAGCTAGCTGTGAAGATGCCGGGGCGCTGCGTGGGGCGCGGCAGGCCGGGGCGGGGCGCCCGCCGGCCCCGGGGGAGGAGATGGGGTGCCCGCACACCCCGAGTCTGGGGGGCGAGGCGCCGGGCGAGGCCCTCGGCGTGGCCGGCGCGCTGTGCGAGTGCAGGAAGGCTGCAGGACAGGCAGCGGGCGCGCGGCAGGAGACACGCCGCGGAGACCGACGCCGCGGGGGTGAACGGGGCTTCGGGGACACCTGGGACTGCAGGCGCGGTCGAGGCTGCCAGAGACCCCCGGGCGGTGTGGGTGGACGGGGCTTTGGGAGAGCCCGAGGTGGTGGGGCCTGCTGGGTGTGTGTGGGTGACTGGATCTGGGAAGGAAGCAGATGACTGGAGTCCTCTGGGCTGTGAGAGGAAAGGTCATCTTGGAGCTCTGGGACATGAGGGCATTCTGGGACCGTGGTTGAAGGTACCGGCTCTGAGGGCAGCTTCCGAATGTGGGGAAGAAGGTAGAGTGGAGCTCCATTCTGTGCCTGCAGGAGAGGGGCCAGTTGAAAGAGGCCCCCCTGGCCAGGCTTCCTGGGTAGAGACCAGCCAGGGTGGTATCGCCAGACCCTGGGTGAAGGGACAGGTGAGGGCGGTTCCTGGGGCCTCAGGACTGTCCACGGTCATGGGGCTAGGGGAAGGCTGTGAGAGCGACTCGGGCTTGTGTGGACAGGGACAGGCTGGGAGGCTGCCTCCTTTGAGGGAGCCTGGAGCTGTGGAGAAGGGAGTCCATGTACTTGCCTCTGGACCTTGGGAAAGAGGACAATCTGAGGGGGTGCCTGGGGCCCTAGGGTGGCCTGAAGCAGCGCTAGTGTCCAGAGCTGACGTGGAGATGGGCTGTGGAGGTGCTCCAGGTCTGTGGGGAAGAGGACAGTTGGTTCAGGTTCCTGGAGCTGTGGCACAAAAGGCAGTCTGTGGGGATACCCCAGGATTATGGGAAAGGGGACAGGCTGTGGAGGTCCCTGATGTGCTGGTGGTACCAAGAGCCGTGGAGGGGCAAACTACCTCTGTGGGTGCCCCTGCCATATGGCAGCAGCGACAAGAAGTGGATGATAGAGGCTCTGAGGGTATTCCTTCCCTATGGGGCACAGAACAACGTGCAGGAATGCCGTGTGCTAATGAAGCAGAAACTAGATGTGGGTGTCACCCAGAATTCAGGGAAAGGGGGCAGGTTATGTGGATAGAGACAGGCTCTGATGGTGACCCAGGGTCATGGGGAGCTTCACAGATGGCAGAGCTTTCTGGTTCCGGGGAGAATCAAATCAGTTCTCAGGGAGCCAGCGGCCAGTGGGGTATAGAACAGGCTCTGGGGAAGAAAGGCTGTGTGAGGATCCCAGGGCAGTGGGGAAGAGGACAGCTGCCAGGGATATCCCCAAGTGTGGTCGCTGGAGCTGTGGAAGAAGAGAGCAGCTCTGGCAGCGCCCTGGGCCTGTGGGAGAAGCAGCAGGATCTGGGGGCGCCTCTGGCTGAGGCTGTGCCATGGCTTGTGGGGGAGGAGACTCACAGTGGGACATTTCTGAGCCTGTGGGAAAAGAGCAACGCTGTGGGGGAGCAAGATGGCCTGGTGCCTGCGGCTTTAGAGGTACCTGGGCCTGTTGATCAAGAAGCTGGCTGTGGGTCTGTGCCATGTCTATATGGAAGAAGGCAGGCTGGGGGTGTACCCCAGGCAGCAGGGGTCCCTGTGGCCCTGGGTGTGGTCAAGTCTGAAAAGGCACCTGCCACCGTTTGGGTGTCTGGCCCTGAGTGTCAGAGCAGTTCTAGAGATGTCTTGAACCTGTGGGAAAGTGCTGGTGCTGCCAGAGTGCCTGTGGCTTCAGGAGGGCCTATGGCTCCCCAGGAGCCATGGGCTGTGGGAGAGGATACTGGTCCTGGGGCTTTCCCAAGTTCATGGGGAAGGAGACAGGCTGTTGGGGTTCCCATGACTCCTGAGGCACCTAGTCCTCTGGAGGTACAGACTGGTCCCAGAGGAATCTCAGGTTTTTCAGGAAGGAAACAAACTGCAGGAATACCTGTCATTATGAGGGCATTTCCAGCTGGTGGGGTACCAGTGGGGGAAGAAACTGGCTCAGGAAATGTCTCTGGCTTATGCAGGGAGAGAGAGACAGTAGGGGGACCCACAGATGCCAAAGATTCCACAAAGATGGGGGTACCCACGTCTGCCAAGATGCTGGGCCCTCTGGGTGAGAAGACAGGCTCTGGGTGTACCTCAGGCTTGCTGGAAGGCAGGCAGACTAAGGGGATGTCCACAGTTGTGGGGCTTCCTGAGCCCCCATGGGAGGAGACACTCTCTGAGGGTCTCTTGGGCTTACCAGCAAGAAGACAGACTGCTGGGATGCCTGTGACTCGTGGAGCCTCTGTTGTCCTGGGAATGCCCACAGCATCTGGGGTCCCTGGGCCTCAGCTGGTAGGGAATGGTAGCTCTGGGGCTGGGTCCAGTATATGGGGAATGAGACAAGCCCCGGAGGTGCCCATTGCCGTCAAGATTCCTGGCCCCTGCTCGGAAGGGACCTCTGGCCTGTGGCAAAGGAGACCCAGTGCAGCAGTCCCTGTAGCTGCGGGAGTATCTGGGCCTCTGGGGACGCTTGCAGCTATAGGGGTTCCCATGGCTGGGTGCCAGCCTGCTACAGTGTGGGTGACTGGGTCCCCAGGAAAAGAAGCAGGTGTGGGTGTCTTGGGCTTGACAGTGGTAAGGAGGCAGTCCACAGAGGGAGCTGGGGCTTCAGGAGTGCAGACAGGAGATAGAAGTATCCTGGGGTTGCCCAGGAGGAGCCAGGCCTCAGTGCCTTACACCTCTAGGGGTAGTGCCAGGCTGTGGAGCTGTCCAAGGTCTGGGAGGGAGGAAACAGAATGTTCCAATAAGAACGTTTCCAGAGTGTCTGGAACAAGAGTGGCTGTGGTGGTGCCTCCAGTTTCAAGACAGGAAACAGAAGTCAGCCATTTCAGAGGTCTCCCACAGCAGAGTGCAAGGAGACAGGTTGGAAGAGTGTCTGAAATCAGGGACGGGGGAGCTGACTTGGGAGAGAATTATGTGGAGGAGGACAGATCGAGGACATTCCAGTAATATGTGTGGGAACAAGTTGGGGGCGGTCCTTGGGGCTCTGTGGGATGGAACAGATGGATGTAATGAGTGGTTGTCCTGGGTTGTGGATGAAGGCATAAGGTTGTAGGGGTGCCAAGATGGGGACAGAGATACTTTGTGGAAATGTCCCAGGGTATGTAGGGTGACTGATTGGGAGGGTTCTGGAGCAATGGGGAATGGACAGATTACAAGAAAAGGGTATCCTAGGACTTTGTATAGGGGGCAGTTTGGGGTGGGTATCCTTGGAGAGAGGGTGGGGGAGGGAGGGGGGAGAGATCGCCTGAGGGTTTCTGGGACTACAGGACCACATAGTTTTTTTTTGTAGTAGAGAATGGACTGTTAGGCTTTTAGCCTATGGAAGCATCCAGGGGAAAAGTACTGACCACATAAAAGTTATATATGAGCCAGGCATGGTGGCACATGCCTGTAATCCTAGTCTTGGGAGGCTGAGACAGAAAGATCACAGGTTCGATGCCCACCTTAGCAATTTAGTGAGACCCTGTTTCAAAATAAAAAGGACTGGGCAGCTGGGCGTGGTGATGCACGCTTGTAATCCCTGCGCTGGGGAGGCAGAGACAGGAGGATCACGCAGGTTCGAAGCCAGCCGTGTGTGCTGGCTTAGGAGACCCTGTTTCCAAATAAAAATGTAAAAATAGGTCTGGGAGTGTAGCCCGGAGGTAGAAGGGCTTCCAGGAACCCCAGTACCACCAAAAAAACAAAACAAAACAAACAAACAAACAAAAAAACACTGGGCAGGGGGAGCTCAGAGAAAGAATCCCACAGGGTTCAATCCCCCACCTAATTAGAGATGCGCTGGCCCCAATCCTGCAGCTCATTTTGGGGCTCCAGCCATGACCCTTGTTGATGGTAAGCCAGTTTGGGTTGTCTCACTCAATGTGTTTCCATCTGCTTTTTGAATCATTTCTCTGCAGACTTAGAAATAAGCAGTCTTGGGCAGCTGTCTTTATGTTCCTACAAATATATCTGTCTTTAAGCAAATCTAATCTACAAACCATGGATTTTCTCAAAAGCTTAAGTTAGGAAATTTTTTAACTTTAAAGAACTCTGAATTGGTTTAGTTTAGGATTCTTTGAGAGACAAATTCCCCAGTGTATTTTAGAGGTAAATTTTGTACAGTGCTTAGAATTGTGGAAAATAGAAGAGCAAGGTAAGGCTCTTAACCCTCAGGGAGCCTTGTTTAGCCAGCAAGATGAGATACATATGTGTGCAATAGGTAAATACAGTCAGGCACACTGGACAGCATCTTAGTGGCAGGCCAACTGAAGTGTGTAAAAAGGCCTTCAGAACAAAGAGAGGAGGTGATAAAGGCAGAGCCCCTTCCAGTTTACTAAATGCTGTATATGTGTTCTCATTGTGAGCGTGTGTACAGGGTGGGGGTGGGGGGAAATTGAAGCTTTATTTATTTGTTTTATTTTTTGAGGTACTGGGGATTGGACCCAAAGGGGCATTGTACCTCTGGGCTATATCCGCAAGCCTATATTTTAGTCTTTATTTTGAAACGGTCTCACTGAGTTGTGGAGGGCCTCACTAAGTAGCTGAGGCTGGCTGTGAATCTACACTTCTCCTGTCAGACTCCCAAGTACTGGGACCACAAGCATGCCACCATGTCCGGCTCAATTTTGAGCCACCATGTCCGGCTCAAAATTGAGGCTAGAGCAGACATTCAGCTAGTTAGTGGCAGACCCTGGCTTAAGTCTAGACATCCTGACACCACCCGCCCGCCCCGTTTACTTGGATCATTCCGAGTTTTGGCTACCTGAGCTACTTGGAAGAGTGAAGCGTACTGCTCTTTTGACTAGTGGTTAGAATTTATTAATAAAAACCACCCAGCTACAAAATGTTAGTTTATCAGAGTAAAACTTGGGGAATAACATCTTACTGGAGATCCTTGAGATTTGAAATTTGGAATGAAAAGGGATGAAGAGATTGTCATTAAAATAGTAAGTGCCTCCCTATTCTTTTGAAAATGATACTGTTGAAAATGTGGTTGCTTTTATAAATGGAAGAAACTCTTATACCTGTCTCCAAGCAATTGCTCTTAGCAGGAGGTTGCTATGAGTTACTTCTAGAATATTGTTAAATGAGTATGACATTGTGTTTTTTTATCTGTTCTTTTGTTTGAAAACTGGTGGTCTGAAAATAGCTGCTTCATTTTAGGAGTGGTCTGAGGAAAGACTGCTGCCTGATGCCTGGGCTGTCGTTGTGGTTCTCTACTGTCAGCCATGAGGGGACCAGACCACCCAGCCTCCACTTGCATGCCTCTGATGTCCAGTACTCAACCAGATGGGACAGGTGACCTCAGGAAACTTCAGACTCAGGTAATTTTGCTTCTCTTCAGATATTTATTATGAAACTTTTTTTTGGGGGGGGTGGGTCTGGGGATGGAACCCAGAGGCATTCGACCTCCGAGCCACACCCCCTGCCCTATTTTTTATTCTTTATTTTGAAACAGGGTCTCACTAAGTTGCAGAGGGCCTCACTAAGTAGCTGAGGCTGGCCGCAAACCGTGATCCTCCAGGTCTCAGCCTCCGAATGCTGGGATTACAAGCGTGCGCCACCACGCGCAGCTTTTTTAACCTTTTTAATATTCCATATTATGAGTGTCCTGCAGTTTGCTTATCCGTTCATCAACTGATGGACACCTGGGCTCTTTCCAGTTTGGGGCTATAATAAAGCTGCTCTGAACATTCTTACACAGATCTTTTGTGAATGTTTCCCTTAATCTTGGGCAATAACCTAGAAGTGAAATTGCTGGATCACGGGGTAGGTTATATTTAGTTTTATAATAAATCATGGACCTTTTTATAAAGCGGTGGTGCCACCAACATCTTTGTCAACACTTTGTGTTGTCTTTTTCATTTTAATGGGTATAGTAATAACTTACTGTGGTTTATAAAGAAATTTAAAATAGTTTTTGCAATAAGTTCAGATTGACAGAAGAGTTGCAACAATAATACATAGAAATCTAGGAACTTTTCTCCTAGATTCCCCAAATATTAACAATTGACTACATATTCCTTTCCTCCTTTATTTTCTTTTTATATACATGTACTATTTTTAAACTGTTTAAAAGTACCTTGTAGAGATGCTGTCTTTTCTACCCCTGAGTACTTTTATTTTTGCTTTTCCTAAAAACAAAGAATGTGTGCGCGCACTATCTCCCTCCCTCTCTTTCTCTCTCTCTCCTCTCTCCTCTCTCTCTCTTTTGACTGGGCATTCGTTTTTTATAAATGAATTTTTTTTTTTTGATAGAAAAAATTGCTTTATTTATTTTTTTTGCTGATTCTTATATATTCTTTTTTTTTATTGGTGCACTGTATTCATACATCATAGTAGGATACATACTTTTGTAGACATACTTGCACACTTTTCCCAGTCAGCCCCCACCCAATCCCCACCCCATTCTTTCCCTATCCCTCCCTCCCATGCTTGGCTTAGTAGTTGACATCTAGTATTATGGCAATTTATCTAAAATTAAAAATGGTAATCTCACATAACAGTTTCATTTGTCTGATACCAAGCTTTTGATGACTTAAAGATGACATTTCAATATTTCTTTTTGCTTTCTTTCTTACCAGAGAATATTTTTTTTCTATTTTTTAGGTGAAACTATCATATATTTACATATTTATTTTTCAGAAAAAAATCTATCCTAATATGGAATATGGAGTCTAGGTACCCAAAACGATCTTGAAAAAGAACAAAGCTAGAAGATATATATTTTCTGATTTCAAACCATATAAAGCTACAATAATTGAAACAGTGTAGTACTATTCTAAAGGCAGATATATAAACCATTGGAGTTAAATAAAAGCCTAGAGCTAAATTCTTCCCTATATTGTCAAGTTATTTTTGACAAGGTTTCCACGAACATTTGGTGGTGGAAATGATAATCTTTTAACTAAATATTGTTAAAAAATAATAATTACATGGAAAAGAATAAAATTGGACCCTTACCTAATCCCATATACAAATATTAACTCAAAATAGATAAAAGACCTAAATATAAATCTTAAGACTATAAGCTTTTAGGAGAAAATCTGGGTCATTAAACCTCACAACATTGAAATTGGCAGTGATTTCTTGGTTATGATTTCAATGGTACAGGCAACAGAAGCGTATACAAACTCCCTAAAAAATAAAAAAAATATTGTATATCCAAAGACAATGTAAACAGAGTTAACAGTTACTAATAGAATGGGATAAAATATTTCCAATTGCTATATCTGAAGGTATATTAATATTCCAACTAGAGATCCTAAAAATTAACAACAATAAAGGCAAACAATACCCTTTAGAGATAGGTAACAGACTAACATAAATAATGAATCTCCACAGATAACCAATCTTAGTTGTCTGTTGGATGGAAAATCTTGTTTCTGTAGTTCTGGTGTGTGTTACCTATTTCTTCTTTGTAGTTAATCTCTTTGAGTATTTTCTCTAGCGCTGGTTTTGAAGACATAAATTCCTTCAGTTTCTGTTTGTCATGGAAGCTTCTTATTTCTCCATCTAATTTGATAGAAAGTTTTGCTGGGTAGGAAATTTTTGGCTGGAAGTTGTTTTCTTTCAGAATTGGGAATATGTTACTCCAAGCCCTTCTGGCTCTCATAACTTGGTTTGGGAAGTCTGGAGTGATTCTAATTGGTTTGCCTCTGAATGTCACTTGGCCCTTTGCTTTTGTTGCCTTTAAGATTCTCTGCTTGGCTTCCACATTGGTCATTTTGACAATTATGTGGCGTGTGGATCCTCTTCTCCGATCCTGTCTAAAGGGAGTTCTATAAGTTTCCTGGACCTGTGTATCGGCCTCTTGCTCGATGTTTGGAAAATTTTCTGCTATTACTTCCTTGAAGAGATTGTTGATCCCTTTGGTTTCACTTTCTTTTCCCTCCTCTATTCCAATTATTCTTAGGTTAGCTCTCTTAAGATGGGCCCATATTTCTTCAATGTCAGATTCCTGCTGTTGGATATTTTTTCCTAGATTAGAAACTATGCGTTCATTTTTGGAATGATCATCTTCTAAGAGCGAGATTCTGTTCTCCATGTGGTCTAATCGGTTGTTTGTGCTTTGAATTGAGGCCTTTACTTCATTAATTGCATCCTTTATCTCTTTTTGGCTCTCTCTGAGTTCTTTTCGAAGCACCTCTATTATTTCTACAGTTATTTTCCTGATTTGATCTTCTAGAAATCTCTGATTTTCTGTTTTATCGGGTTCTGATGTTGTGGGGTTGTGGGCATTCATTGCTCCAGTATTATTCCTCTTTCCCATGATTTTGGAAGTTTGTGCCTTCTCTGGGTTCTTCCCTTGGGTCACTATGACTTCACTTAAGGTGTTCTGGATCTCGAGTCAGTAGTATCTCAGACCCCACTACTCCTTTACTGGGTTGTATCACAGAGTCTCCGACCCAGAGAGTCGATAGAGGCTGCTTTAGACTGTGGGGGGTGCCAGGTTGCACGTTCTCCTATGGTGTGATATCTCTGCCACCGCCCCTCCCCCACTGGGTCAAGTCCCAGGGAGTACAGTACTGGGATTTCTCCTCTGTGGCCCGCAATTTGACTCACTGTTCTTGAGTGTGCAGATGTAGCTGTACTGGCCTCGCTGAATTTGCTGCTGCTGCCGCCGGTGGCAATATGGCACCGCTGCTACACCCTCGGCTATGGGGCTGGCTTTTTCTTCTTGGTTTTGATTTCGACTCTGAATCCCTGCAGCGTGTGCTGAGCTCAGCCACTGGGAGCTTTAGACGCTCTCTGCTTGGAGAAATCCTGCCTGGCTGTTCCGCAGTGGCTCACCTCGGCTTGCTGTAGCTGTCCCGTGAATTCGCCGGTGCCGGCAATATGGCGCTGCTGCCGCTTCTGCCGCGTCCTCGGGCACGAGGCCGGTTATCTCCTCTGTGGCTCTGTTCTCAGTCCGCTTTCTCTCTGGAGCCTGGTGATTTTTTGTTTCACTGGTGATGGTGTTTTCTGGCTATGAAAGGCGCTGATTTTGTGGTAATGGAGATTTGTTGTTAGCGGGGCTCTTAAGCCCCGCTTTTCTCGGTCGCCATCTTCCCGGAAGTCCATAAATGAATTTTTTTAAACCTCTATTTTTTTAAAGCTTTTTATTGGTGCATTATATTCATACATCATATTGGGGTAAAAAACTTGTGTGAATATACATGTACATATCACCATTTTAACCCCTACCCAATTCCCACCCTGTTTCCTCCCCATCCCTCCTTCCCTTGCTTGGCTTAGTGGTTGGCTTCGATATGTTTAAGTACATTGTGTGCTTTAGAGAATTTCCGTCTTCCCCCCTCCTATCCCCTCATTTAGGTTGTCTTGTTTGCTGCTCTATAGGATTTCCTTTTTCATCTAGAGTTCCTCCTATGACCTATTTCTCCTTAGCTTTCACATATTAGGGAAAGCATCTGATTTTGACTTGGCATTCTATATCTGAACTATATCCTCAGCCCTTTTTATATTTTATTCTTTTTTTTGTGTGTGGTACTGGGGGTGGAACCAGGGGCATTCTACCTCTAAGCTGCACCCCCTGCTCTATTTTTTATTCTTTATTTTGAAGCAGGGTCTTACTAAGTTGCAGAGAGCTTCACTAAGTAGCTGAGGCTGTCTGCGAACCATGATCCTCCAGTCTCAGCCTCACAAATGCTGGAATTACAAGCGTGCACCACCATTCCCGGCATATTTTTTATTCTGAAACAGGGTTTTATTAAGTTGCTGAGAGCCTTACTGAGTTGCCAAGGCTCACCTCAAGTCTGTGATCCTACTATCTTAGCCTCCCAAATATTATAGGTGTGTGCCACCAAGCCCAGCAGGAATTTTCCTTATATAATTATAATTATCAAAATCCAGAAATTAGCGTTAAAATAATACTATTAGGTAATCTACAAAAATGTATTGAAATTTTGTTAGCTATTCCCAGTAATGTCCACAAGAGCAAAAGAAAATACATGATAATTAGTTGTACCCAGTTGTCCTATCTCTTTAGTTTCTTTTAAGGTGAATGATTCCTGAGTCTGTTTTTGTATTTCTTGACATTGACATTTTTGAAGAATTTTGGTGAGTTATTTGAGGATTTTCTCTCAATTTGGGTTGTCTGATGAGGTCTCATATTACATTCAGACTGTGTACTGTTGGCAGGAAAACTCCTGAAGTGTTTCTAAGTACTTCTCAGTGTGTCATATTAGAAAATACATGCTGTTCATTTAATCCAGTTTCCAGCAGTGTTGACTTTACTAGTTTGATTAAGGTGGTATCTGCTAGGTTTTTCCATTATAAAGTTACTGCATTGGTGGTATAGTAGTTAGCATAGCTGCCTTCCATTATAAAGTTACTTTTTTCCCTTTTGTAATTAAAAATTCCTGCATTTGAGACTATGTTAAAATTTTATTATTGCCAGGTGGGCATGGTGGTGCACCCTTGTAATCCCAGTACTTGGGAGGCTGAGACAGGAGGATCCCAGGTTCAAGACCAGCCTTAGCTACTTAGTGAGGCCTCCACAAATTAATGAGACCCTATTCCAAAATAAAGAATAAAAAATAGTGCTGGGGGTATAGCTCAGAGGTAGAATGTCCCTTGGGTTCCATCCCTGGTACTGGGGGAAAAAAAATCTTATTATTGCTCAAACTTTCACCCACTAGTTTTAGCATGCCTCAGTGACTCTTTGCTGAGATGATTTTTTATGACAGTGTTTGGCCAATGATAATTTTCAATTTTATCCTTTATTCTACATTTATTAGTTGAATTACTACTGTAAAGAAGAGCTTTCCTTTCTCTTCCTATTTATTTATTTATTTTCGTGTAGACTCTTAAAGTTTTACTTTATTGAGTTAGCTTATAAACCTTTGCTATCATTATTTATTTTAATGTGCAGTGTTTATTTTGATGTTCAAATTGTCTCTTAAGTGAGAACCACTTTAGGCTGGCCTCAGTGTCTCTGTGACATAGTTCTATCAATCTTTGATTATTTTATGGTATAAAAACATACTCGAGGCTCAGCGTATTTTTTCTCTGTCTTATCTCTGAAGTCAGGCATTTATTCAAGGAGCTTCTGTCCCTTTAGCAAAAAATTGTCTTTAGAAATTAATACTAGGGTTAGATATACTTATTGACACTAGTGTCAGTGTTTCTAGTACTTATGGTTTCTAAGTCATCTCAGAGGACAATGAGGAAATACATGTGTATACTTATGTGTCTATACACTTGCATATCTACACTATTATGCAAATGTACACTCAAATACATCTCTCTCTCTACTTCATATTTGAAATTCCGTCGCTTAACAATGTGAAACTTGGCTCCTTTCATAATATGTTTACTTAATTTATCAATCTTAGAGTCTATAAAAAGTAATTTCAGAATTATGATCCATGCCTTTAAAACAGCCTACCAATAGAGCTTAATATTTGTTCAGAGTGTTTTATATCTATATCTGAACATAGTACAGAGGTACTTGGGTTAACTTCTTTTCTACCCTCACCTTTTAGTGTGGTTATTCATTTGAAATTCAGTCTGGTTCATTGGTTTCTGTTTGTATTTATTATTAGGGGTTTCCTTCATCTTTAATGGATTTTATTTTCTTCCTTCCTCCTTTGTTAATTTACTTCTTCCTTTCTCTATCTAATATGTATGTGAAACATTAACATGATTCCAAGAATACATTACAAAAAGATGTATTTGAAGAAGTTTTACCTACTACCCTGTTTCCTCTGTCCTTCCCCACCCAGTCCCTATCTACACTTTGCAGGTAACTGACCTCATCAGTCTGATTTTTTTATTTTGTGTGTTTCTTTTTGCACAAATGATCAGATTTATATATTTTTTCTTATCTCCTTATCTTTTTTGGGGGGATGGTGTGTGGTAGAGGTTGCTGGGGATTGAATCCAGGCACATTTTGCCTCTGAGCTACACTCCCAGCCCTTTTGAAACAGGGTCTTGCTAAGTTGTTGAGGCTGACCTTGAACTTGCAATCCTTCTAGCTTCCTAAGTTCTGGGATTTACAGGCATGCACCACCATGCTCAGCATGTCTTCTTTTTTTACATGTATTTGCAATACACTACGTATATTCTTTTTTACTTTGTCGTTTTCTCAGTGATATATCCAAAAAAAATCTATCCACATCAGTTCATAGAAGTGGCCATAGAGAAGCTGGGCTTAGTGGCACACCCTTATTGTAATCCCGGTACTAGGAAGGCTGAGATAGGAGGATTGTAGGCATGAGGCCAGCCTAAGTTACTTAATGAGGCCTTCCACAATGTATTGAGACCCTGTTTTCCAATAAAGAATAAAAAATAGGGCTGGGGATGTATCTTGGAGGTAGAATGCCCCTGGGTTCAATCCCCAGTACTGGGGGAAAAAAAAAGAAGTGGCCATAGAAATATTCCTTGTTTTTTACATCCTTATAGTAACTCAATGGTATGACTATACTAAAATGTATTCAGTCACTCCCCTACATGGACATTTAGATTGACTCTAATAATTTGCAATTATGAACAGTACAGCAGTGAGCAAGCCAGTGCACATGTATCATTGAGAATGTGCCTACAGCATAAATTCCTAGAGCTGAGACTGCGAGGTCAAAGGTAGGTGAATATCGACAACTACCCCCCACAAGGGGTATGCCAGTTTTTCTTCACCCGGCACTCTATAATGGTGTCTGTTTTTCCAAAGTCTCACCAACAGCAGTTAGTGTTATACTTTTTATTTTTTGCTAATCTGTGAGATAGATTGTTTCACTATTTTGTGTGTATGTGTGTGTAGCACTGGGGATTGAACTCAGAAGCATTCTAACTCTTGAGCTACACCCCCAGCCCTATTTTATTTTATTTTTAAATTTTGAAACAGAGTCTCACAAAGTTACTGTGACTGACCTCAAACCTCTGATCCTCCTGTCTCAGCCTCACTGCTGGGATTACAGGTGTGCACCAATATGCCAGGCTCTCAGTATATTTTTAATTTGTATTTTTATGAGGGTGAACATTTTTTTCATAAACTGAAAAACCATATTTTTATATTTTTAGGTAGATTGTCTTTTCTGTGTTTTCCCATTTCCTGTTGAGTTATGATCATTTTTACTTTAATTTTAAAGATTTATTTATATATAAGAATCCTTTGTATTTGCAAATATTTTTCTTCTAATTTTCAGTTCTTTTGACTTTGTTTGCTTGTTTGTTTTAAACCAGGCAGAAGTTAAAAGTGTTTGTTTGTTTTAACATAGTCAATTTATTTTTCCTTCCTTTTAGTGAATATGGGTTTTGAGTCTAGTTAAAAACACTTTCCCTTTGTTTCTGCTTTAAAGAGGAATGCGTCCATTTTTTCCGTAGTACTTACATAAAATTTCTGAGATATTTTGGATTGTTTGTACTTCTAGGGTAAAGGCTTTCCCCAAATAAGGCTCCAGGTTTCAAGTACTGTTCAGCAATCTGTATACTTTTCAGATATTACTTTTTTTTTTTTTTTTTACACTATCTAGTGATATTTTTTACTGTTCTTTTTCTTTTCGTGTCTGTGTGTGTGTTACTAAGGATGGAACCCAGGGACATTCTACCTCCACACTATACCCCCAGCCTTATTTTTTATTCTTTATTTTGAAACAGGGTCTCACAGAGTTGCAGAGGACCTTAGTAAGTAGCTGAGGCTGGCTGTGAATCATGATCCTCCTGTCTCCGCCTCACGAATGCTGGGATTACAAGTGTGTACCACCATGCACAGCTGTTTACTATGTTTTTTCTCCAAAATACTTTCCTAAAATTTTTATCACAGTGTGTAATTTTAAATCAACTCTTCATATACATGATTATATAAACACATTTATTGTAAGACTTGAGGAGGCCATCTCTAAGATAAAGGCATCATAAAACTGGGTTCATTGAATCTAGAGAGATATTCTCCTTCATCTTTAACAGGTCCATTTAAATAATTTAAAAAATTTAAAGACATAAAATTTTTATTTCCTTTGACCTAGTAATTTCAAAACAGATAATTTATCCTAAGGGAATTATTTATTTATTTATTTATTTATTTTTGGTGGTACTGGGGTTCCTGAAAACCCTTCTACTTCCAGGCTACACTCCCAGACCTATTTTATACTTTTTTATTTGGAAACAGGGTCTCTTAAGCCAGCGCGGCTGGCTTTGAACCTGCGCGATCCTCCTGTTTCGGCCTCCCAAGCTTGGGGATTACAAGCATGAGCCACCATGCCCAGCTAAGGAAATAATTTAAAAGGAGAGAAAACTAAATACATGTAGATTTTAATAATAAGATTATGGGCTGGGAGTAGTGGCGCACGCTAGTAATCTCCATGCTTGGGAGGCGGAGACAGAAGGATCACGCAGGTTCGAAGCCAGCCGCTCTGGCTTAAGAGACCCTGTTTCCAAATAAAAATATAAAAAAATAGGTCTGGGAGTGTAGCTTGGAGGTGGAAGGGTTTCCAGGAACCCCAGTACCACAATAATAATAATAATAATAATAATAGTAATAATAGTAATAATAATAATTATTATTATGGTTGCCAGGTGTGGTGGCCATGCTTGTAATCCCCGCGCTTGGGAGGCAGAGACAGGAGGATTGTGCAGTTTCAAAGTCAGCCTCGCTGGCTTAAGAGACCCTGTTTCCAAATAAAAACATAAAAAATAGGTGTCTGGGAGTGTAGCTCGGAGGTAAAAGGGTTTCCAGGAAGCCTTCAGTACCACCACACACACACACACACACACACACACACACACAATAAATAAATAAAAATAAATAAATAAGATTATGGTTGGGACAAGGATGAAAGTATCATTCTTCGTCTTTTGGAAAATACAACCATAAAATTAACTTTTAAAACTATAGGAATATAAAAACATACTTATTGTTAAGTGTAAAACATAACAAAACTAATATCTTTTATGATGAAAACGGACAGAAACTTAAGTCTGACTATACCTGGGTTAGTGGACTGTTTAAAGCAAGGTACACTTAGGTGCCATTTAAAAGATACATTCAACCACTGGATGAAGATGTTAGAAAGATCTGAAGAAGTATCCTCAGAGGGCCTAGGTATGGTGTAACCATTGTGGTTTGTCTGTGGAACCGTTTTTAGGAAGCTCTACGGGCCAATATTGGTTACTTGCTGGACCCTGACATTTTGAAACAGGATAAAAATTCCTAACTGGGAGTTGAGAATTACTGGTACTGCTTGAAGCCTTCTGGGTTGACTTTTAGAGGAGGATCGCAGTGTGATATTAGTAAGCAGAAGGATAATACTGTGGGATTGGGTGGCGGAGTATGGAATCCCAGACCTGTGACACACTAAAGTGTGGGTGAGAGTGGCTGATTTTGTCAGTACAACAGAAAAGTACCTCTTCACACAAATAGTCCTGTGGGTGAAATATTAGAAACTTGATTGTGCACATGTTAATTATGCAGTGTGTTATTTTTCTAATATGTGCTCTTATTTACTTTTCAAAGAACCAACTGCAGTTTAATAGGAATGTTCCTGCACATTCATGCAACTTGGCCATCCGATATTCTTACCCACATGCAATTAGAATTGAAAAACTGAAGCACTCATACAATGAATCGTTTCATGGTAAAGAATCAGAGTTTGGAGTTGGTCCTGACCTCAGCAGTTCTGTTTCATTTTCCGTCATATCAGAAGAAAAACTTAGCTATGCTGTCCATCTAGCCAAAAGGGATGTGAAGCGAAGACAGTTTGAAGAACACATGAAAGAACATCATCTCAAAAGCCAGCCCCAAAGCTCTCAGAAACGCGGGCTTACTACGTTTAAAGCATCTGACCACGGGGTGGGAAGGAAGGACTCCAAGAGTCAGGAAGTCTATCAGAGCCACCTCCAGCCATCCAGTGGAGGAATTACCAGCTCAGGTGCCAAGACATACGTGTACACCTCTCACCCAGGACCTTCCGATCTTACCGTGCCAAATTCACCGCCCACCCGTGATCCAGGACTTCAGCCCCCACCCAGGGTAGGCGACCAAAAGAACTCATGGGAACAGAAGAGCCTGCTTGAAATCCAGCGACTCCAGAGAGAACTGAGCAATTGTATCCATAAAATTGAAGAGGTGACTAAAAGAGGTGAGAAAAACTAGATTCCTTCTCTTTGAGAAGATGCTACGAGCATGGGATAATTCGGATGCATTCAGTTTGGGGGCCACTCCACCCAATCCCGCTGGCTCCTCTGTGGTTGGTTCCATAGACCCTTGGGTCTCTGGCACTTAACTACACATTATCCCATGATATTTTACTACTTGGGAACCAAGTTCCTGCTTGGGCAGTGCTAAGATGAACACACTCCAGTGACAAGGGAAGTTGTGGGTATTTGTATAAAATATCTCACTCACCATTGGGTAGGAAAGTAGTATAATCATCAAATACTATTGAATACTATTGTGCGTGTGTGTATGTGTGTTTGTGTGTGGTGCTGGGGCATTGTACCTCTGAGCTACACCCCCAGCCCGATTTTATTTTTATTTGGAAATGGTCTCACTAAGTTGCAGAGGGTCTCACTAAGTTGCTGAGGCTGACCACGAACCTGTGATCCTTCTGTCTCAGCCTCCCAAGTACTGAGATTACAAGGGTGTGCCGCTACACTGGGCTTCAAATACTGTTTTTTATACAATTTGTTAGTGATCTCAGTACCCTTGGATTTCCCTGGGGAGTAGAGGATTAATTCCATATGGATAATTTGGGGTTACTGTAGCTAACAAGTTAGGGTATCAAGCCCCGCTTTCTGACTGTAAGGAGTAAGGAGTTGATCATCAAAAGGAACTATTTAGAGCCGAGCAAGGTGGCGCACACTTGTAATCCCAGGAATTTGGGAGGATGAGAAGGAGGATCGCAGGTTCACAGTCTCAGCTACTTAGTGAGGCCCTCCACAACTTAGACATTGTTTCAAAATAAGGAATAAAAATAGGGCTGGGGTGTAGTTCATAGTTCAGAGATAAAAGGCCTTTGGGTTCAATTCCAAGTACTGCAAAGAAAAAAAAAAAAACTATTGTGCTTGGATAGTACATAGTCTAGAATTATATTTTGCTTTTTGGGGGGAGTACTCTATTTTATTTTTTATTTGGAAATGTGGTCTTAATATGTTGTTGCAAGCCTTACTAAGTTGCTGAGGCTGGCTTCAAACTTGTAATCCTCCTGTCCTAGCCTCCCAAATACTTGTATTATAGGTGTGTGTCACCACACCCAGCTGTGTACGTGTGTATACTTTTTTTTTTTTTAGTACTGACAATTGATCCCAGGGGCATTCTAGATTCTACCTCTGAGCCAGACCCTCCCCCCCCAATCCTGTTTTATTCTTTATTTTGAAACAGGGTTTCACTAAGTTGCAAAGGGCCTTATTAAGCAGCTAAGGCTGGCTGCAAACTTGGATCCTCCTGTTTTAGCCTCCTAAGTACTGAGATTATAAGTGTGTACCACTATGCCCAGATTGTGTTTTGCATTTTAAATTTAATATTTGCATATTTGTATATGTATATATTATAAAAAATTTTAAGGTACCTGAAAAGATACCTGTCAAATGAAATAAAACTATTATATCCTACATACTGAGGATGTTGTGTAATAGGAAGTGAAAAGGACTTACTATGGATACATTACAAATTTATTTCTGAGTTTCCTCGAAGCTAGCTACAGAAGAAACTACAATTAGTATAGAATTCAGAAAGTCTAAAGAAGAAACAGTTGTATACCAGCTTCCACATACTGCAGCCAGAGAGAAGTTTCTCTTAAAAAATATGATGTAATACCATGACCAATTAAAAAACATTCCCACTGAGCCGGGCGTGGTGGCGCACGCTTGTAATCCCAGCATTTGGGAGGCTGAGACCTGGAGGATCGCGGTTCGCGGACAGCCTCAGCTACTTAGTGAGGCCCTCTGCAACTCAGTGAGACCCGGTTTCAAAATAAAGAATAAAAAAGAAGGCATAGGGTGTAGCTCAGAGGTCAAATGTCCCTGAGTTCTATCCCCAGACCCACACATACACACACACAAAAAAAACATTCCCACTGAAAAGTAGCAAGAGTGCTGTGACTTGTTTTTATTACCTCCCTCAGGGCCAGTCTGTGGCTTAACCATGCCATATGCTTTAGGTGGGAGATGCCAGGGGAACCAAGCCATGACCCCCTCCGCTCTTCTGATCTGGCCTAACACAGGGGGGCTTTCAGAATGGAGCTTCTCAAACTCGAGGAAGGATTGGATTGGCTTACTCTGTTTACTTAAAATTTCAATCCGTCAGGAATCACTACTTTGTAAACTGTAAGAAAAAGTGACAACCATGGTAAAGTGCTGTAAAAACATGTAAGCCCCGACTTTTGCACTTAGTTGTGGACTGATAGCTGCAATGGCGCCTGGCTCCAGATCCCCGTTCAGTAGCCCTGGCGCGCCCATTCTTGCTTCCCAGCGCTGCTCTGTACGCTGGCTACATCAGAATCATCTGCAATGTGAGCAGTTTAAAACCCCTGCCTCGGCCAGTTTCTGTTTATATTCTTAGAAGTATGTGAATCTTGATTTTCTCCCTGTACAGCCTACATAAGAGATAGAAATAATTTGGTATATAGGCTCCGATGAGATTGTTTCTGTAGTGCAACTTCTGACTTCCAGTTTTTTCTTTCCTTAAAATAACCTTGTTTTCTGGTTTAACTTTTTAATGAGTAAATAATAAAAAATTGAACTCATAAGATATACTAAAAAATATAGTTTTTATCTGACTTGTACATTGGAGTTTTATGAAAGAATTTGCTTATATAAACATATTTGAAAATCATGGACTGGAAAGAGTGACTAGACTGCACCCCCCTTAAGTAGTCTTCCAGATAAAACTTTTTGAACCAATCTTTTTGAAATTGTAGATGCTGCCAGGTATGATAGCAGCAATGTTTTTTAATTGGTCATGGTATTACATCACATATTTTTTTAAGAGAAACTTCTCTCTTTTGTACTTGGGAGGCTGAGACAGGAGAATTGCAGGTTTGTGGCCAGCCTCAGCAATTTAGCGAGGCCTTCGGCAACTTCGACCTTGTTTCAAAATTAAAAGTAGAGTTGGGGATGTAGCTCAGGGGTAGAACACCTCTGAGTTCAACGCCTAGTACCACAAAAAAGCAAAATGAAAAACCTGAATGCAAGGGTTTACAGCAGTGTATACACAAGGGCATGCTTCCTGACAAGGACACTTTAGACATCCTAATGACTGTAGCACTTGCCATCGTTTTTTTTTTTGTTTTTTTTTTTTTTTTTTGCGGGTCTGGGGATGGAAGCCAGGGGCACTCGACTTCCGAGCTACACCCCTGCCCTATTTTTATTCTTTATTTTGAAACAGGGTCTCACTGAGTTGCAGAGGGCCTCACTAAGTAGCTGAGGCTGGCCGTGAACTGTGATCCTCCGGTCTCAGCCTCCCGAGTGCTGAGATGACAAGCTGCGCCACTGTGCCCGGCTTCCTTTCCTCACCTTCCCCCCCTACCTCCCTGCCTTCTTTCTTCCCTAGGATGGAACCCATGCTAGTCAAATGCTCTGCCATGAGCTATGACCCTAGCCTATCTATTTAGGTTTTTTAGTTAGTACTAGGGATTCACCCAGGGCTACTCTACTAAGCTACATCCTTGGCTTTTTAAATTTTAATTATTATTTCAAGATAACATCTTGCTAAGTTGCCCAGGTGGCCATGAACTTGACAATCCTCCTGCCTCAGCCTCCTGAGGAGCTGGGATTGTAAGCATGTACCACCGTATCTGGCTCATTCTTAGTTTCTTGACTGACAAAAAATGAAAATTTTTGTTATAATAACCTCAGTTTTTCTTCGGAAGATGAGATCTTCAACTTTATTACCCTTTTAGGTAATTGATGTTTTTATAAGTTTCTGTGTATGGTTTATTAACTATGTTTGGGGGCAATATTTTCAGATAGGCTAGAAGCGGCTTTGGATCCAGATGAGGAGCGGCGCGTCCATGTCAGGAGGCAGGAGCAAACCGTTCGCTGTGCCCGGACACTGTACGTGCTGCAGCAGCAGGTGTGGAAAGCCCAGGGAGAAGTGGGGCGGGCCGCTGGGGATTGTGTCTTAGAGGATGTCCCTTCTTCTTTTGTCTCATGTTAGCACCAAAGTGCCCTTATATGAATCAGGTATGAGAGACTCAGTTTCCTCAACAAATAGACAAGTAATTCTTGTTCTTTGTGTGTCTGTGTGTGTGTGTGTGTGGGGGGGTGTGTGGCCAAGTTCCTTATTTTTTTAATTTTTTAATTATTTTTTGCAGTACTAGGGATTGAACCCAGGGCATTCTACCTCTGAGTCATACTCCCAGCCCTATTTTTTATTCTTTATTTTGAAACAGAGTCTCACTAAGTTGTGGAGGGCCTCACTAAGTAGTCAAGGCTGGCCACAAACCTGTGATCCTTCTTTCTCAGTCTCCCAAGTACTGGGATTACAAATATGCGCCACCAACTCCCTGCTTTTGATGCGTTTGTTTGTTTGTTTGTTTGTACTGGGGGTGGGACCCGGGGCATTCTACCTCTGAGCCAAACCCCCAGCCCTATTTTTTTATTATTTATTTTGAAACAAGGTCTCACTAAGTTGCAAAGGCCTCACTAAGTAGCTGAGGCTGTCCGCAAACCTGCAGTCCTCCTGTCGCAGCGTCCCAAGTACTGGGATTACCAGCGTGCTCCGCCACACCCAGCTCCAAGTTTCTTCTTAAACAGTGGTTCTTAATTTTTTTGAAATCCTGAGACTCCTGAGAATCTATTAAAAAACATTTCTTTCCCCTGGGAAAAAAAAAGCTTATTACATAGCACATATTTTTGTATATCAGGGAAATCAGTTATCCTAAAACCTGTGGTTCCCAGGTATGAACCCTCATCTTAAAGGACAGGGATCTTCTTAGTTTTCCCATCTGTCTAGGTTCATAGTATACTAAAAGCTAAGTAGGTAACAAATAATTTATTAAACAGTAAAGAATGAAGACTGTATTTAACAGTATCTTTTAGTACTTATTTAGTGACCAGTAAATGGTATTTGCATTCTTTACATTGTGATGCATTTAAAAACATGTTTATTTTAACCTTAACGCTTTGTTATTAAAAGCCTTAACTCATTTCTAGTCACTGAAATCTCCCTTTGGTCTTAACTGCTCGAACCCCAAAACGACTTTTTTTTGTACTGGGGACTTGAACCCAGAGGCATTCTGCCTCTGAGCAACACCCCCAGCCCTATTTTATTTTTATTTTGGCACAGAGTCTTACTCAGTTGATAAGTCTCACTACTTGCTGAGGCTGTCCTTGAACCTGAGATCCTCCTGTTTCAGTCTCCCAAGTACTGGGATTCCAACCAGGCACCACCATGCCCAGCTCAAAAACTATACATTTTTATTTAAATGTTTGAGTTAGATTTTGTTCTTTATTCTTCTTGGGTTCTGTTTCTGTCCTTCTTCTATTCTGCTGTCATAGAGAATATTCTAACGTGGGACTCTTACCATCTTATACCTCTGCTTGTAAGACTTCAGTGGCTCTCTGTGACTTAGAGGATGAAAGCTAAATTCTCTTCCCCCACCCCCTTTGGATGCTGAGGATTGAACCTAGAGGTATTCTACCTCCAAGGTATATCCCCAGCTCAATTTTATTTTTGAGAGCCTCTTTATGTTGCTGAGACTGGCTTTGAACCTACAATCCTCCTGTCTTAGCCTCCCTTGTAACTGGAGTTACAAGCATGCACCACCACGCCCGGCTACTGAAAGCCAAATTCTTTCACATGGCACTTCAGACTGCCCGATCTGGCCCTCCTACCTTTGTACAGTCACCTCCACCGGTGCCCCTTTTCTGTTGGCTTCCTCTTAATGCTGGGGACTGAAGGGGGAAAGTGAACACTGCTCTATTCACCATCTAGAACTGGAAACCAGGACTTGGTTTGGGGGTATATGGATGAAGTATTTTTCTTATTTTCAAATTAATAATAGTTGTATTTGGTCAAGGCCAGGTATATCTGTGTGTGTGTGTGTGTGTGTGTGTGTGTGTGTGTGTGTATACGCGCGCATGTATGTGCAATACTGGGAATGGAACCCAGGAATCTTCTACCTCTGAGCCATACCTCCAGACTTGTTTTATATTTTATTTGGAAACAAGGTCTCACTGAGTTGCTGAGGGCCTCACTAAGCTGCTGAGGCTAGCTTCAAACCCATGATTCTCTCCTGTCTCAGCTTCCCAAGTACTGAGATGACAAGCGTGTGCCACCATGCCCAGCTAGGGTGTATCTTTTCTACAAAAAAAAAAAGATGAATGTAAAGATATAAAGTTTTCATTTTTCTTCTTTTACAAAACAGGTAAAAGAAATCCAAGAAGAATTGGATAAATTGAGTCCATATAAAATTAAACACACTAAGAAGGTATGATTAAATTATTACTAAACTTTTTTATTTTGAGTTGTTGGGAACTGAACAGGTGTGCTAGGCAAGTCATCTACCAATGAACTATGTCTCCACCCCAGTATTTATTTACAAAGTACATTTTCCAGTATTTTGTTAGTATTATCTGTGGATTCTCTGCGCTAATACTATTAGTCAGATGTTTGTAGAGGCTTGTTAGGAGGGAATACCTTAAATGTTCTGAATATGGGATTGAGCTCCTGAAAATAGACTCCTATTGTTGATACTAGTATAAAAAAACAATAGGAAGGAAATAACATCATTCATCGTTAGAAAACTGTGAGCATCAGGCTAAGACAGGAGGATCAAGGTTCGAGGACAGCCTCAGCTAGTTAGTGAGGCCCTCTGCAACTTAGTGAGACCTTGTTTCAAAATCAAGAATAAAATAGGGCTGGGAGTATAGCTCAGAGGTAGAATGCCCCTGGGTTCCACCCCTAATACTGCCAAAAAAAAAAAAAAAAAAAGAAACTAAACTAAACTTCATAATACTTATAATAATAATTTTATTGTTATTCATAATACCTATGTTATTCATAATACCTACAGTATTCTTGAAGGCTGGGTAAGTGTTAGGAAGTCTAGATATTGGAATAACTTCTCATGTTTTGTTTATTGTAGTCATGGGCAGTGTCTAGGTTGGCCGCTGCCCATAGAGGAGCCATTCGGGCCTTACAGATGTTCGTCACTCAGTTTACGGACCGAGGGGAGCACCCAGTTCCCACTCGGTGTAGGGAACTGGGCAGCCTTATTCGCCAACTTTCGCTTTGTTCTGCCAAGCTGGATGCTGATCCTTCTGTTCCTGATGTGGTTTTAGATATCCTGCAACAAATTGAGGTCTGAACTTGACTCCAGTTTTTGTTAAAGTCTGTTGTTTCTAAGCAGAAAAGAAACAGTCATCTAGTTTCATTAAGTGAGATTACAAGACACAGGCTGCTACCTGGTAAATGAAAGCTTTGCAGAGGGCAGAATAAGCCTTCATTGTTATTTTATTGTTCTTACATTCTAGTCTATATTACTGTTTCACTACTTTCAGAATTGTTGACTTGAGTATAAAGCATGTAATACCTATAAACCAGGCCCGTTAAATGGAATGTTTCATTCCTTGGCCATGCCATGTAATTAAGAATTTATTAACATAGAAAAGAAAAACAATAAAGCACTCTTAGAATATTGCTTATATTAAAATACCAGTTTTTAGAAGGACTACATGCAAGGATACATGCAAGCCAAGCCTCAAATCCTGGGATGTGACAGAAACTTCTAAACTCACAAATGGCATGTACTAGTCAGGGTGAGCGGTGTTCTTAGTTCTCATTGGTGACAGAGGCCGCAGTAACAGTGTGCTCCTTAACGTCGTAGTTCCCCCCAAAAAATCAGAGAAAGAACACAATTATTTCTCTTGAATGCTGGACATGAAATTCCCACCTTCTGACTCCCATGCTAGTGTACTTCTACTAGGCCATACATTTTCATCCACAAATAAACTGTTAAGTAGAGGAAAGGTAGTGTAATGGTGAGAACTTTGGATTAAGTGACATGGTAGTCCTATTAACTAGCCTTTACAATCCCAGTGTCCAACAAATAAATATGTAATTTGTCTTGCTTGCATTCATCTAGATAGAGTTCCCTGTCAGGAATGTTATTGTCAAATGCAAGTCTCAGAACTTTTGGCGGCATATCAAGTCCTGTGATGCTTTATAAACTTATCTATAGGAAACACTTATCAGCCACAGTGATTTCATTTAGAGAACATAACTTTATAATCCTTTAAAGTAAGTCAAGAGATTATCTAGTCTTTCCAAATTTTGAGCAAGAGTACCTTAAACATATTTCTTAAGCATATTGCTCATCTCCCCTACTTTTGAAAATATTGAGTAGTGCAAGAATTATCTTTCATTGTCATCTGAGCTCAACCTTCCTGTCTGTGTTCAGTTGTCCTGATTGTGTACCGATCACACAGAGACTGGGACCTCACTGCCCAGTAATGAGGGAGTAGGTACTTACAAGAGTCTGTACTTTTTTAGGAAAAGGAGACACAGATCTCCTGCCATTACTGTGGCAGACAAGTGACCAAAGCCATCGGACCTGCTCCATTAATTTATGAAAATGTATGTTAAATATAGTGTGTTTGCCCACTTAAAATACTACTTCAGTTAATGAGTTCATTGCTAAGAATAAAAATGCTTAAGTGTATAGAATTATATCTTGAAGACTGTAGTTAATTTCTGAAATGGTCTTTAATTTTAAGATTTGGATTGGATGCCTTAAAAAATAGTCATACTCATATCACTTTGCTATTGGTTTTAATAAGCTAGACATATACTAGAACTTGCAGAAATTATTATATATCTAAATAATAAAAATTTTAAATTGTTAAACAGCATTTCATTAACCATTAGAGATAACCATTTAACACATTTCTCTGGAGTTCTTATCTTCTAGTTTTGTGACTTAAAGTCATACCTTTGTGAGATAAACTAAGACAATAATAGACTGTTTTATGACAGGCTTTGGAATCCCTCCTAGAAAAGAAACCGTCACCAAAAAAGGTGAAGAAATGTTTCAGTGAAAGTCGGAGATTTCCTATTAGTAGCCAAAGGTCTTCAGAGAAATGGCCAAGTGTGTTGCCTAAGAGTGACCGGAGAGCCTTCGTGTCAAAGCAGACGTTACCACAGGAAGCCAGCCGGCCTGCAGGGGCAACGAGGCCTCTTGCTGGTATGTGTCTTTCAGTGTTTATTGTGAGATATTTTATCTTTCAGAATTTTTTGGGCTACAACAATTACTGCATTGAGAGGAAGGTCAGGATGTGTAGACAAGTCCACCACAGCTGCATTGTAACTAGAGTCAGGATGTGGCAACCCCCATGTGTCCTTAAGCTGGAGACAGGAGTTTTCTATAGAGGAAGAAAACCCTTCTACCTCCGGGCTACACTCCCAGACCCATATATATATATTTGTTTAAATTTATAAACAGGGTCTCTTAAGCCAATGAAACTGACTTCAAACATGTGCAATCCTCCTGTCTCCCCCTCCCAAGCACGGGGATTATAAGCGTGCACCACCACCCTCGGCTAGCATTAAGTTTTTGATGATAGATGTGTACATATATATGTATTTGACATAAGTGCATTTTTTTTTTTTTTTTTTTTTTTTGCGGGTGTGGGGATGGAACCCAGGGGCATTCTACCTCCGAGCTATACCCCCTGCCCTATTTTTTATTCTTTATTTTGAAGCAGGGTCTCACTAAGTTATGGAGTGCCTCACTAAGTAGCTGAGCCTGTCCGTAAACCACGATCCTCCTGTGTCAGCCTCCCGAATGCTGGGATTACAAGCATGCATCACCACGCCTGGCCATAAGTGCATTTTTTAACAAAGTAGAATTGTTAGGTTGTATTGTGTGCATTTTTTTGTTGTTGTTGTGTGTGGTACTGGTGATTGAACCCAGGGGCATTCTATCTCTGAGCTACACCCTCGGCTCTATTTTTTTTTTATTTTGAAACAGGGTCTCACTAAGTTGTGGAGGGCCTCACTAAGTAGCTGAGGCTGGCTGAGAACCTGTGATCCTCCTGTCTCAGCCTCCCAAGTACTGGGATTACAAGTGTGTACCACCATACCTGGCTTTGGTGTGTACATTTCAACTGATACTGTCAACTTACCTTTTTTTTTTTTTTTTTTTTTGGTGGTACTGGGGGTGGAACCCAGAGGCTTTCTACCTCCAGGCTATACTCCCAGACCTATTTTATATTTTATTTGGAAACAGGGTCTCACTAAGTTGCTGAAAGCCTCACTAAGTAGCTGAGGCTGGCTTCGAACTCGTGCGATCCTCCTGTCTCAGCCTCCCAAGCGCGGGGATTACAAGCGTGCGCCACCACGCCCGGCTCAACTTACCTTTAAAAAGTAGACATACATTATGTTTTGACTAGCAGTGACATGAGTATATATCTTCCCATATTCTCACAAAGTACTTTAATAATAATAAAATTAAAATTTTTCCAGTCTTTCTGTGGGAAATCATATCTTATTGTTTTATATTGTACTTCCTGGTTCCTAGCGAGGGCTATTTCTTTTACATATTCTGTAAGCAGGTTATTTCCTCTTCTATGATTTGCCTGTTTGTATTCTTTTTCCTGTTGGGTTGTAAATCTTTGTTTATGGATGTACATAAATTCTTTATGTTAATCTCTTTTGGTTTACATGTATTATAAATATTTTCTCCTTAGTAATTTTGAAATTTGTTTATGATATTTTTCTGGTATAGAAAACTTTAATTTTGTAGTAAGCCCATTCATATCTCCCACAATTTTTTTTTTTTTTTTTTTTTTTTTGGTGGTACTGGAGGTGGAACCCAGGGGTTTTTCTACCTCTGGGCTATACTCCCAGACCTATTTTATACTTTATTTGGAAACAGGGTCTCACTAAGTTGCTGAGAGCCTCACTAAGTAGCTGAGGCTGGCTTTGAACCTGTGCGATCCTCTTGTCTCAGCCTCCCACGTGTGGGGATTACAAGCGTGCGCCACCATACCTGGCACAAATTTTTATATTTGATAAGACAACTCTCATGTCTTTGTCTTTTTCAAAATTTTGCTGATGGTCATTGCTCATCATCCAGAAAATTTAGAATAAGCTTGTCAAATTCCATAAAAAGTGTTGGCATTTTGATTGGTATTATACTAAGTTTATAGATTAATTAGATCCTTTCTGTCTATAAATTCATGGCCCTTTTTCTATCACTTACTTTGGATTTTATAATTTTCTCTATATATAGTTTGTAAATTATTACCAGGCTTTATTTCATCTATTGTTTTAATTATTTGTCTTGGATCAATATAAAGAAAATCACTATATTTTTTGTTTCTTGGTACTTATATGCATGCACTTCTGTTGGACGTGTTCCTGAGTGTGGTTGTTAGGTAAATAGTCACCTAATGGTTTTTTTCAAAGGGATGAAAGGGTTTTTCAAAGTAGTTTTATTGTTCTGTATTCCCACTAGCAGTGTTTGAGAACAGTTGTTATGCTTATCTGTGAGCACTTTTATTATTAGTTTTTAAAATTTTGACCACTTGGTTGGTGCATAAGGCTGTCATTGTGGTTTAATTTAAAATTTCTGAATATGCCAGGGTTAGGAAGACATTTTCCTATGCTATTTCCTAGAAAAGTTTCATTTTTCTTCCAAATCAAGATCTAGTTAACATTCTTCTTTCCCCAAAGTGGCATGCAGGGTCACCTTTGTCAAATATCAAGTGTCCACATATATATAGGTCAGTTTCTATGCCTTTTGTTCTTTTCTTTGGACCTAAGTATTCGTCTTTATGCCAGTGCTACACTACCTTGATTATTCTATGTTTATATATTGAGTAGAACAGGGCTTCACACCTGTTTTTCCCTGATTGTCTTGGCTAATCTTGATACTTGATGTTTTCATAGAAATTTCTAAGATCAGAATTTGTCAGTTTCCACCAAACATTTTTCCTATTCCCACAAGCCAAAGAACATCATATTGGAATTTCAATGGGAGATTGTTATTTGTATAATATTGACTTTCCCAATCTGCAGCCAGGGTATATCCTTCCGTTTACTTAGGTTTTTTTTTTTTTGTAATGAGGGTAAAACCCAGGGGTGCTTTACCACTGAGTTATATCCCCAGCCCTTTTTCCTTTTTTCTTTTTCTTTTAAGTCAGAGTCTCACCAAGTTTCTTAGGCTTGCCTTAAACTTGTGATCTTCCTGCCTCAACTTCCCAAGTAGCTGGCGTCACAGATGTGTGCTGCTGTGCCTGGCTACTTAGGTTGTCTTTAATCTCAATAATCTATGTGTGCGTGGTCTTGTTCATTTCTCATTAGATTTATTACTTGGTATTAATAGCTTTAAAGCTTTTATAAAGACATTAAATTTTAATTTCTAATGCTTATTGCAAAATATGGTTATACAATTGATTTTTGTGTATTGTAATCACAACACTTGGGAGGCTGAGACAGGAGGATCGCGCAGGTTCGAAGCCAGCCTCAGCTAACTTAGTGAGGCTCTCAGCAACTTAGTGAGACCCTGTTTCCAAATAAAGTATAAAATAGGTCTGGGAGTATAGCCCGGAGGTAGAAAAGCCCCTGGGTTCCACCCTTAGTAACACACACACACACACACACACACACACACACACACACACATAATAATAATAATAATAAACACCAAGCGTAGTGGTACATGCTTGTAATCCCAGCGGTTGGGAGGCTGAGACAGGAGGTTTGCGCAGGTTCAAAGCCATCCTCAGTTACTTATGGAGGCTCTCAGCAACTTAGTGAGACCTTATTTCCAAATAAAGCATAAAAAGGTATGGAAGATAGCCCAGAGGTAGAAAAGCCCCTGGGTTCCACCCCCAGTGCCAAAACAAATAAACAAACAAACAAATATTTTAATTTACTTTTGAAAATTTTTTCAGAAACTTAATATGCCAGCTATAGTCCCTTTAATATTCTTTTCAGTCCGTTTTTCTTCTTCCTTCTCTAAAGTTTACTATTGTTGTTAATATAAAAATAAACCTGTCCTATTTTTATGTTTGTACTGCTAGTGTATTTATCCATAAATAACATGAAATACTGTTTTATACACATGATATTTCATTGGTGTGCATTATTCTACAGTTTGCTTATCTCCATGAATGTTTATAAGATTTGATTGTATTAATAGTGAATTTGAATTTTTGTTTAGCTGTTGTACAGGTTTTCCCTGTATGAATATGAATATACCATATTTATTTTCAATTCTTCTTATTTATTGATGGATGTTTGGTTTGTGTTTTGTTTTTTACTATTTACTTACCTACTTACTTATGTGTTTATTTTCTCCATGAAACCACATCTTGTGTTGCCCAGGCTGGCACCAATTTCTGGACCAGCAAATCCACTGTGGTGGATTGCTTGTTTGTTTGTTTGTTTGTTTGTTTGTTTGTTTTGTGGTACTAGAGATTGAACCCAGGGGCATTTTACCTCTGAGCTGCACCCCCAGCCCTATTTTTTATTATTTATTTTTTATTCTTTATTGAAACAGGGTCTCTCTAAGTTGCAGAGGGCCTCACCAAGCAGCTGAGGCTGTCCCTGAACCTGTGTTAATCCTGTCTCAAGGATTAAGCTTCCCAAGTACGGGGATTACAAGTGAGCACTACCACACCCAGGTAGTTTTTTGTTTTTATAAACAATGATGAAGTGGAGTGAGTATCTGCACTTCTGTCTTGCAGTATGCACCTGTGACGCTCCTCTAGGCTGAGTATATACTTAGGAGTATGATTGCCAGATGGCAGTGTGTGTGGGTCTTCAACTTCCAAAGTAATTAGACCAGTTTACTCTTGCATTGATGTTTGTGAGTACTTGTTTTTCCACTTTCTTGTTTATACTTGGTATTGTACTCAAAAATTTCCCCCACTGGTGGATATGAAATGCTATCTCATTGCTTAAAATTTTCTGATTATTAGTGAAGTTAATCATCTTTTTATATTCTTTCTGTGTGTGTGTGTGTGTGTGTGTGTGTGTGTGTGTGTGTGTGTGTTACTGGGGATGGAACCCAGGGGTGTTCTGAGCTAACCCCCAGCCCTATTCCTTTTTTATTATTATTATTATTTTTTTTTTTTTGAAATGGTCTCACTGAGTTGCAAGGGCTCACTAAACAGCTAAGGCTATCTGCAAATCAAGATCCTCCTGTCAGCCTCCCGAATGCTGGGATTACAAGTGTGTCCCACCATGCCCAGCTATCTTTTCATATTCTTATTGACAACCCAAAGTTTCTGCCTAGATTGCCAGTTTCTGTCCTTGGCCTGTTTCTCTTTTAGGTTGTTTATTTTTCTTATAGATTTGTGGAAGCTTTGTAGCATCTGGATGCTAATCCCATGTTAACTGTGCATTGCAGATATCTACCTCTAGACTTTGGCTTATCCATTGACTTGATGCTGTCTTTTTGTTTAGTGGAAGTTATAGTTCAGTGTGATTAAATTAAAACATGTCAACGTCATATTTTGAGTATAAAAAACTCTTTTCTGCCCTTGTGTTATATTGATAGTCTCCTATGTTTTCTTACAGCTTTCAAGTTTTCTTTCCACATTAGATCTTCATTTCATTTTGAGTTTAAGTGTAGTTTAGTGTGAGGCAGAGCAACATTTATTTTTACTTGTGGAGCCTGGTTGTCTTGGCGCTGGTTTTGAGCAGCCCCGTTCACGCACACACCATCCTACTTGACAGGCTTCCCTCCTGAGTCACTGCCTGCTGCCTTTGCACTTGGGTGGAGAAGGACTCCTGCCTCTCTTCTCCCCTCTTCAGAATTATTTGGCCAGTTTTTGAGATTTTACTCTTCATATTACTTTTAGAATCAACCCATTTAGATCCACCCAAACTGAATTTTAACAGAATATGCACTTGAAATTATAGATTACTTGTGGAGAACTGACATCTTTATAATATTGTCTGCTCACTCATGAAAACAAGTTATTCAATTTTTCTTTCATGTCCTTTAAAAATACCTTTTAAGGGATGGGGATGTAGCTCCAGGGTAGAGCACTTCCTAGCATATATAAAATCCTGCGTTTGTTTGGTCCTAGCTTTTCCAAAAGGAGGGGGAAATCTATAAAAGTCTTAAGCACTTACTTTAGTTGGATTTCTCCCTAAATGCTAAGTGCCAGTATTAATGGAGCATTTTTTTTCTTAAGTTTTTTGAGTAGGTGTGTGTGTGCTGGGGATCGAGCCCAGTGGCATTCTACCTCTGAGCTGTGCCTCCAGGCCTTCTACCCCTGAGCTACACCTCTAGCTTTTTTATTTTATTTTATTTTTTTACTGAGAGTCTTATTAAGTTACAGAGACTATACTTGAACCTGTTGAGACTATCCTTCTATCTCACCCTCCCAAGTACTGGGATTACATGGGTATACCGCCATACCTGGCCTGATTTGTCATCTTGATAGGTGGGATGATAGTGATTTTTGCATGTTCTTATATCTAGAAACCTTTCTGAACCTTCTTATTTGTAAGAGTCTGTCTGTATTTAGATTCTCTTGAAATTTGTACATAGACTTTTATTTCCTCTCCAAATATAGTTTTATTTCCTTTCCTATCCCAGGTTGACTGTTATGTAAGGAGTTCAGACTTTATTCTGTATCAAATTAGGAGCTCTTAAAGATGTTGAGTAGTTAAGAAGCTTTTTTCCTTTTTTATTGGTTCATTGTAGTCACACATCTTCATGGGGTACAAGATGGTAGAGGCATACATGCACACATTAAGAAACATTTAAACAGTTATATTTTGGGAAACAATTTTGGTAGCTTGGGGAAGACGTGATGGAAGATAAACAGAAATCAGTTAGGAGATACTCTTTTTTTTTTTGTAGGTCTGGGGATGGAATCCAGGGACATTTGACCTCCGAGCTACAGCTCCTGCCCTATTTTTTATTCTTTATTTTGAAACCGGGTCTCACTGAGTTGCAGAGGGCCTCACTAAGTAGCTGAGGCTGTTTGCGAACCGCGATCCTCCGGTCTCAGCCTCCCGAATGCTGAGATTACAAGCGTGCGCCACCACGCCCGGCAGGAGATACTCTTATTATAGTCAAAAGACACTGCAAGGCCAGCCTTGGGTAGTAGTGGAGAAGAAGGGAGGCAGAAATAAGTTCAAGAGTTAGTCTAGAGTTAGGACCACAGGGACTGGAGAAACGTGTAAACATGGGAGTTCACCATGAGGCTTAGGTTTCTGCCTATAAAACTGTGACAATATTCATAAAAAGAGCAACAAGTTTGGCAACAAAATACCTTGGTTTTCAGCAGGGCTAGCCTACCTATTTGGAGCTTGTCTGATAGACAATCATTCTTACTAGTGTGGCTTGATTAGTATTTCCCTCAGTTTATCTAATTCTGAAATCTCCATTTAGGTAAGAATCTGCCTGATGCAGAGCTTCTAGTGACCCAGAGGTTGGAAAGTGAGCTTGACGTGTTAGACGCAGATATCCTTCCAGAAGAAGTTCCACTTATTCTAGACCAAAATGCAAGCTTTGAAGGTGAGCCATTAGCCCTGGCCAAAACAGGAGTACTGAAAAAAAAGCCCGTGACCGAGAATGTGCCATTTAGGAAGAAAGGTACTCTGGAGCCAGCAAGACTACGGCAGGTATGAAGTCATTCCTTTCTTTTGACCTAGTTATGTTAATCTGACTTTGTTCAAAGTCATACAGGCTAAGTGATGGGCCAACATCTCAATTCTTAGGCCATTGGATGTCAGAGCCCTTGAGTCCAACAATTTAAGTTGACATAGATTAGCTGCAGGTTGTTTCTATATTCTAACATAAAATGGCTTTTAATATTGTTAGTAGGACAGGGCATTCTGTCTTGTCCTGGTTCAGTAAGATCTTACCTAATTTGATACCAAGATCCTAATTGTGTAGGCTATTTTAAAACTCAGGACTTTTTTTTTTTCCTGCTTCTGATTTGGAAGCATGAGATTTGAGGGAATTTAAGATTTGGTTTCTGCTAAAGAAATATTGATCACTGAACATTAAAGGGTATCTTTGGATGAGTAGGTTTTTTTTTTTTTTTTTTTTTCGCAGTACTGGAGATGGAACCTAGAAGCATTCTACTGCCCAGCTATACATCCAGCCCTATTTTTTAGTCTATTTTTAAACAGGGTCTCACTGAATTGCTAAGGGCCTCACTAAGTAGTAGCTGAGGCTGTCCACAAACCCAGATCCTCCTGTCTCAGCCTCCCAAATGCTGGGATTACAAGCATGTACCACCATGTCCGGCTCTGTTTTATTTATTTATTTTTTAATTTATTATTATTATTTGGGGGGTGGTGGAACCCAGAGGCTTTCTTTTTTTTTTTTTTTTTTTTTTTTTTTTTTTTTTGGTGTACTGGGGTTCTTGGAAGCCCTTCTACCTCCGGGCTACACTCCCAGACCTATTTTATTTTTGGAAACAGGGTCTCATAAGCCAGCACGGCTGACTTTGAACCTGCGCGATCCTCCCAAGCACCTGTCTCCAATCCCAAGCACGGGGATTACAAACGTGCGCCACCACGCCTGGCTGAACCCAGAGGCTTTCTACCTCTGGGCTTTACTCCCAGACCTATTTTATATTTTATTTGGAAACAGGGTCTCACTAAGTTGCTGATAGCCTCACTAAGTAGCTGAGGCTGGCTTCGAACCTGTGTGATCCTCCTGTCTCAGCCTCCCAAGTGCGGGGATTACAAGCATGTACCACCACGCCCGGCTTATTTTTTTTTTTTTTTTTTTTGGCGGTACTGGGGTTCCTGGAAGCCCTTCTACCTCCGGGCTACACTCCCAGACCTATTTTTACATTTTTATTTGGAAACAGGGTCTCCTAAGCCAGCACGTGCGTCTGGCTTCAAACCTGCGCGATCCTCCTGTCTCTGCCTCCCAAGCGCGGGGATTACAAGCGTGTGCCACTACGCCCAGCTGTTTTATTTTTGATAAGGGAGATTGAATGCAGGGGCATTCTGCCTCTAGACTTCACCCTTAGCCCTTTTTATTTTGAAACAGAGTCTCACTGAATTGCTAGGCTGTCCTCGAACCTGTGATCCCCTAACTCGGCCTCCCAAGCACTGGATTACAGGTATACTTCATCACATCGAGCTGGATGAGGCTTTGTAATATGACTTTGAGAGCCAGCTGGGTAGTTAGAACTTGGTTTGAAACTACATTAAATTTTAAATTTTTATTTTAAAACAGCCTTAAAGTCATATAATAGAAAGCTGGCCAGAGGAATACCTCATAGTCCAGCCCCCTCACCATGGTGACCACCATTTGATGGTGCTGTCTGAAGGCTTCTGTAGCAAGTCTGTGTATTGTCAAACGGCCCCAGAGAGAGGGAATTTAGCCATTACAGTCATTTACCAACAGATCATAGATGAGGATCAAGTCTTATTCCTTCTTAAACTCTAGTGGGAATGTTGTTTGGAAGTCCAGATCAAGCCTGTAAAATTCCAGCTTGATGCCCTTCTCTAGAGAGGCTTTGTGGTATTTTTAAAATAACTAGCCAGATGTGGTGGTATACACCTCTAATCTCAATATCTGGGAGACTGAGACAGAAGAAATGCAGGTTCAAGGCCAGTCTCAACAACTTTAGTGAGATCCTTTCCCAAAAATAAATAAATAAAATGGCTAGGGGTATATCTTGGAGGTAGATTGCCCCTGGGTTCACTTCTCACTACCTAAAAAAACAAAAACAAAAACAAAAACAAAAACAAAAAAACCTTGATTCAAGACAGCTGCAGCCAGACATGGTGGCGCACGCTTGTAATCCCTGCGCTTGGGAGGCAGAGACAGGAGGATCGCACAGGTTCGAAGCCAGCCTTGTGGGCTTAAGAGACCCTGTTTCCAAATAAAATTATAAAAAAAAAATAGGTCTGGAAGTGTAGCCTGGAAGTAGAAGGGTTTCCAGGAACCCCAGTACCACCACCAAAAAAAAAAAAAAAAAAAAAAAAGACAGCTGCAGTGGCACACACCTATAATCTCAGTACTTGAGAGGCTAAGACAGTAGGATCACAGGTTCAAGGCCTGCCTTAGCAAGACCTTCATCAATTTAGACTCTTTTTCAAACTAAAAATAAAAAGAGCTGGGGTCTAGTTTGGAAGTAGAATGCCCCTGGGCCCAATTCTCAGTACCAAAAAACAAACAAATAAATGGTAAATAAAATAGCTTGATTCATTTTGTTTAGATTTAAGGCTAAAAGAGTTTGTTTTAACTAAAAATGTTTATAATTTACCTTTAAACAATATGGAACAATATAAACAGTAGGCTTAATTAGGAAAAATATATTCAAATATACCTCTCTCTCTCTCTCTCTCTCTCTCTCACACACACACACACACACACACACACACACACACACACACGTATATGTGTGTGAGAGAAAGAGATCAAACGAACATAGAGCCTGAGATTCTAATCATACCTACCTCCCCAGAGCTACTTCAGTATAATTTACGCTCTTTCTAGATTTCTACCACAGTGCGTTCTGCTCAGATTTCACTGAACAAATACACGAAGAGCAGAGAGGTACTTGGAGCTCCAGTGAGTCAGAGGTTGAAACCAGAGTGTCTTTGATATTTGTTTGGCTTTATAGTTTATATTTTCCACTTACAGGGACTTCACAGAGCTGAAAGGAGTAGACCAAGTCAACCTCACAGTGGAAGCAGGCTGCAGCAGACAACAGTTTCATCCAGATTAAAAATAAACCGACAGCCTGTAAAAGACCTTAGGGCTCCCTGGATACCTCCAAACCCCACTTCTCCTCCAGCATCTCCTAAGTGGTATGTAAAAACCAGGGACCGTTGTGTATGTGAATTTATTTTTTTCTGTATAGATCAAAGGTGACTATAGCTTAGGGCAAGTGAAATAACAGCTTTAATTCTTCCATTAAGAAGAAATGCTTTGCTGGGTTTGGTGGCACACGCTTGTAATCACAGCATTTGGGAGGCTGAGACAATAGGATCGCGGTTTGCAGACAGCCTCAGCTACTTAGTGGGGCTGTTTGCACTCAGTGAGACCCTGTGTCAAAATAAAGAATAAAAAATAGGGCTGGGGATGTAGCTCAGAGGTAGAATGCCCCCCCCTGGGTTCTACCCCCAGTACAGGAAAAAAAAAAAAAGAAAAAGAAAAAGAATTACTTTACTGGCATGTGTGAAGTCTTGGGTTTAATCTTCAATACCCCAAATAAATAAATAAAAGTTAAAAAAAGAATGAAATGCTTATGTGGGGAATATATAAGGAGTTTTCTTCATAAGCCTGCTGGTTTCCCTTTCTGCCTGATTGTGGTTGGAGTGTGCTTCCAGGGAGTGCGCTACCATCCAGCTAACATGTGTCATTGTGGGGAGAATCTTGGGCTTCCCTTGTTCTCCTCCAGCAGATTCTGCACACTCAGGGCAGGAACTGTGCTTTACATTTTACATTTGAATGTCATAGGCATACTAAATCTTTACTGGATGAGTAAATATTTTAAAATAATTTAAATTCTAAGTCAAGATAATTATGAACTATAAAGCCATCCAGATCTCACTGGCACTGTTCTGACTATAGGAGACAGGATAGTACTGAGGTTACTATCTTGTTACGTCATTTACAGCACACAGGGAATGAGGAGTTGCCTTTCCATGGGACTCAAGAGAAGGGGTTGTCCTCCGGGGAAGTGGGGTCCAGGAAGGAAAAAGTCTTTTGGGAACTTGGTTGAGATAATGGGGAGCTTGTTTGCCGTGGCTCGGTAGTTTCTGACAACACAGTAGGAAGAACCAGCAGGTAGAACAATACCAAGAAAAAGCAAAAGAGTAATGTGAGGAGGACAAAGGAGAAGCAGGTTTCTAGAGGGTTCCTTTGTGGGGTAGCCGTCAGAAGGCCAGGTGAACAGGTAAGCTCAGAAGGCCCCTAGGGCTCCAGATGGCCCAGTGTTTACCCATGATCCCCTGTCCCCAAGAGAAAGAAACAGTGCTGAGAGAATTTAAAGTCTTGTTTCTGTAACTGAGCTGGAGCTAAGATCAGGTTTTCTGCTATCATTATAAGACAGGGTCTTGCCAAATTGCCCATACT
Source organism: Muscardinus avellanarius (assembly GCF_963383645.1). NCBI lineage: Eukaryota > Metazoa > Chordata > Mammalia > Rodentia > Gliridae > Muscardinus > Muscardinus avellanarius. The sequence continues at coordinate 19,118,726 of NC_137802.1, read as the reverse complement.
GATCTGTCTCAGACTCCTGAGTAGCTGGGATTTCAGGCATGCACCCCTGTACCCAGCTTCTTTATGTTTTTTATTTTTATTACTCTATTCTGATTTCTGTATTTCATACAGAAGTCTTGATAAAGAGAGGTAAATTCTATTGGTAAGCTCATCAAAATGTCAACAAATTGAAGTTTGTGTTGCAAACCAAATATACTGTGATCTGTCTTGTAGAGTGTGTATGTGGCAGGTGGGGGATGGGGCAGATAAGGCTTCTTGGCTCACAGTGCTGTTAGGCTTTATAAAGATACATAAAGGAATATTACTAGTGACCCAGATCTATATATATTAAAGCAGGTTTTGTTGAAGTTCACTGTATTCTATAATTGACAGTTGTTATTTCATTTAAAGTAGTGACTGCTACTTTGAAGCAAAGGGAAATTCCCTCCTTTGACACTAGACATGACCACTGGGGATTTCACTCTTTTTCATATTCAGCTTCCAGTTTAGGGATCCATGTCAGAGATCCCATTACTTTAATGATCTTGTCTCCTCTGAGCCAGCACTTCTGGATGAATCACTGGACATGGAGTGAATGATTATAAAGGCACACTTTTCCGTTTTCTGCAGTGCTGCATGGCTAAAGGTAAAACCTAGCCCCAGAGATGCCACAAAAGACCAATCTCTCCAGCAAGAAGATACTCAAGAGGGAAGTCAGCTGAGAGGTGATGCTGAGCATGAAGCAGCCAGGTTTGTTCTGGTATTTTTCAAATCTTTGAAAATTAAAGGGCTTCTATTACATGGATTATGAAGCACACCCTTTCTTGTCTTTCCTAGGACTAAAACTAGTTGTTCAAATGTAGATTGCTAAACTTTTCTGTTAAACTCTATAGCTTATAAACCCCTTTCTTATTTTTTTCTCCTTTTTTTTTTTTTTAACAGAACTGGGGGTTGAACCCAGGGGCATTCTGCCTCTGAGCTACATCCCCAGCCCTATTTTTATTTTAATTTTGAAAGAGGGTCTCACTAAGTTGCGGAGGGCCTCACTCAGCAGCTGAGGCTGGCCACTGAACCTGCGATCCTCCTGTCTCAGCCTCCCAAGTACTGGAATTACAAGTGTGCACCACCATGTCCAGCTGCATATAACATAGAACTTTTCTTAGCTTATTTTATTAAAGGTTTTTTTTTGTTTGTTTTTTGTCTTGGAACCGGAGATCGAACCCAGAGTGTTGCACCAGCAAAGCAGGCATTTTGCCACTGAGCTACATATGAGCCCCTGCATATAACTTTTGAACAAATGAAATTTTTAAAAAGCCAGGCATGGTGGCTCATGCATGTAATCCTAGTACTTGGGGGACTGAATCAGGAGGATCACAGGTTTGCAGTCAGCCTTAGCTACTTAGTGAGGTCCTCCGCAACTTAGACCCTTTTTCAAAATAAAGAATAAACGTGGGGCCAGGTGTGGTGGCGCATGCTTGTAATCCTAGCATTTGGGAGGCTGAGAGAGGAGGATTGCAGTTCACGGACAGCCTCAGCTACTTAGTGAGGCCCTTTGCAACTCAGTGAGACCCTGTTTCAAAATAAAAAATAGGGCTGGGGGTGTTGCTTAGAAGTAGAATGCCCCAGGGTTTCATCCCAGTATCACAAAAAAGAAGAAAAAAAGAGGATTGAAGGTGTAGCTTGGAGATAGAATGCCCCTGGGTTCAATCCTCAGTACTGCAAAAAAAAAAAAAAAAAAGTTATATGCATGTGAATTGTATATCATTTGCTAATTAATACGTCGCATAGTCATGAAGTCTCTGGAGATTTTTTAAAAAGGGAAGGAAGTGAATAAGATGTAGTCCTAGGACGTGTTTATTTACAGTCAGCAGGAAGGGTATGAACTAACTGTAAATTAAGATAGAACATACTTAAGAACTGGTGAAGAGTTGAGAACTGAGAGTTTAGAAAGAGAAGAGATTTAGGCTTCATGAGGAAGAGAGAAATTGAATTAGGACTTTTTTCAGGACTTAAGTATGGGAGGATATGGTGAGAACATTTGAAAGAAAGAGCACTGAGGAGCCAGCTTAGTGACACATACCTAAAACTCCAGTACTTAGGAGGCTGAGATAGTAGCATCACAGGCTCGAGGTCAGGCTCAGAAACTTAGCGAGGCTCTTGTTTCAAGATGATTTAAAAACTTAGCAAGACCCCGTTTCAAATTTTACAAAAAGGGCTGGGGTTGTAGCTTGGAGGTAGAATGCCTCTAAGTTCCATTCCCTGTACAAAGAAAGAAAGAAAGAAAGAAAGAAAGAAAGAAAGAAAGAAAGAAAGAAAGAAAGAAAGAAAGAAAGAAAGAAAGAAAGAGAGAGAAGAGAGAGAGAGAGAGAGAGAGAGAGAGAGAGAGAGAGAGAGAAAGAGAGAAAGAAAGAGAGAGAGAGAGAAGAAAGAGAAAGGAAAAGTGGTGAAAATGGGTGACATTAAGGCTGGCAGTGTATACTTGGCCGCTGTATACAAAGTCCTGGTTTGATCCCAGCATCTTAAAAAATGGAGTCATTAATTTGCTAACATTCATATATCTTAAACCAAAAGAATCATATACAATACATATACAATAAAGTTGCTTAGTGTGGGCGCTTTCTTTTTGTTTTGTATTTGATTTTACTATTCCTACTTGGGGATCCATTCAAGCTTTTGTCAAAGCTTGAAAATACAGCAAGGACTTTGTTTTAGTTGAACAAGAAATCTTCAGTGCATTGATGGTTAGTTTTCTTGAGGACATTTGTAGGCAGTTTCTTGTTCTTCACTGTGACCTAAAGTGTGTTTGCGCATAAAGGTCTCTTTACAGGGAGCATAATAGAGAGACTTTTATGGGTGAAGAGAAGTTACATTACCTTCCAAGTCTTTAATGGAACCAGAACTGGCACTGGGGCGGAGGCCCTGACGTCTGCTCTGTTTCTCTGGTAAGGATGCCCTATAGTATCTAGGCTTGATTGGTTTGACTCTTCTGTATTGTCTGCTAGGCTTGCTTGGCTTGACACTGAGTCTTCTAAAAGATTGAAAGAACTAGAAGAATTAAAAGCCAAAGAAATGGACAGAATGCAAAAACAGAGGTAAATATTTGTCTCTCAGGTAGGTGGCCAATTCTAGATCATCTGGCTCTTTCAGCAAGGAGTTGAGATTATTTAGGTCTAGCCGCACATCTTGTGCTTATCGGCTTTCCGCCTTCTTAAATGCTGTGAAGCCTCCTGAGAAGCATATAATGGAGCTGAGGTTAGAATCCAGGGGACTTCTTTTTTCTTTTTTCTTTTTTGGTGGTACTGGGGGTGGAACCCAGGGGCTTTCTACCTCTGGGCTATACTCCCAGACCTATTTTATATTTTATTTGGAAACAGGATCTCACTAAGTTGCTGAGAGCCTCACTAAGTAGGCTGGCTTCGAACCTGCGATCCTTTTGTTTCAACCTCTTAAGCACTGGGATTACAAGTGTGCGCCACCACACCAGGCTCCAGGGGACTTCTATGGAGGAGTTGGGGGTAATTTTTGTACTGTCTTGCAGGCTCGACTGGCTTGATGCTGAGACTTCTAGGAGAACAAAGGAACTGAATGAACTGAGAACTGAAGAGATGGATAGACTCCAAAAATTAAGGCATGTGTTTGCTTCTCAGCAATCTAATGAATTCAGATAGTTTTAACAACCAACTTGGACTGTTAGGGCCAACCTCATTACGTGAGAAGTGAGAATGTGTACCCGTAGACCTATGTGTCCCATACTTTTTTGCCAGAAAATGTTTCCTTCGTGTGGCATTTGAAAGAGGAGTGAAGAAAACATCTCTAATTTGGGGGGAGTTCTTTCTGAAAGATCAGAGTTTACGTTTGCTTATTTGCCAGTCCTCCTAAGAGTAGAAGGCTGGTATGCTGTGCATGTTCTGTAAGATGAGTCGGCGTATGGGTGTTTTCATTTCACGTGTAGCCTGGATGCCATCCAAGGGTTTCAGATGAGGTTGCTCTTCTCCATTCTTCCCTCAGTGTTACCATTAACTTCCTAGGCATGAGGATGCTTGTTAAGACCTATTGGAGCTGCTGTTGCTGCTCCTGCAACATTGGTTCATTTTCTAGCTCTGATAATCACTCACCCTGCAGTCAAGCGAAACACTCACTGAAGTATCTGGGTTCAGTGCCGGTTATGAGAGCTGCGGTTCTGGCAATGGAGGGCAAAGAGGTCTTGTCTATAGTTAAGAGTTCAAGACCTACAATCGCAGTCTTAGGATTTGAAAGATCTCTTTCCCCAGCTGATGCTTCTCCTGCTCTGTACTGTCCCCATGAGGTAACTGTCCAGCATAGGATGGGATGGCCACACTGCCAGAGGAAATCCAATTTCGGTCGTTTATAAAGCTCTTGGCAGGTACGAACTTGGATTGTGCTGAAATTTGATTGATGACTCCTACGCAGTTGTCCTTTGAACCATGTAGCAAAACTTGATCCTCTGTACCACATTTTATCCCCTCGTGTCTCTTTATTTAAACACACATACATATATCGTATGTTTAGAAGAGTGTACTAAATGTACATGAGCAATCCAGAATATTACAAAATGAGCACCTGTGCACCACCACTCCAAGCCAAGAAACACATCGGTGCCACTGCTGGAGAAGCTTTCCATGGCCCTTCCTCAGTTGTACCCTCTTCTCCCTCCCCACCCAGAGGCAGCCTCTGATTCCTGCATTAATCTTTTCATAATCTTCTTTATAAACCACCAGCTTTATGTCCATCCCTATCAATATATTGTTTAATTTTGAAAACCGAGACGCACAAATCCAGCTGAACAGACAAGGGCGGTGTTGTTGGCATTGGATGAAGACTCTAGGGGAAATTGATTTACAGAGTCTGGATCACAATCTGCCTTTTATTTCATTGCTAAGATGTTACAGTGGAGCTGGGTGTGGTGGCGCATGCTTGTAATCCCAGCATTTGGGAGGCTGAGACTGGAAGATCATGGTTTGCGGACAGCCTCAGCTACTTAGTGAGACCCTGTTTCAAAATAAAGAATAATAATAATAATAAAATAGGACAGGGGGTGTAGGAGTTTCAAGGAGCCAGCCCCATTCCAGGAAAGGAATAAACAAGATGGTGGGGGAGTACTAGCGGACTTAGGGCTCACCCTATCTGAGTGGCTGTAGGTGAACCGGCTATGCTAGACATCTGGAAGAAACCTGGTCGCTAGAGTGGACTCCTGTCGTGTTCTGTTTCTCAGCTCCTTCTGCCCAGCTTTTGGGGAGCAAGATGAGGAACCTCAGCAGATAGCAGGTCACAGAGGAGAAGCAGGAACTTTAGTGTCATGAGCCAAGAACCAAGGCCAAGTTCGCTTGTGTGGTTTCCCATATGTGTTGTCTTCTGCTCCGTTTACTTCCTCATTTTGAGGGAGCACATCCTAATTTAGCTTCTTGAGAAAGGATGAAAGGAAGAAAATCTTTTCAGGCCTTTCAAATCTAAAAAACGTCTTTATTCTACTCTCATATTTCCTGATAGCCTTAATTGCCATAGAATTCTTAACCAAACCTGGTTTTTAGTGGAAAAACTTTTAAATTTTTATTATGAGATAATATACATTCACATGAACTTGTAATGATACAGAAAAATCTTTGGAATCCTTTACACAGTTCCCCCATTGCAACTTTTTTTTTTTTTTTTTTTGTGAATGGAACCCAGGGGTATTCAACCACAGAACTATACCTCCTGCCACCACGCCCCCCCTTTTTTTTTTATTATTCTTTAGTTTGAAACAGGGTCTCACTAAGTAGCTGAGGCTGTCCGTGAACCGTGATCTTCCGGTCTCAGCCTCCCAAATGCTGGGATTACAAGCGTGTACCATCACACCCAGCTCCATTGAAACATCTTAGCAAACCCCCATACAGCACTCCAGGCAGGGTTTGCATGGATGTAGGCAGGTACACTGGCTAATTGGCACTGATGCCGTCCAGAGCATCTCCATCACCTTTTGTAGCCACACTTGCTTCTCCTGACCTGATGTGTTGCTTGGGTAAGTAACCCTTGGCAACCACTACTCTGTTCTCCCTGCTTGTAATTTTCAGAAGTGTTATATAAAAGGAAATATATAGTAAGTAACCTTTTGGGATTGACCTTCCCCTCCGGGTGATATAATTCCTTGGAGAATTATCCAAGTCTTTGTATGTATCATTTGTTCATTCTTTTTGTTGCTGAATCATCCTTTGTTTAAACATTCACCTGGTTAAACATCTGAGGGACATCTGGTTTATTTCCAGTTTGGGGCTGTTAGGAATTAAAGTTTCTATAAACATTCACATACAAGTGTTTGTGTAAATGTAAGTTTCCATGTTTTTGGAATAAATGCTCAGAGTGTGGTCGCTGGGTCATATGCTTGTTATTTTGCTTTTGTACAAAACTGCCAACTGTTCTTCAGAGTGGCTGTCGCTGTTCCCCCAGGAGTGTTTCGGGGATCCACTTATTCTACATTTTTGCCAGCATAGGGCAGGATCACTGTTTTGCTGGAGATGTAGTGATAGGTATATAGTGGTATCTCCCTAAGTTTCTAAGGTTGTCTTTCCCTGATTGCTAATAGTGTGTTTCTCTTTATTAGAGTAGACAGATGATGTTGAACATCTTTTCTTGTACTTATTTGCTTTCCTCTCTGTCTTTGCTGGCATATGGCACAGATTTCCTTGTGGCGTTTGGCTGCAGTCGGGCAGTTATTTTCTGAAAATTTTCCATCTTCCTAGGCTGTCCCTTTCTTGGTCCTTTGGCCCGAGAGAATGGGCTCTTATGTATGTTTGTATATAAGTATATCTGTGCCCATTGGCATATCTGGGTTGCTGGCTTCTCCATTATCTTGTTCTGGGATGTGAGGCTAAAAAGGAACCTACCAATGTGCCATTCTCTGGATTCCAGAGTCCCTTGGTGGTCTACCTTTGCTTTTTTTTTTTTTTTTTTTTTGGTGGTACTGGGGTTCTTGGAAACCCTTCTACCTCTAGGCTACACTCCCAGACACCTATTTTTTATATTTTTATTTGGAGACAGGGTCTTTTAAGCCAGCGCGGCTGGCTTCAAACCTGCGCGATACTCCTGTCTCTGCCTCCCAAGCATGGGGATTACAAGCTTGTGCCACCACGCCCAGCCTTTGGTTTATATTTAACAGGTAGGGTTCTGAATTGCACTCAACAGAAAGAATAGAGAAAAGTCTAATTTTTCCACCTTTCTAGAATCAGAAGTCTGATCAGAATTTTTAAAGCAGTTAAAAATCTCTTTTCCAGTGAGAAATCAGAACCTTGCCTTTTGATCCTTCTCTGGAAGCATATAGACTTTTTTTTCCTCTCAATACAGCATTCTGAAATTTTATAATGGGACTTGGTATGCATTATTTTACTATCTGTGTGTTTATTTCCTTCAGTTCTGAGACATGTTCTTACTTTATTTCATACTGTTTTCCTTGCCTATTTTCTGTTTTCTCTTTGTGGCTCCTGTTCTTTGATATTGGACTTCCAAGATTGGTCCTCTGATTTTTTAACTGTTTTTCCTATTTTGTAATTCTCTTCTTACCCTGCAGTAGGCAATTTTTTCGCACTTATTATTTAATCTGTCTATTGGGTTAGACATTTGTGCTACAATGTTTTTAAATTTAAAGAACCTTATTTGCAGAATTTCTATTATTTAGCCTCCTGTGTTTTTAAGGATACATTGCTATTCTCTTTTTCTTTGAGTATATATATATATATATATTTTTTTTTTTTTTTTTTTTTTTTTTGGTGGTACTGGGGTTCCTGGAAGCCCTTGTACCTCCGGGCTACACTCCCAGACCTATTTTTTTACATTTTTATTTGGAAACAGGGTCTCCTAAACCAGCGCGCAGGGCTGGCTTCGAACCTGCGCGATCCTCCTGTTTCTGCCTCCCAAGCGCGGGGATTACAAGCGTGCGCCACCACGCCCGGCATTCTTTGAGTATATTAACAATAGTTTTTTCCCTACCTTGTGCTACATAATCTCTCTTTTTCTTCCTCAGCTAGTAATCCTTGGCTGTCTTCTGATGTCTAAATATAGGTGATTGCTTACTGATTAAAAACTGAGCATGTGAATTAGAATTGGTGTTTCAGAGTTCATGGTTTTATTGTGGTATATTTTACATATAGTAAAATGCAAAGACTTAAAGGTATAGTTCAGTGAACTTTAATAAGTGTGTATACCTGGGTGTTCAAAACCCTAATCAAGATAAAGAGAATTCCCACCAACCTAGCTCGTACCCAGGTTTTCTTTCTGGTCGCTCCCTGCCCACACCGCCTTGTGCCTCAGAGCAGCCACTTCCAGGATCTTTCCCCATAGAGTAGTTTGCCTGCACTTGGATGTCAGGAAGACAGATTCTTCACGATCAGCATCTTTGTGTCTGGCTCCTTTTCTCAACAGAATGTCTGAGATTCATCCACATTGTGCCCCGATCAGTGGAGCTCGCTCTGCTTTGTTGTGAACGCCCCACACTCTGGTCCCTTCTCCTGCGACTCAGTACCGGGGCTGTCCTGCGCCCAGTGTGCGTGATCACGCTGCTAGGAAGAGTCTTACACGGTCTTTTTGTGGCAGACGCTTTCATTTCTATTGGGAAATGGGGTGGACTTTCTGGGTCATAGGATAAGATGTTTAACTTTAAAAAACTGGCCATACCAATGTTCCACAGTAGTGGTACATGTCATACTCCTCTCTGCCGTACATGAGTCTCCTGTCTGGTTGTTCCGCATCCTTGCTTACATTTGATTTTGTCATTCTTTTAGGTTCTAGCCATTCTGGTGAAAATGTGACGGTATTTCCTTGGTTGCATTTGGTTGCATTTCCTTGGTAACTAATGATGATAAGCACATTTCCTAATGCTTATTTAATGAAATGTCATTTCAAGTCTTTTGCCCATTTTTGTCGTTGTTTTAATTATTGATTTGAGTTCTTTGTATTTTCTGTATACAAGCCCCTTGCCAGATATATTTCCTTCAGGTACTGTGGCTTGCCTATATGACGTCTTAATGGTGGTAAAAGTTTAAAGTCTGATTAAGACCAGTTATCCGTTTTTGTTTTTTTTTTAATTGCCAGTCTGTTTTTGTGAACTGAAAAATCATTGCCTAAGTTAAGATCTCAAAGATATTCTCCTGTTGCCAGGCGTGGTGGCGCACGCTTGTAATCCCCGCGCTTGGGAGGCGGAGACAGGAGGATCGCGCAGGTTCAAAGTCAGCCTCGCTGGCTTAAGAGACCCTATTTCCAAATAAAAATTTATTTAAAAAAATAGGCCTGGCAGTATAGCCCAGAGGTAGAAGGGTTTCCAGGAAGCCCAGTACCACCAAAATATATATATATATATATTCTCCTGGTTTTTCTTCTAAATGCTTTATAGCTTTGGCTTTTATTTCTTTTGGGTACTAAGGACTGAACCCAGGAGAATTCTACCTCTGAGCTACAACTCCAGCCCTATTTTATTTTTTATTTTGAAACAGGGTCTCACTAAATTGCTGAGGCTGTTCTCAAAGCTGCGACCCTCTTGTCTTAGCCTCCCAAGTACTGGGATTACAGGCATATATCACTGCTCCAAGCTTTAGCTTTTATTTTTATGTCTGTGACCCATTCTGGATTAATTTTTGGGGTGTAGATGAGATACTGATCACAGTTCTTTTTATTCCATATGGGTATCTGGCAGCCTCTGATGAAAGAATCATGGAACTTGAGCTTTACTCTCTGTCCGTTTGGGTGGACTGTTTGTCGAGGGCTCTCATGTTGGTCTTACAGTCTTTCCTTTGGGACAGGCCAGACTGCCCAGAGGGTAAGGATCTGGACACTGGTGTCCTAGGAGCTAACACTGGGGAGGGCAGAGGCTTACCATCCAGCACTCAACGTGTGCAGTTGCCCCGTCTTTTGAGTATGCCACCTATCGGCTCAGTAGTGACTGGTCACCCTGGCCCAGGACGCTCCAGAGAATGCACTTCCCCTGGAGCTGGAGAGCGGTGCTTGTCCGACCCTGTGAAGTAAGGCAGTGAGCCTAGGGCCTGACATCTCGACTCCCGTTGGCTCATCTCCCCTCCTCAGGCCTTCGACGCCCGGTCGCTTGCCTGTTGGGTCAGCAGAGCACACTGTGTGGTTCTCAGTTGTCCCCATCACTGGTGTGGGACTCGTATTTCCTCAGGTCTTTGTCTTCTGGCACTATTTTCTTCTCTGTAGGTTTTTATCCAACTCTATTAGTGGGGTTTTGAAGAGAACAAATTTAGTTTCTCTTGCTCAATGGCTACAGTCGTTAGCTGTCTAGAGGCAGTCAGTTTGTGTTGAAGTGTCCTCAGAACCCGACACACTTCCTCAGGTAGTGTCTAAGGCCACACACACTGTGCGGACCCGGGACCAGCAGCGTTGCCTCACCTGTCAAAAATGCAACGTCTCAGCCTCATGCAAACCAGCTGAGCCAGGACCTGCGTTGCAGAGACCACTGAGGGGTGTGTGTCCATTACACTTAGAGAGGTGACTGGGGTTTTTATAATCATTTGATTTTCTTTTACCTGATGTGGTTAGATAAGTATGCAGAAATGGACATTTTCTTGCTCTTACACAAATCTTCGATTTTATTTCTAAATAGTGTTTCTGCCACCCAGTTAGCAGACAAGGTAGAGGAGGCAGTTCTGGAACGTTTGAAACCCCTCTTGGCCAAGGCCCAGGTAATCTTCTTTGCTTGCCTTTGGAATTTCTAGAATAAAACGGATTGCTACAGAGGTCACACTGACCCTTTCAGGGCCAGGTGTCCCTTTGGTAGCTGGAGCTGCTGTGCTGGTCAGCCTGTAGGACTCGGCATGAGCACCATGCTGTTGGGCCCCTTCAGACCGCCACATGCTATCGATATGTCCTGTGTGTGGGGAAGGGGCGCAGGTAAGGTGAAGAGAGGGAAGTCTTGCTTTAGAGAAGGTGAGATTGTACCGAGCGTGGTGGCGCACGCTTGTAATCCCAGTACTTGGGAGGCGGAGACAGGAGGATTGCAGGTTTGTGGCCAGCCTCAGCAACTTAGTGAGGCCCTCTGCAATTTAGTGATACTCTGTTTCAAACAAAAAACAAAATAAGGCTGGGGCTGTAGCTTAGAGATAGAATGTCCCTGGGTTTAATCCCTAGTGCCAAGAATAAAGAAAAAAAAAGGTGAAGTTGTAATTTGGAAAGGAAGTTAAGATTGCAGTTTCCCTCCTAACCAAATAGGTCTATTGGTGGTGCTTGCTTACCTGCCTCCGCTGTAGTGCTGACCTCTCTCACCTCAGTGATTTGGGATGATTGACTGTTTTACCAAAGGAGAAAGCAATTAAGATACTTATGTGCACCAACTAGGACCTTCTTGAAGTTGAAATAGCATGTGACATCACCAAGAGGTTGTGCCATCCTTCTCTAAGCAGTGATCTAAATTCTACATCCAGACCCTGTAGATCCTGTTAATAGAAGCCGTTGTGGTTGGATTGATAAGGCCACAGAAGAATATTAAATTTAATCTTAAATTGAATGAATAAGTAGCTGGGCATGACGTTGCACACTTATAATCCCAGTACTTTGGAGGCTGAGACAGGAGGATCGCAGGTTTGAGGCCAGCCTCCGCTACTTAGGCCCTCTGCAACTTAGGGAGACCCAGTTTCAAAAATAAAAGAATAAAAGAGAGCTGGGAGTATAGCTTAGAGGTAGAATGCCCCTGGGTTCAATCCCCAGTACTGCAAAAAAAAAAAAAAAGAGAGAGAATATTTTAGGTCTCTGCACATACCACTGGACTTGTGTATCTCCAGGTTAAGAAATGTTAAATTATTATCGGAGTCCATGGAAATCTTGGGTGTATTGAACTAGAGGGCTTTTAATGATCCAGTCGTCCAGCCTCCTCTTAGCATCTTCCACAGTGGAAACTGGAAGAGAGAAATTGAATGACTTGCATTAAAGGAAGAGCTCCTCTCCTCTGGCTGTGTTGACAGATCTGAGGGAAGAAAACGCGCGGAGAGCCCGGAGAGCCCATGGCATTTGTTTTCATGAAGACAGAGTGCTTTCATTGCTGCAAACAGCGTAACGCAGCCAGAGCTGATGAATAGTTCTACATGAAAGTTATTCTAGTAACAGGATTCATTTGTACTAATATGAATTGTAAGTTTTCATAATCCATGAGCATATTTGTCTGTTTTAATAGAGAGTTAATTCTTCCGTGGAAGCAAATGCGCATTTGAAGGATCGTCCGTCCCTGAACACGGCAGCAGCCCGGCCTGCGGAGCAGGTGTGTGTTGTTGGTATTCCGGTATTATTACATGATAATGTCTCCAGTCGAAGGAAAATTATATGCAGATTACTTTGCAAACACTACATTATCCTACTCGAGGAGGATGAAAATTATTTTTCATACCTGGCATGTTAATTCTTAACAGTGTATATTTAGTGTTATGACTTAGATCAGCCTTGCAAACAGCACAGACATCTCTCGAGCCCCAGGTTTCTGTCGGGGCTCTTTTATCTCTTCTCATGACAGACCGCGGGTGCACTGCGGCCCTGAGTGCTGATGGCCTGCGGCAAAAGAAAGGCTGCCGCGTTTCCTTTCATCCAGCCTAGTTTTGCTCATTACCGGCCTCGTTTCCTCCACACTTGGGGCCTAATGCTTTGTGAGGCGGGCCTGCTCTGAGTGCCTCAGGTGTGACCAGTGTGTGGACTAGCAGAGAGAAGAGGTCCAGGGAAGAAACGGAAACACCCGAGGAAAGCAGAAGACGTGTTGTCGCTCACTCTGTACCCTTCCTCTGGAGGCCTGTTGCTACCACTTGGGGATGATCCTGCCTTACCTAGGCTTACAGATGTAGAGTAGAGGGCGCAGGCTGTGTCCATTTAACCTTTGCAGAGGTTAGCAAGAGGTTAATTGCTTTAGTTGCTCAGAGCAAGCAAAGGGCAGAGCAGATACAAAGATTTCAGAGTTAGCGGGAAGTTGGCGCGAAGTTCCATCAGCCCAGTAAGCTTAGAAACAGGAAGAAAGTAGCTTTTGAGAATGCATCTGTTCTAATTATTAGTAAGCAGTATTTTAGCTACAACATATTTCATAGCTTTTGTGATTGTAATTCTCTTGTACTAGTATTTTATGACAACTCAGGTAAGGTGAGGCTTCGAAAAGCCCACCTTTGGTCATTCCACATTCAGTTGTTCTATGGCCTAGTGTTTTGTGCCTTAGAGTCACTAAATGATTCTTTTTCCTCTAGCAAAATAATGGGCTAACATTGAACTTGGGGAGGGAGTGACTCCATATTGCCTTTCAATATGAAAGGAAAACAAAGTGATTATACTGATGGTGAAATCGGCAAGTGTGAATATTACTAGAAATGATCACCTTGAATATAAGAATTATTCCATAAACATTAACTCACTTTTAATAGCGTGCGTGTGTGTGTGTGTGTGTGTGTGTGTGTGTGTGTTTTGCTAGGGATTGGACCCAGAGGCATTTTACCATTGTATCTCTGAGCTAAGCCTCCAGCCCTGTTTACCTTTTATTTTGAAACAGTGTCTCACTAAGTTGCTGAGGGCCTTGCTTAAATTGCTGTCGCTGGCCTCAACCCTGCAATCCTCCTGTCTCTGCATCCCAAGTTTTGGAGTTACAGACATGTATCACCACCCCTGGCTTAATAGAATTTATTTAAAAAGTTAACTCTGTCTACTCTTTGGAATTCTAGGTTGTTATCAACATGAACATCACTGCAGGGAGTTTCCTAGGCAGCACCCTCAATAGTCAGTGCTTATAAATAACTGAACGAAAATAAACTAACTCATGGGAGCTGTTGTGATGAAGCTGATTTTTTTTTTTACTATGTTAGTTTATGAAAGAGCTGCGGGACCTTAAGCACAAATTCTCGGAATTTTTGTCCTGAGAGTGGAGAAGACAATTTGCTGTATTTTATTTGCATTTGCACTTGACAAGTAAAATTCAGTTCTCAGTAGATTTACCTGTAAAACAAGATGATCTCTGATATTAAGAGAAAGCTTTTGTAAGGGGACCATGATAACATATTTATCTTTCTGCAGCTATTTTCAGTAACTAAACCTGCATGTGAAAAATATTTTTCTGAAATGTATGAGGTATTTCTTTATAGTTAAAACAAGTACTCTCATTTAAATGGCTGTGATAAGAACGTATTGCTTTTGTGGTGTTTACTGACTTAGGAGAGGTGTGTTTCAGTATAGAAGCTCTGCCAGGTGGATCACTATGCTGTTGGTTTATTATAACCAGCAACAGTCTTTAAGTTTTTCTTTTTTCTTTGTATCACCTTTCCACAACTTCTTTCCATTATTTTGTAGACTACAGCTATTAATTCTGAGTCCCATATTCGTCAGCTGGATGACTTTTTGGAAGACACTGCTCATGACCTCTGGACTATGACTCATGCTAAGATCTTGGGGTCGGAAACCTCAGACACCTGGGGAGACAGCAAAGACAGCCCAAATCTGGAGACCATGATGCTCCGAATGGAGGAAATGGAAGTAGGTCTGGGGCTGCTGGTCTGGTTGAAAACTAGGGGCTCACCTCCTCCTCAGGCCCCTGGCACATAATAAGTCAGTCATGTGGTCCTGCTTTTAAGTCCTAGCTCCACTGCCAGCTCATTTCTTTCTTTCTACGGAGTAGGAGTCTTACGGTTAGAATGGGGTATAAAATATTCAACTTACTGTCTAACGTGTAACACACTAAGTCATCATGATTGTTATTCCCCTGGTAGTAATGATTTGTGATTCCAAAAATGAAAATGGGACCGCCAGCTCTTTTACCAATTAAGTTTGTCAAATACCAGCTTGTCAGTCACGTCTTCTGAAACCTTGCCACATGTGATCCTATCTAATCACAGATAATTTTACTTTCTTTAATTTCCAACTTACTATTTTTAGAATGCTTTCCTTGTAATATTTTATACCTCAGACATCAATCAGCCTAACCCTGGATATTGGAAATTGAAACCCAATATAAGGGAGCAAATGAGGTGACCAAGGTTACAGAAATATTACGTGGAGGGCTAGGATGAGAATCCAGGTCTCCTGATACCGAGTTTAGTGTTTTCTTTATAATTGCACCACGATTAAATCTCATTTCTTCTTTGCTGCTAAATATAAGCATCATTGGGAAGACAACTTTTTTGCTAATTTTTGAAAATCTAAAGATATGCAGTTTATCCTAGCCCTGTTACTGATTTCCCTTTCTTGGGGATTAATGTCTAGACTCAAGTTGTCCGGAACAGTAGCCACTAGCTGCAGGTGTCTGTTGAAATGCAAATTAAAACACAGGACAAGCTGTCAGTAGTTGATGGCCACTGTATGAGACAGGGCACATGCAGACCATTTCTGTCACCTCAGCAAGTTCCGGTGGACAGCGCTGGTCTAGGTTGCGGTCCTGCCAGTCACACTGGTTTACTTTAGGCTTTGCCTCCTGAGCTCATCGCATCCCAGCAGGTGTCCATTCCTGGCAGAGTCTCTGTACTAATCGTGTCTGTTGAACTTTTTCATCCTTACTCATTCTGGTTTATAATGAAACTTGTTTTTTTTGTTTTTAAAGAAATACCAGGAGACAGTTCGCCAAAGATATAATAAAATTGTATATGCTGATGATCATTTGTGGATGCAGGAAGAAAGAAATGGTAGGTGTTTTCCCCACTTTTTTCCTGAATGTGTTACTGCAAAAGTTTCAAACATATAGAAAAATACTTCTGTACCTGCCTTCTAGACTGGAACAGTTAACATTTTACTGCTTTGCTTTATCACATTTCTTTTTATCCCTCTGCCAGTTTATCTTATCTTTGCATTTCAAAGTAAGTTGCCAGATACTAGTATACTTTCCTAAATATGTAGCATGTGTACCATCAGATAAGAGTTTAATATACATTTCTTCTGATGTAAAATTTACATATAATAAAAATGCACAGGGTTTTTTTTTTTTCCTGGTGGTACTGGGGTTCCTGGAAACCCTTCTACCTCTGGCCTTTACTCCCAGACCTATTTTATATTTTTATTTGGAAACAGAGTCTCTTAGGCTGGCTTCGAACCAGCGCGATCCTCCTGTCTCCGCCTCCCAAGCACGGGGATTATAAGTGTGCACCACCACGCCCGACCTGAAATGCACAGATCTTAATTGTGTCATTTGATGGGTTTTGGCAATGGATACATGTTGAGCGCTCTAAACCCCATTGAGACATAGCATGCATCACCACCGTGCAAAGTTTCTTTACACCCTTCCCAGTCGGTTCCCCACCACCAGGCAGTCACTGCTTCTTACATCAGTTTTACTTCTAGAATTCATATAATGTGCACTCTTTTGTCAAGATTCCTTTCATTTGACATAGTATTTTTATAGATTCATCTGTGTTGCCTTTCCCCTTATTTTTATTTTCTGTTGCCACTATAACAAGTTATAACAACTTTAATCTACAAATCTGGGACTTAAAATAAATTTATTATCTTAGAGTTCTAAAGGCCAGAAATCTGAAGTGAATCTTAAAGAGCTGGTAGCTGGGCATGGTGGTGCACGCTTGTAATCCCAGTACTTGGGAGGCTGAGGAAATAGGATCTCAGTTTCAAGGCCAGCCTCAGCTACTAAGCATGGCCATCAGAACTTAGTGAGACCCTGTTTCAAAAATAAAAAATAAAATAGGGCTGGGCTGGAGGTGTATCTCAGAGATAGAATATACTGGGTTCAATCCCTAATACCCCCCACACACAAAAGAGGTACTACGCATACCACAAAATGTACCTTTATTTATTATTTTTCTTTTGGTGGTACTGGAGATTGAATGCAGGGGCATTCTACCTCTAAGTGACACCCCTAACCCTATTTTTAAATTTTTACTTTGAAGCAGGGTCTCACTAGATTGATGAGTGCTTGCTGAGGCTGTCCTTGAACCTCTGACCCTCCTGTCTCAGCCTCCCAAGTACTGGGATTACAAAGCATGTGCTATCATGCCCAGCTAAAATGCACCCTTTTTAAAACATATGATTAAATAGTTTTTAGTATATTCCAGTAGTTGTGCAACCATCACTACTTTCTCAATTCCAGAGCAGTTTCATCACCCCCAAAAGAAACTGTGTCCAACCAGGTACAGTGATTTATACCTACAAGCACAGATGTTCAGGAGGCCAAGGCAGAAGGATTGCATGTTCGAGGCCAGGCTGGGGAACTTAGCAAGACCTTGCCTCAAAATAAAAAAATAAAAAATGCTGGAGGTGTATTTCAGTGGTAGAACAGCCTTAAGTTCACTCCCATCATCGGAGAGAGAGAAAGAGACAGAGACTGACCCTACATCCATTAGCTGTCACTCCCTCTTCCTCATTCCCTATTTTTGCCAATCTGTGGCTTACCTGCTTATCTCCTCAAAGGTATTAAAATTATACTTTTCATAAAGTCTAACTTTAATCAGTTCTTTTTTGTATGGTTTTTGCTTTCTGAGGAAACTCTCCTTACCCCTGAGGTGAGAAGATACCCTCTTGTTTTCTTCTAGAAACTTTAGGGCTTTAGAATTATGTTTAGGTCTCTGGTCTGTGTTGGGTAAATGTGTGCCTGTGGTTTGAGGTAGAGACTGAGTCTCATTCCATTTGCCCTCTCTCCCCCATGGACATCCATTCATTGCAAACGCTGTTGCTTTTCTCTTTCAGTTTTTGTAATCCATACATACACATTTTGTCCTCAATTGCTAGGCTTCCATCACAGATTTGGCTGGGAAGTGTTCGTCAAATTCTGTTTGAGTCACGCCTGTCAGTTGCTGCCTCACTCAGTGAAAGGAAGAGCAGGCAGTGTGGGGAAGCGCTACCTTTAAAGGAGCCCAAGTGCCATTTGTACTACACTGACTAAGAGACTCACGGAAAGTGGGGGTAGAGGTTTGCAACAGCATATGTCAAATGTAATTATTTTGAAATATGTGTTTGGGGGATTGTCTTATAAAAAATAATCTCCATGTCAATTTTTGGCAGAAAGATGAGCCATCTAAACACAATACTCACATGTTCTTTTTATGTCTTCTATAATTTTCGAGCACTGGATTTTGTTGGTGGTGTTCTCTTTTCCCTGACATTGCTCCACCTCTGTTTGTACCTTCACGTATTAGCTGAATGGCCCTTCGAGGCCCAGCTCTTAAGAGCTTACTTGTACAGTGCTTTTTCTCATGACAGTTGAGCATCCCTAACTAAGCCAAAAATTTGAAGTCCAAAGTGCTTTCAGTTTTCGAGTTTTAGATTTTCACTTTAGGGATGTTCAACTGGTAGTAAGATCTATGCGGTTATTTCAAAATGTGAAAAGCTTCAAAATCGGAAGCACTTCTGGTCCCAAGCACCGAGGATAAAGGACACCAAGTCACGTGTTTGTCTTAAGGCTTTGCTCCCTTTGTCCATTTCTGGCCTGTGAACTCACATTGTATTTCCTGGCTTGCTCTACTCTGCTATTGAGAAGCTGTTGATGAGTGTCTGTCTCTCCCAGCTACATCACAGATTCCTTGAGGTCAGAAAGTTCGTCGCAGTCAGTCAGGTCCCTCACTGTGGCCGTCACCGTGCTGGCACAGCGAAGGCCCTTCCCACCACTGTTCAGTCAGTCGGGCATGCTGATGCCTTGCCTTTCAGGTGAAAGCAGAGAAAGGGGAATGCTGAAGGGCACTTCCTTTCGCTGGTGGTGTGGCCTTTGGCCACAAAATTAGGTTGCATCATATAGAAGACAGTCTTAGGAGGACTTAGTGTTCTCTCTTTTCAAGGACGATTTAAATTATTAGTCACTCTCTAGGACTCTGCACAGAGTCCAGGTATACACTGAGAAGGAGCTCTTAGAACACTTAAGAAGTGAAATGAGCTTTGGGCACTCGTGGTTCCAGAATCCTGAGGTCATGGTAAGAGTCCCGGGTTTCTACCTGTTCTGCTTGTTTGTCCAGCTTGTTCAGAGTTAAAGTGATCTTCAGAGACATGAGAGTCTAATCTCACCTCTATCCTCTCTGTGACCAATGAAAAATCAGTTGTACTCACAGTAATATTTTTACAAAAGCTGACTTGACTTAGGCAGTCTATCTGTCTGACAGCAAAAAAGAAATCATAGCATAAATGTGAGCCAGAGAAAGTTATGTGACATTTAGATGCTTCCTAAGAGAAGGACAGATTTTCTTCCTACACTTGCAATATATTTAAAATTAGAAATAATGTAAACCTCAGGAGGTTTGCCAAGCCTGCAAGTTGTAGTTAATAAATTAATGTCTTGACTATCATCATGCAGATTTTTTTCAAGCAGTGCCCAAAGACAAATCATCTAATTGTTTGAGTGTGAGTGGTTTTTTTTTTTTTTCTTCAGTAAGCAAAGCATTTAAAGGTTAAAAAGCAAACTTGACTACTCAGACTTCTTTGATGGGTGATTTGGCCCTAATGGAGCCTGCATAGCCCAGGGTTTGCATGGACCTGGTCAAGAAGTCTTCCTCTCACCCGGCAGAGACTTCTGAAGGAGTTCATTGTTTCTTAAGATTGATTATTCATCGGTTTGTTTCTCTGTGACTTTTAAATCCTCCTTTGCATTCCAAACAAGAGCATGTTTTCCCCTGTGTGCTGCTAGCCACACCTTTGTGCTTGTGAAATGTGCGCGTCACTTCCTCACAGGTTTTTGGCCTCCGGGACAGCTTTCATATGAACATCAACTTTTCTTTACATGCAGCCCACTTTATGCCTCTCCTTTACTAGACCAGAAAACCCTAGCAGTAAGTGAAAGGCCTCTGCCTCCTCATCCAGTCAGGATCACAAAGTCGGCAGCTCCCAAGGACCCAGCGGCGGTGCACATTATGCTGGAGAAGCCCTGCAGCGGCAAGTAAGCGGCCCCTACGCCGTCAGCGTTAGGCTGGCGGTCCTCTTAGATGTTAGTAAGTTCCGAATTCCTTCAGTTCCCACAAGAAAAGTCATTTTGAACAAGTCCTTACCAATTCCAAGATGCCTCAGCAAAAGCATGGTCATAGAGTGGCCATTGTATGTGTTGTTCTCAGGACACCCCTTAGCATGCTGTAATAGGCAGCTGGGTGTTCTTGTAGAGAGCAGGACTTTGGTCGATGTAGGCCATAGTTACTTACCACAAGGTTTGCTTTCAGAATGATTTTGTGCAAGCCAGGCATGGTGGTGCAGGCTTGCTCAGCACTTGGGAGGCTGAGACAGGAAGATCGCAGGTTTGTGGCCAACCTCAGTAACTTAGGCCCTCCACAACTTAAGTGAGACCCCGTTTCAAAATAAAAAATAGGATAGGACTGGGAGTGTGGCTCAGAGGTAGAATGCCCCTGGGTTTAATCCCCAGTATCACATACACACATACACACAAAAGGAAAAAGGTGATTTTGTGTAAGGAACACTAAAGCTTATGGCATTGAGGGTTAGTGCTGTGAACGGGGAGTGCCGGGTGGTGGTAGGTGTCCTTGAACAACTCTCCCCTGCTTATGATGACTTTGAATGCCTTCGTCCTCTTTATTTGTTCATAGTTCCTTGGATGAGAGTGTGGGAACAGAAGAGAGATCAGAGAAAAGAGAGTCTCCCCTTCCGTACCTTGCAGAAGATTCCCAACACAGAGAAGGCCAAGCTCTGCTCTTTGTCCCACCCGGCATGCGATACAGCATTGGTGACTACTGTAGCCGTTTTGAACAGTACCTCCGGATCATATCTCATGAGGCCGTGGGCTCCTTCAACCCATGGCTGATAGCTGAAAGGTCAGTAAAATGTATGTGCCTGTTTAGGAACCAAGTGCTAAGTTTTAGACTTACAGAAAACCTGGAGGAAGGACTAGCCAAGGTCTCGCACCAGTGCGAACCATTGGGTCCTGGAGTTCCAGTGTTTGCTCTCAGGCTAAAGGGCAGGCTTTCTCTGCTAACTGCCTTTTCAGAAGCACACGACAATAAAACAGCCTGGGCTTTGCTCTGCTCTACAGCTTCCTCTTCTGAGGCAGCATCTTACCCAGCTGGGTTGCTTTAGATACTGCAGATGGGGTGGGGGAGGTGGGAGGGTGTTAAACAACAGGAATTTATTTCTCACAGTTCTGGGGGGTGGGAAACCTAAGATCAAGGTGTCTACTGAGTGTCCTCTTCCTGGCTTGCAGATGGCCACCTCTTGCTATGTTCTTTTGTGGTAGAGAAAGCAAGCTCTGATCTCTTCCTCCTCTTGTCAAGGCACTAAGTCCATCACAAGGGCTCCACCCTCGTGACCTCATCTGAACTTAATTGCCTTTCACGGGCTCATGCCGTCATATTGGAAGTCAGAGCTTCAACATAGGAATTTGGGGGTGGGGACATAAACATTCAGCCCCTCACAGTGGAGGCACAGTATTCAGGGGTCCAGTCAGGGCTGACTTCCTCTTGCTGGCAGTGAGATTGATGTCCTGTCAGAGAACTCAAAATATTGCCGGGCAGGAAGCAGCTGTGACAGGAGATCTTGTTTGGGGCACACTTGCTTTACAGCAGCATGCCTTTGACTTTCCTCACTTTCAAACCCTTCTTCTGCAGGCCATCTTTCCTGGAAAAGGTAGTTTTGTAGAATCAGAATAAAGGTCCTGCAGCCACTAAAGTTTGAAGAATGAATAGCCTTCTTTTGAAGGATACGTGTAAATTCACTTTTTTAAGAGGGCCAAAATTTAAATTCCTCAAGGGTATGCCTTTATTACTAACACATAAGATATTTCTCATCATTGAGCAGAGTCGTATGCTATGATTGTGTTTCTTTCTTAAACATAAACATGTTCCAGGAGTTAATAATTGCCTCTTCTTTTGTTTGTTTGCCTATTCCTTTATTTATTAATTTATTAATTTATTTATTTATTTTTGCGATATTGAGGATTGAACCCAGGGTCATTCTACCTCTGAGCTCTAGCCCCAGCCCTATTTTTTTTCTTTATTTTGAAACATGGTCTCACTAAGTTGCAGAGGGCCTCACTAAGTAGCTGAGGCTGTCTGCGAACTGCAATCCTCCCGTCTCAGTCTCCCAAGTACGGGGATTCCAAGCGTGCACCATCGTGCCTGGCTGCCTATTCCTTTATATATTAACTGTCTGCACACACTAACCAACAATCTCTCAATTTTCCTGATGCAACAAAAAACAGCAACTGGTCCCTCCTTTTTCCTCTGAGACCCCTCTGATCCTGCCCTCAGCTGGCCCGGCTGCGTCCCGCTCTGCTGCGGGCTGCTGCCTCGGGCCTCCTCGCTGTGCCGAGTGTCGGACCACCTCCTGCCCTGGCAGCTCCCTGTTTTCTCCTGCCCTTGTCTTCCTTGTCTTTCTTGCTTTGCTCTCTCCTTTTGGTGGAGCTTATCTTGCCTTGTGTAGTGGAGGAAATTTCTTGAGATTTACAAGTTTGAAAGTGTCCTACCTTCATACTTGATTGATGAGCTGGCTGAGTTTAAAATGACTGATTTATTTTTTCCAAAGAATATCCCTTCCTCTTCTGTGGGGGTGGAAAAGGGATTGTCATTCCACTGCCAGGAGTAGGAGCAGAGATCTATTTTCAAGAGTTTTGTTTCTTGTTGTGCAGTTTTCATCATTTTTCTTGTTTTCTACTCCATGCCTTACTCCGACACCTTCGTGAGTTCCCTTACCTTTACTTTGGGACCTTGTTGATGTTCTGTGGAACAAATCAGCTTGCTTTCCCTTGGCGTGTCCCCCACAGACTCGGGTTCCGGCTTCCTCCGGACTTCCTCTATACTGCTAAGTCAGTCACGATTCAGAGTACCTTCTGGGATTTTTAGACATTTCTCATCTATTTTTTTTTTCTGCTTGTAAATTTATTTATTTATTTATTTATTTATTTATTTATTTATTTATTTATTTATTTGTGGTACTGGGGTTCCTGGAAACCCTTCTACTTCTGGGCTACACTCCCAGACCTATTTTATACTTTTTTTAAAGTTTGGAAACAGGGTCTCTTAAGCCAGCGCGGCTGGCTTTGAACCTGCGCGATCCTCCTGTCTCCGCCTCCCAAGCGCGGGGATTACCAGCGTGTGCCCGGCGTTTATTTCCTTTTATTTCAGTGGGATTTGGACAGGATCGGGGATGATTGCTCATGTTCAGTCCCTCAGGTCAGCCCCAGTTCTTGAGACCTGTCTCTAGTACATAGTACCCTTTGAAGTTGGTGAAATACTCTCTTCTGGGTGAAATGCACATTTGTCTTCACATGCCCTCTGGAAGGTTTTCTGGGGGGGGAAGAGCAAACCCGACTTGCTTCCATGTGCTGACACGCCATCTTGTGTCGCACACATACTCATTTTCACATTGCCTGTCTCGATCTGTTAGGCCAAACAGGCATGTTGGAAAAAGTGCCAAAGGGAGCCCAGGAAAATGGACTATTCCTTGTTTATTCTTACCACCTGATAAGATGATACATTTTGTTCATAGTTGTTTTTATAAGCGTAGGAAAAAGTTCTGGCCTATAAAAAATAATAGGTCAAAATATAGAAGACAGAGCTATTAAAAATATGACTAGAGTTTTACAGTTTTCCTCTGCTGTCCATCGACCCCAAGTGACAGTGTATCTGAACATTCTGGTTTTTTTTTTTTATCTGTCCTGTTCTTATTTCTTATTTGAATGTTCCAAAGATGAGAATTTTGTTTATCAGATCTTCAAAAAGTATCCAAAAGCTGGGTGTGGTGGTACATGCTTATAGTCCCAGTACGTGGAGGCTGAGTCAGTAGGATCAAGGTTTGCAGCCAGCCTCAGCAACCTCGTGAGGCCCTCTGCAACTTAGAAAGACCCTGTTTTGAAAATATAAAATAGGGCTAGGGGCATAGCTCAGAGGTAAAATGCCCCTGGATTCAATCCCTAAAAGTGCGCGTGTGCTTGTGCACATGCACGCGCGCGCATGTGCGCGCGCAACACACACACACACACACACACACACACACACACACACACACACACACCTCTCTAAAGCCAGTTGATTTCATCTGATAGCCTCTTGGGTAAGAAGGAAGTTGGCTGAGGTGTTGTCTTTTAATGTCTCTGTTCTTCCTTATGCCTGAAGAAAGGATTGTTCAAGTGCTCAGAGTGAGCAGATGATATACACGATGCAAATAAAACACTGGTGGGTAAATAAAGATCAATGGTGATGATGCTTTTGATAAAAGCCAATGTAAGGATTCCTGGTTTGAAGGGAAAAAAATGAGACTTCTATCTGAAAAGGATAGCTCTGGCATATGTTCTTATCTCTATTCCATCCTGTCCCCAAATCAACAAACAAAAGGCATGAAACCATAAATGACAGCAAGTAATATCAGTAAGAATTTGGAAGCCCTAAAACACAGTTAGTTAGACAGATGGCAAGTGACTTAGCAGGCCAGAAAAGGCAAAGTGCCTAATAGGCTGAAGCCAGACACCAAGTCTATCTGTGCAGAAAAACAGTGGTAAACATGGGGAACCAGAATTACCAGGTACTTGTGGAGGCATAGATGCGCGTGAGCCAGAAAATAGGAGGTTTGGTTAAAATTCTCATTCTTGAAAACGAGCAGACAGCTGAGATGACCATTTGATGGAAACCTTGAGAGATGTGTAGGCTGATGAAGAGAACTCTGAGGAATCAGGGACAACGTAGTGAACAGAATAAAAAAAATTTTTTTTGCAGTACTGGGGATGGAACCCAGGCCATTCTACCTCCAAGTTGCACCCCCATCCTGTTTTTTTATTCTTTATTTTGAAACAGCGTCTCACTGAATTGCAAACGGTCTCAATAAGTAGCTGAGGCTGACTGTGAACTGCAATCCTCCTATCTCAGCCTCCCAAATGCTGTGATTACAAAAGTATGCCACCACATCCTGCTTCAGAATAAAATATTAAAGCCGAATGAGAATGACTATTTTCAGAAAACTACATGAGCCTATATATCATAAAATGAGAACAGGATACTACAAAAAAAGGATCTTTCAGAAATTATTTTGAAAGTTCTTAGAAATTAAAAGCATGAAGTCAGGCATGGTGGCACACGCTCGTCATCCTAGTACTTGGGAGGCTGAGACAAGAGAATTCCAGGTTCACAGCCAGCCTCAGCAGTTTAGCAAGGCTCTTAGCAATCTAGTGAGACCCTGTTTCCAAATAAGAAGTAAAATCGGGCTGAGGGTGTAGCTTGGAGGTAATATGCCTCTGTGTTCAATCCCCAGTCCCCCCCCCCAAAAAAAGAAATTTAAAACATGATAGCTGAAATCAAAAAGTCAAATATTTCAAGCAGTTGAATAAGACAGCAAGTAACTAGATAACAGAAAAAAGTTTTTTAAATTTTCCAAGAAACCCAAAATCTGAATAATAGGAGTGCCAGAATGTGGGGGAAAGAGGAAATTACCAAGGAACTACTATAAGAAAAATGTCTTAGATTGAAAAATTTCATCAGGTGTGTATGTATGTCATTGTCAACATGATTAAATTATGATGTGAGACTATAATGCACTAATAAAAGGATATTTTAAAAAGTTTAACTGGACTTGAAATTAGCAATTTCTTTTGCACATTGCAATAACTGAAGATTTCTTTGAACAGTACAACTATTTTTAGAGGAATTAAACTTTGTTGTTATGTATTTCTAACATATAATATTTATAGTTTCCAATAGTACAATTTTTTTTTTTTTTTTTTTTTTTTTTTTTTTTTTGGTGGTACTGGGGTTCCTGGAAGCCCTTCTACCTCCGGGCTACACTCCCAGACCTATTTTTACATTTTTATTTGGAAACAGGGTCTCCTAAGCCAGCGTGCGCGGCTGGCTTTGAACCTGCGCGATCCTCCTGTCTCTGCCTCCCACGTGTGGGGATTACAAGCGTGCGCCACCACGCCCGGCTCCAATAGTACAATTTTATTGAAAAAATATATATATATTAAAAATAGTATATACATCTTTCTAATATATATTCGAGTGTATGTTTGAAAATATATTTGAAATATATATATATATTTGAAAATAGGTGTTTTTTAAAATTAGTAAAAATATGTCAGTAGTAAACTTAAAAATACAGGATTGAATAAAGTAAGATAAAAATATTTTAGCAGGAAAAAAAGAGGGCTCATCAGTTGTTCACTGTAAGGGAATGAATGAATGAAAGAAAGAATAGAGCATGAGATCCTAGTATATAAAGGTAACAAAAATTCCAGAGAATTAAAACTAGACACCTTCAAATAATCAGAAAAGAGAATGACAACCAGGTGTGGTGACACCTGCCTATAATCCCAGTACTTTGGAGCCCAAGACAGAATCACGGGTTCAAAGCCAGCCTCAGCTACTTACTAAAGCTCTCAGCAACTTAGAGAAATCCTGTTTCAAAAAATAAAAAAAATAAAATGGGGCTGGGGATATAACTCAGAAGTAGAATGCCTCTGGGGTCAACCCCTAGCTACACACATGAAAGAAAAGAAAAAAGGAAAGGTAGGGTAAGGTAAGGAAAGGAAAGAAAGAAGGGAGGGAGGGAGGGAGGAAGGGAGAGTGGCATATTGTTTTCAGTAGCAAGATTGGAAGTTAGAAGATGTTAAAGCACACTTCTGAAAGTCTGAGTCTTAATTTAGATTTCTATGCTCGGTAAGTATTAATTAAAGATACAGGTAGAATAAAAATAGTGTTAAGCATACACAGAGTCCAGAACACTGCACTGTTTCTCCTTAAGCTTCTGGGGGCTGCGTGTCACCAGTGCTTGGTGTACATTAAGAAAACAGAAGACTGGGGGGCAGGGCACGTAGCTCACTGGCAGAGCGCTTTCTCAGCATGTATGAACTCTTTGTTCAGTCCTTAGCACTGAAAAAAAGGAAAGAAAGACTTGGGATTTAGGAAACTTGTTCTCCAAAATTGAACTTCCAGAAAACTGGCAAAAGCTATTTCCAGCAGAAGAATTTTTCAGTGAGCGTAGAAAGCTTTGGAGGAGGGGACAGAGGGTTCCAGGAGGGACGGCTCCTCAAGAGCGAGGGAGTTCAGAAGATGGACACCTTACCTGCTCTGGTGGAATGTAGTAGGCGTACCTTTGTGGTTTGTTCATAGTTGCTAATGAATTGGTGAAAGGAGTAAAAGCAAATGTAAAGACGAGGTAATCGCTTCTAGTAATGATGCATTTTGTATTTAGACCACCCCTCACACTAGTAGAAAAGCTATATTAAAAATAAAACACATGCCTGAAGGCATCAAGAAGTTAACTAGTACTGCACAGTAGATCCTGGAGGAAGAAATATTAAAGAGATGTTTTTTAGACAGAAAGAAAATAGTTACATAGAGAAGGTCAAAAATATAAAAGGCATGAATTTAAAGGTAAATATGTAGGTAAATGAATATTGGCTATACAAAACAATACTACCAATGTCTTTGGGATATAAATCTACACACATATGTGTATGCACACACATTTAAAATACACAGTAAGAATAGCATATAAGACAAAAATCAGGGTTTGGTTGAATGGAGTTAGTGTTCTAAGGTTCTTACATTAGCTGAGAGAAAGGTAAGAATATTAAGTAAAGTTAGACATTAAATCAAGGGTGCTTATAGTCTAGGGTGGTCACAAAATAAATAATGAAAGTTTGTATAATATCCAGTTTAATAGGGAAGAATAATAAAAATTGTAAAATGTAAAAAAATGATAAGGGTGTAATGAATTGGTGAAAGGAGTAGAGAGAACAAATAAAATATTTAGTGTTTCAGTAATGTAAACTCACATTTATCTGAATAATACTAAAAGAAAAAGGACTGCCAACTAAAAGGCAAGAGGAGACTGGGTATGTGGCTCAGTGGTGAAGCGCCTGCCTAGCGTCTGTGAGGTTGATCCCCAGCATGGCAAAACGAAAGACAGAGATTTATGTCAGGCCAACAAAAACAACATCTAGGCTGGAAATGGGATAGGAGATGACTACGACTTTAGAGCCACATGGCTCCTGTGTATTCTCTGTAATCACCAAGGAAATGTGAACTTAACTGTCAAGTAGATAAAGCTATACTAAACGGGGGAAGACAGGTAAGGACTCAACTAAGTAACTTTTGAACTCACAATTTAGACTCCATAACCCCTAGCTAAAGACAAAAGAACTGACAGCACACGGTGAACCCAGTCATCGGTAGGTTTCTTTTATACGGTGGTGTGGGTTAACAATTCTAAAACTGCTTTCTCTGTGTTTTAAGATTGATCCAATAAGCAAGCATTGTTTGAATAATGAGAGGAAGGTTTCTGGGGGAAAGCTAGAATGAACTCTGTTGAGTTGGAATTACAGGTATTTTTATGAGTGTAAGTTTGACGGATATAACGATAGATACAGATAGTTAACTAAGAAGTGTGTCTGTCTGTCTGTCTGTCTCTCTTAGTCTTAGTCTCAGTTTGTCACTGAAGGGCCCAGAGGCAGAGGCGCAGTCCCAGCGGGCACACTGTGCCTAGCCCTTGGCTTCTTGGTCCTTGCTCTCCATGGGAAGGCTCCCAGCGCTCTTTGGAGAAATGGCTGATTCTAGAGCTAGGGCTGGGAAATGTAAATAAGCCTGAAATACCTTGTTGTACCAGAAAATGCTCATCTGGAAAGTTGGTATTTGTATTTTATTTCACCCAGAGCCTCGAGCATCCTAGGCAAGCGCTTTACACTGAGCTATAGCCTCAGCCCTGGGATGTTGTAAGCATCAAAATTAGTACTAGTCCTTTATTCCAAAATTGAATACTAATGAATTCTAAAAAAACAAGAAGATGTCAGAGCAAGTCAACATGATTGAATGAATACACAAATAAAGGAGAAGGGGGAATTCCTCATTACAGGGAACAGCCACTGTTAATGGAGGCGGGATGATGGAATCAAAAAACTGTTGCTTTGAGACCAGAGTCTCAAAGCATCTCCCTACAACACACTTACAAGTTTACACAGTGGAGATAGTAACTTTTCAAGGGAGAAATGTGACAGACATCACCCTAGCTAAGCATTCTGAGTTACCAAGCAGAAATAATGAGAAAGCAGATGCCATGATTAGGGCCACATCTTCCCTCTTTTAGTGTTTGTTCCAGAAATGTATAGCCTGGCACTGATAAACATCAGACAAGCCCAAATCCAGGGACATTTGCAAAAGCAGGCCTTTATTGTTCAAAAAATATTAAGGTCATGAAAGACTGAGAGGCTGAGGAACTATTTCAGATTAAAGTACACGAAAGAGACATGACAACTAATGCAACCTGTGGTGCTGGATTGAACCCTGGACTAGAAAGAGTTTTATTTTTAAAGGACATTGTTTTGACCTAGAATGGTATTACACACCTGTAATCTCAGTGATTCAGGGGCTGAGGTGGGAGGATTGCAGGTTTGAGGCCAGCCTCAGCAACTTATAGAGACCCTGAGAGACCTTGTTTCAAAATAAAAATAAAAAGGACTGGGATGTTAGCTCAGAGATAAAATGAATGCCCCAGGGTTCAATCTCTGGTACCCTAAATAAGTAAATTAATTAATATTGTTTTATGCAGTCATCAAAATTTGAATGTCTGTAGGTAAGATTAGATAATAGTTTTGTGTAGATGTTAATTTTATAACTTTTATAATTACTATAGTTAACTAAGAGGATGTCTTTGTTTCTAGGAAATACACACTGAGGACTTATTTTCTTTTTTTCTTTGTGTGTGTGTGTGTGTGTGTGTGTGTGTGTGTGTGTGTGTGTGTGTGTGGTACTGGAGATTGAACCCGGGGTCATTCTACCTCTGACTATACCCCAGCCCTATTTTTTATTCTTTATTTTGAAACAGGGTCTCACTAGGTTGTGGAGGGCCTCACTAAGTAGCTGAAGCTGGCTACAAACTTGTGATCTTCCTGTTTCAGCCTCCCAAATACTGGGATTACAAGCGTACACCACCACACCCAGCCACACTGAGTACTTGAGGGATATCAGGCCTGCTGCTTATCCTCAAACTGTTCCCAAGAAAGGAGAGATCTGTGTGCAGAGAGAGGAACACAAATTTGGGGTACCTTGCCCCTCTCCCAGAGAAGGCACCCACCTTTCCTCTATCAGGCAGTTGGTACCGAGGTGGATCTGAAGCGCATCTGGGTTGCATCTAGTTAGTTTCTGGTCCTCCTCTGGAGGGTGAAGTTAATTGTGTGTGTGTGTCATGGGCCTCTAACGCCACCATCTTAATATCTAGGACAGTGAGACCTGTCACCTTGTTTTTCTTTAAAAGCATCTTATCAGCCGGGCCCAGTACTTGGGATGCTGAAACAGGAGGATCACAGGTTTGCAGCCAGCCTCAGGTACTTAGGCCTGCGGCAACTTAGTAAAACCTTGTTTCAAAATAAAGGAATAAAATAGGGCTGAGGGTATAACTCAGAAGTAGAATGCCCCTGGGCTCAATCCCCAGTACCCCCAAAAAAGTATCTCTTTTTGGCCTTTTCAGTTTTCATTGAAACTTTAAGATTGGCTTCTTTAGTCCCCTGAATATGTGGCTGGCTGCGCCTTTAGCTGTGTCCTTGTCTTCCAGCTTTTCAGAAGAGCTGGTGGAGGAAGCGTTGGGCTCCGTGGCTGCGGAACTTCAGGATGTGTGTGAGGATTATGCAGAAGCTGTGTTCACCTCAGAATTCCTGGAGGCTGCTGCATAGAGGCTCCAAGGCGGGGCCGCCGTCACACTGGAGAAGGGGCTGCACCACCCTGTGCTTTAGGTGACATAGAACCTATCCTCAGCCGTCCATCGAGGCCCAGAAGTGCTGCCCGCTGCAAGGAAGGAGAGGCAGTGAGGTGGGCCTCACTGTGCATTCTCCATCATCATGGCGTCGTTCTGGAAGCCCACAGTGGAAATCATTACACTGATCAGTGCCCAGGAAACGCAAGTTGATTATGACAATATAATATTTTCAGACTGTACAAATTTCCTATTGAAATATTATGTTCATTCCTCTGACTCAGTTCAATGATCAAAATGTTTTGAAAGGTAGTGGATAAGTGTATGTCACACCGGTTGCTGTTGAACCTGCAGGTAGCGGCAGTGCCGACCTGGGCACAGCCCCAGCACCTGTGCGTTTCCATCGTGACTGTCCTGTTAGGGCACCTGTCTCTCCTGGCTGCAGACAGGTGTGGAGCCCAGAGTTAGGATATGCTGCCAACGTCTGGGCTCCAGTAGCCAAAAATAGGAACCCACCGGTGCACGGCAAGAAATGCCTTTCTTTAAGGTTCAGTCTCTAGGTGGTTTTTCACATTTTCAGTTTCTCCAAATCTTTTATTGCTGTGTGTTGACACATTCTGGTATAAAAAGCTCTCTCTGAATTCAGAGGAAGTTTGGGGGTGTCGGAAGAGAAGCAGGCCTTCTCCTGTGCCCTATAAAGGTATGGGGCTCGCTCTGTCTACTTCTGTACCACACAGGAGCCTGTGAGGCGGAGGAAACAGGACAGCTTGGTCCTCTGAGGTCTCATAGGTAAGATGCCAAGGGAAAAGCCTCTGTGTTTAGAAACTCAGGATTCAGAAAAAGGAAAGGAATGTGCATAAAAATAAGGCCACTGCTCAGAAAAAGTTCCCCTCCACAAGGCCTGGTGACAGAATGTGAAGGACGAATGGGGTGACATGCCCCGGAGAACAGTGCGGCTCTCCTTAGAACGCGCAGTGTTGTCAGCCAGGTTGATTCTGAAGAGCAGGTATTTCAGGTGATGCTGTAAGCTGCTTAATCACACTTATTTGTGCAAAATTGTCATTTAATGTTAATGCCCCCCCCCACTTAATTTTATATACCTTCAGAATGTAAAGCGCTCCAAGGAACCACAGGCCATCAATCTGGAGAGTGAAGTGTGTGCACTTGAGCCGATGAGAGTGCCTGCCATAGGTAGTAGAATGTAATTTGTGTGGCAGTTTTGACTGTGCTGATTTTTTAAAAAATAAACTCAATATTTTGAAGTATGTGCATGTCTATTTGAAGTAATTTACATCTCCTTTCTTTCCTGCAGGCAAAGTGAAATGTGATTTACAGAAACCACTGAGAATGCTCTTATATTTGATATGAAAATAGTGGATTATTTGCCACTCCTTCCCCTCCCTCCAGAACAAAATGAATGATAATAAAAGCTAACATTTATTGAGCATCTACTAAAGCATTGCTCTAAGTACTTTCCCTGCATCAACGTCCTTAATTCTCATAAGATTGTGTGGGATGGACACCTTTGTTATTGCCATTTTATGGACTGGCCCTGCAGGCACAGAGGCAGGACACTCTACACAAGCAAGCGCATTTTCCATGCTGACCACGCTATGGTCACATTTGCTTATTCCCATGGAGATGGTTAGCAATTGCAGTCTATTCACTTGAGCTCATTCCCCACCTCTCCTAGTCCCTACCCAGCTCGCCCCAGACCCTGTCCCCTGGAGCAGTCCACACTTCCTGCCGGGCGTTCCTCCCCACCTCACTCCTGTGAGTGCGGCTCACACCTGCCTCTGTGTCCTGGTCCATGCAGAACCTCTGCAGCCAAAGACTCAAGACAAACCGCAAGAAACCTTTGAAGATGAAAGTTGAAAGCCGGGCCGTGGTAGCGCACGCTTGTAAATCCCAGCATTCGGGAGGTTGAGACAGGAGGATCGTAGTTGGAGGACAGGCTCAGCTACGTAGGTCCTTTGCAATTCAGTGAGACCTTGTCTCAAAGAATAAAAAATAGGGCTGGGGTATAACTTGGAAGTAGAATGTCCCTGGGTTCCATCCCCAGTACTTCAAAAAAAAAAAAGAAAGAAAGAAAGAAAAAGAAATTGAAGCTGGGTGTGGTGGCACACACGCTTATAATCCCAGCACTTGGGAGGCTGAGACAGGAGGGTCACAGGTTCAAAGCTAGCCTCAGCTAACTTGGTGAGGCCATCTACAACTTAGTAAGACCCTGTTTCAAAATAAAGAGTAAGAAATGGAGCTGGGGGTGTAGCTCAGAGGTAGAATTCCCCAGGGTTCCATTCCCAGTGCCACAAATAAATTAGAAGGAAAGAAAGAAAATGGAAGTTGACTCTTTAGAATGTAAGTTCTACTCCAGACCTCTAGCATGTTTGCTTCAAGCGCTGAGCACGTGGGAGTCATGCTTACTTCCTCCAGAGTTCTCATAACCTAGTCATGTCCTATTTTCAGAAAGAATCCTGTGAGCTGAGTGCTTTTGTGTTGCCTGGGCTGTTTTCCCCTCCCCCACCCTCACAGAGCTGCCAAGAGGCTTCTGCATCCCTTAGGGCTCCCACCAGGCCCTGGGCCTCCCAGCTGTCACTCACCCGCTTGGCCCTCAGCTCCTTGAGGGGGACCCTGCTTGGCATTTTGTTGGTGCTCACCACATCCTTCTGAGTGAATGGGAGAAGGGATCAGCTTGTACAAAGACTACCACAAGTCAGGGTCATCCACAGAAGTGTGTTGACCTTGTGTGACCCCAGCGGAGAATACCACATCTGTGAGGATGTAGATATCATCCCCAATCTGCCACCACTGGAATTCCAACTCAGTGAAGAACTAGCTTCCATCCTCCTCGCGCGCCTGGCCCTCCCCTGGTCAGGCTGCTCCTGCAGATGGGGTATGGGGTGGGCCCTGCCTGGGCTGGAAAGACTGGAGTGAGCAGAGGGCTCCGGAAACCACTCCCTGCCCCTCCCCCGCCAGCTCTAACACTGCCCCTTCCTCCTCTGCCTGTCCTGGGGCAGGGAAGTGTTGGGGTGGCCTGAGCGCCAACCCCAACAACTCCTCTCTCTAGCTCTAGGGTTGGAAGGCCCTGGCTCCCTGAGATGGCTCTGTCTTAGCAACTTGAGAATCGCACCTCCCAGGGCGGCTGTGATGAAGCTGTGGCCTGAAGCAAGGATTCACCAGTACCATCTCCAGGGTCTGTACAAGGGAGAGGACGGCAGCCCATGCAAAGCCCAGGGAAGCACAAGGTGGAGGCGTCCGAGCACACGGCAGCTGGACAGAGCCCATGCTGGTTGCTGGGGAGAGCAGGCAGACTCGGGTGAACCTAAGTGCAGGCCGCTGGAGAAACTGCAGTCGGCTGTTGAAGGGTCAGCCAGAAAGAACAGTGGACGGCAGAAGTCCACAGGTGGCCAGGCACATAGAATACAAGGACACCGAGGGCTCCAGGTGGCAGCGCAGGCTCGGCAAGGGCCCAAGCCACACTTGAGGCTACACTGTCGGGCCAGAGCAGAGCGGGGCCCTGGAGGCTGGCTCAGGCCTGAGGGAATGTGAGCGAGGCAGGGAACGGCCACAGCAGTCACTGGGCAGCCAGGCGGCCAGGCCCGAGTCGTGGATGGCCCACTGAGCTCGCGTGGGTCCAGGTCTGGCTCTCCTGGGGCCCTCACTGAGGACGAAGGGGAAGTACACAGATGTCTAGAGGAAGCCCTTCCAACCGAGCCCGAGGGCTCAGCCAGCCCATCCACACGCCAGTGCTGAAGCTGACGGGAGATCTTTTCCCACAGAGAGCTGACTGGGAGGCCGATGGTGGGGAGGAAACAGCCCAGCCATGGCCTTCCTGATGTAGGATAGAAGAAATAAGTAGGTAGAAAGGAGACAGTCTGGCATGGTGGTGCACACCTTTAATCCCATCTTTTTGGGAGGCTGAGGCAGGAGGATCTTAAGTTGGAGGCCAGCCTGGGAAACTTGTGAAACCCTGGCTCAAAATGAAATAGGGCTGGCCAGGCATGGTGGTGCACACCTATAATCCCAGGATTCAGAAGGCTGAGACGGGAGGATTGCGGGTTCAAGGACAATCTCTGGCAATTTAGGGAGACTCTCAGTAACTTAGTAAGTCACTGTTTCAAAATAAAAATTAAAATAGGGCTGGGTGTGTGGATTAGAAGTAGAATGACCTGGATTCGAGCTCTAGAACCAAAAAAAGGAGGGGAAGGGACTGGGGATAGAGCTCAGGGCATGTGTGAGGCCTCCCCAGCGCTCTTAAAAAATTAAAATAAATAAAGGAAGGAAGGAAGAAGAAGGATTCAAGATTTGAGCCACAAGGTAAATTCCTGTGTGACTCCTATGCCTCGGTTTCCTAATCTATGAAATGGGGATATAAATGCGACTCGCCTAGTATAATTGTGAGGATTAAAGGATACAGCCATGGAAACACTTAGAATAGCACCAGGCGAGAGCAGGCGCTCAGTTGGCTACTCCATTCACTGCGGAGGGCCGTGGCTGGTGGTGTGGCTCTGAGGTCGAGTGCCCTGGGTTCAATCCCCAGTGCCATCAAAGAAAGAACGCGAGAGGGTGAGAGAAGGAGAGCATCCAGGCAGCCAGCCAGCCAGGTTCTGGAGATCAAGGGACTTATTTGGGGCTACACAGACACAGCAACAGCGCCAGAACGCAGTCTGTAGCTCTTGACTTCCAGTGTCCTTTCATTTGGCCGCAATTGCATTTTTCTTCCAAGTAGATCATTCTTAGATGGCCTAGAAGAATTTTAACAGCTGTCAAAGGTAAGTGTGATCTCCACTTTGAAGTCAGCAAAGGCTTTCCTGCTCCTGCCCTGGGCCGGGCGCTGTGTTTGATTCTGGGCAGGAGGAAACGACTAAGATACACTTCCTCCGTTCCTCATGCATCCCCAGCACGGTGACCCAGGTAGCTCGTGGCCGCCTCAGTGTCCACCCACTCCATCCTCATCCATCTCCCTCATTCCCACACTTCGGTTCGGACTAGGCTGCTGGAGCCAGCCGGCAAAAGTACGGGTTCCGAAGAGAGGTGTGAGGATGAAGAATTCAACTCTAAAAATTTGATTCTCAGAATATTTAATTTATTCTAACATGGGGGGTCCGCCAGCCCACTATCTCTACTGGCCAACCCCTGCTCCTGGGTCAATATTTTCTACTGGTTGACAACTACTCCTGGGTCAGTATTCTCTACTGCGCTGACTCTGGGTTTGTTTTTCTAGAGGTATTTATACAGTTACAGGTCAATCAATATCCTCATGCTACCACCACCAGAACACAATAAAGACCGATCCAAAGCACATATATTACAGATAGGTTAATCAGTACCCTCGTGCCATCACCACCTGATCTTCTCCCAGACCTTTTACTTTGAACTTTCCATGACCCCAAACCTTGTTGACTCTGGGCTGAGACAGAAATATTCTTTTGGGGGAAAGTCTTAATGGCTACCCACACTAGACCTGGCTCCCTGCCCACTCCATGGCCTGGGTGCTAGGCACTAGGCACTGGGTGCTTTACTTATAACACCTCATTTGATATTTACACTAAACACTGAAGTAAAGATCATTAACCCATTTTACAGATGACTCTGAAGCCAAAAGAGATATTTTTCAACCAGAAAGTGGTTGCCACCAAGTCTGACTACAGATACTACATAGTGTCCCTTTCTGGGGTCCTGGCATCCAGGCCTCCCAGTTCTCCTGCCAGGGGCTGGGCTCTGCTCTCTGAAGGCAAACGTTCAGCCGCAGCCACACACTGTGGCGTGGCCTCGGCCTGTGCCAGGCGGCACTGCTGACTGGAAGTGCTCAGCCTGCCTAGCTCATCCATACCTGCACTTGCTGTGCCTGGACAACACTACTCTGCAGATGACTTCCTGTCCCGGCCCAGGCATGACCAGTGTCCCCAGCTCTCCATTCTAGCTGCTCCTCTGGGCCCAAAGACATCATTCTCAGGCAACCTTTCTCCATGCGGTGGTCAAATGGGCACCAGCAAGCAGCCCAAGCCTGGCATCTTTCCCACTTAGCAACCACAGCAGAAAGATGCCCCTTCTTCCAAAGAGGGCCAGTAAATGCCCCTGGTTTGCAGCTCCTTGGCTCTGATTGGTCTGGCTCGGTTAACAAGCCTGCCTCCCATGTAATCCCTCTGCTCAGATTGGACAGATCAGAGTCACCTTGGAAAAGAGGATGGCTCTGTGTCATCTCTCTGACACCTACTGCACAGGGACCAGCAGCTTCCTATAGGAAACCCAGGGCCTCTTACCTGAGGAGAGACAGGCAAAAACTGCCAACACATACAAAGGCAGCATATCAAACCAGGCGAGGTGGCGCACGCCTGTAATCTCAGAACCAAGAAGGCTGAGACAGGAGGATCGCAGTTTTTTTTTTTTTTTTTTTTTTTTTTAATATGGCAGGTTTCATGTAATTTTGTTTTGTTTTATACGTATTTTTATTGAAAGTAAATGGTATAGATTTAAACTGTACTTGGTGCTCTTCCCCACCCCTGTTTTCCCTTTCCCCCTCCCAACAATGAGTGTCCAGGGTAACCACGCTATATTCATACTTTCACACATATCGGAAGTAGCCCCCATTAATCAAGTTCAACTTTCTTCCTCTCCTAGCTTTCCATTCAAACTTTGCTGAGATTTCCCTTCCATTATCTGGAGTCCCTCTGGTATCCCCAATGCTCCCTAGTTTGGGCATATTAGAGAAAACATATGTCCCTTCTCCTTCTGTGCTTGGCTGATCTCACTTAACATAATGCTCTCCAGGATTTTCCATCTTCTTCAGAATGACATGATTTTGTTCTTTATAGCTGAATAGAATTCCATCGTGTGTATTTCCCATAATTTTGCAAACCATTCTTCTGTTGATGGGGACCTGGGTTGTTTCCATATTTTGGCAATTACGAATTGTGCTTCTATGAACATAGGTATGCATATGTTGCTATAGTTCTCTGATTTCAACCATTTTGGAAAAATATCCAGGCGTGGTAGAGCTGGATCATATGGTGGATCTATTCCCAGTTTTCTAAGGAATCTCCACACTGATCTCCATAGTGGCTGAACTAGTTTGCAGGATCGCAGTTTTGAGGCCAGCCTCAGCAACCCTGTTTCAAAAAATGGGAAGGGAAGCCGGATGTGGTGGTGCACGCTTGTAATCCCCGCGCTTGGGAGGCTGAGACAGGAGGATCACGCAGGTTCAAAGCCAGCCTCAGCGACTTAGTGAGGCTCTCAGCAACTTAGTGAGACCCTGTTTCCAAATAAAATAGAATATAGGTCTGGGAGTGTAGCCTGTACCACCAAAAAAAATAATAATAATAATGGGAGGGGGCGGGGGATGTAGCTCGAAGGTAGAATGCCCCTGGGTTCAATAGTACCACCATAAAAAAAAATTCAGGCGTGGTAACACACCTCTGTAATCCCAGGAGGCTGAGACAGGAGGATCATAGGTTCAAGGACAGCCTTAGCAAGTAGTAAGACTCTCATCAACCTCGTGAGACCTTGTTCCAAAGTAAAAATAAAACAGGGCTGGGTTTATAACTAGTAAGTAGAATGCCATAGGTTTAATCCCCAGTACCACAAACAAACAAACAAACAAACAAACAAACAAACAAAAAAGTAGCACACCTTAAGACTAGGTAATAAGAGCAATTCACTTCAACATTTATTTAAAGTTCACTACACACTGTGAAAATGCAAAGGCAGAATGAAAACAGAGCTGTGGAGCTTGGAGGTAGACTGTCCCTGCCAAGGAAGGAAGGGGGAGAAGGAGGGAGGGAAGAAGGAAGGAA
Organism: Muscardinus avellanarius; assembly: GCF_963383645.1. Taxonomy (NCBI): domain Eukaryota; kingdom Metazoa; phylum Chordata; class Mammalia; order Rodentia; family Gliridae; genus Muscardinus; species Muscardinus avellanarius. The sequence continues at coordinate 19,080,414 of NC_137802.1, read as the reverse complement.
GGAAGGAGGGAAGGAGGGAGGAAGGAAGGAAGGCTCCAGGCAGAGGGAACGGCACAGACAAAGCCAGAGTGTTGAGAGGCAGGACACCGGCATGACTACAGCGTGGTCCAACCTGGAAGGTGCTGGAGGAGTTTGGCCATGCTGACTTGTGGTGTTCTCAGATCCCGGGCAGCAGGTGAACCGGAGCGGCTGGTGCCTCTGAGGCAGTGGGGAGAGGCTTTCGGAGCTCGATATTTCTCCTGGCAAGGAATTCTGTACAGCTTACAAAGCTGCCCTGAGCCGGAGGGCACAGGCAGCGTCCCCACCCAGGCCCTCCCTTTTGCTTGAGAGCACGGTTGGCCTCAGATTGCCCTTGCTTAGGCTTGTCTACTCTTTATTCTGTTTCTAAATGGGGGAGTCTACTGGGAGGCCCAGGCCCTTGCCAAGTCTCCATCTGTATTTAATCAATCCCTCCTCTGAAACTAAATCCGTCATAAATTCCAGCCTCACAATAGACATGTGGAGAGGTCTGCAGGCACTGGCTCTTGCAGTGAGTGAGGAATGGAATCATGGCCCACACTACTGAGTCCAGAACAATGGGAATCCATGGAGGTGCCTGCCAGGGGGGAGACGTTGAAGGCTACACCGGGGATGAGGACAGCCTGAGTGCCAGCCCTCCCAGCAAGCTGGCGCTGGCCCAGCCTGGTCTCTTCACCTGCATCAGCTCTCGGAGATGGATTATTATATATCTGCTCAGCATGGTGGAGGTGCCTTTACAATCCCCAAAGACCTGCAGAATAGCGGGGCCTGGTGGTGCACAGCCATAATGGCTGTACTTGCGAGGCTGAGACTGGAGGATTGCAGTTTTGAGACCAGCCTCAGCAACCTAGCAAGACTCTGTGTCAAAAACAAAAAATAAAAAGGATTGGTGGTGTGGCCTGGAGGTAGAATCTGGGATCAATCCCTAGTAACACACACACACACACACACACACACACACACACACACACACACACCTTCAGAATCTCCTCCCAGCCCTTCAAAGAGAGACTATAGCCTTCATCTGTCACCAACGTTTAATGTCAAAAAGAAATCCTAGAGAGGCTTGCTACAGATGCAGGACCACCTAGGCTCTGTTGGAGTGGATCTGTCCTCTAGGTCTTGATCCTTGCAGGAACAGTGTTGCTATGTGCCCTGGGACCCGTGGCATGCGTGACAGAGGCCACCTGAGCCGAGGGGACAAGGATACTGGGTGGCCTGGCTACAGCTTTTGATTAACTCAGATAATTGTTCACAGCCTTAGACATGAACAAGCCCCATACGCCCCACCCTGACTCAGGGAGCTTGTTTTCCTCTGAGGAAAGGGATCAGCTGTAACAGGAATCCTTGCTACTGTGAAGGGGTGAGATCTCCTTAAAAACCTGATCCAGCTGGGTGTGGTGGTGCACGCTTGTAATCCCAGTACTTGGAAGGCTGAGGCAGGAGGATGGCAGATTCAAGGCCAGCCTCAGCAATTTAGTGAAACTTTATTTCAAAATAAAAATTAAAAAGGGCTAGAAATGTAGTTCAATGGCAGAATGCCCCTGAGTTTAATTCCCAGTACCATAAATAGATACCCAGAAGCTATGGATCCTTTCCTTATAACACACACACACATGTGTACGTATGCATACATGCATATAACACATGAAATTACATGTATACATGCATACATACATGTATGCATATGCATCCAAGTACATGTAAATGTATGCACACTTGTTCCTAAACACACGCACAAATATGTGAGTAAAAATATGAGAGCACATGCACACGCACATCGGCACACACTCGCAGGGTCACGTCCAGGTTCAGAAAACTGCAATCCCCAGGCGCACGCAGGCCTGGTCCCAGGTTAAGGAACCCGGAGCACAGTGGTTCCGAGTCCTGGTCGCTCCCCTCAGTGCTCTCTGGAGTTGCTTGTGTGCGCCGCAGTGTCCCCAGTCACAAAGCACTTTCCAATCTCCTGCTTGGAGGTACACCAAGGAGGATTTATTATCTTCTTTTCTGCAGATGAAAGCAAAGCCCAGAGTGGGGTCAGGACTCACAGGAAATCAGTAGCAAGACTGAGACCAGACCTGGGGCCTCTCATCCAGCGTGGTGCGCACTGGCCTCTGACCCCTCACTGTTTCCTCTGACGTCTTTAGCTTCCACTCCCTCTCAACACACGAAGCAGGGCCGCCTCATTCTCCTCACCCCGACACTTCCAGTAACTGCTGCCGAGGGGAAGGGAACAGAAATCTACTTCCCCACCTTGGGTTCACTGGTTCTGGGACTAAGAAGATGTTGAGTTTTACTTTCAATCGCTCAACATAGATTTTGAATTCTGAAAATCTTAGCTGTCTAATTTCCCAGTGATGAGACACTGCAGTGTGGAGACACTGGAAATCACAGAGGTTGCGGCATCCCCAGGACAAAAGCAAGGACGGCCTCTTCTTTTCCGGGCAGAGTGGTTGGTCTGGATCCCCTCTGCTTCGGGGATGTGGAGGATGCGCCAGACTCCTACCCTGGGGAGTGCCTGGCCCGGCTCACAGGCCCCGCCAGCCTACGGCTGCGCTTGCCCGAAGGCTTCTGGAACCCGTAACTTTGGCAGGGATTGGAGAATGAGCTGCAGGGAATTGCTGGCTCCCTGTGGGCACAGTCCCCAGAGTCTTCCTACTTGGAAATCGTCCAGCCCTCAATGTGCATCTCAGTGGACACGCAGCAGCTCACCCCACCTTCAAGGTTCCTGGGGTTCCTTCTCCTACACCCAGCCTTGGCCAATCAGGCTGGGCTTAGATGAATGATGCAAAGTTGACTTGTTTTCTTTTTTGGTACTGGGAATTGAGCCCAGGGGCATTCTACCTCCAAATTACACTGCTAGACCTTGTTTTTTGTTTGTTTGTTTGTTTTGTTTAAGCAGGGTCTCACTAAGTTGCCCATGCTCACCTCAAGCCTGTGATCCTCCCATCTCATCCTCCCAAGTACTGGGATTTCAGGTGTGCAGCACTCTACATGACCTTGACATTTCCTTATAACCGAGGTCACTGGTCTGCTGTGCACAGGGAGGGGAGTGTCCATCAGGCCAAAGTCTCTGAGTGAGAAGACAGCTGCTGTGCTTTATGGCTCTTGGCCCTCTGGAGCTGCTCAGAGCCTGTATGCTTTCCAAGCCAGTCCTTGTGGCCCGCAATAGGCTGCCGGTAAATTCTCTTTTGGCCTCAGAGAGCCTGAGTCTGTGTCTGTTACCAGCGACAGGCTGTGTGTGTGGTAGCACACGTCATCGGGACCTTGCCTGAGCTTTGCATGCAAATGTGGCCTGTACATCAGGGACATATTGCTGCTTCTGCTGGCAGTGAGTGGGGAGGGGGGAGATATCCTTTTGGGGACACAGGAGAATGGAAGAGACTGTGGTCACAAGCCAGAGATAGTTCTCTACTTCTCCAGAGGAGAGCATTGAGGAAAGATTCCTGAGCTTGCAGATCCTGTCAGCCCCAATGTGCCACCAATAATTCCTTTTGACACCCCCATTACCTGAGGCCCAAGTGCGCCCCATCTGTATAGGAGATGCTGGGCTCATTGGACTGTGGTTTGATCCAGTGAGCAGGGTGATGATCCTTTTTTTTTTTTTTTTTTTTTCTTTTTGTGGGTCTGGAGATGAAACCCAGGGGCATTAGACCTCCGAGCTACACCCCCTGCCCTGTTTTTTATTCCTTATTTTGAAACAGGGTCTCACTAAATTACGGAGGGCCTCACTAAGTAGTTGAAGCTGTCTGCGAAACACGATCCTCCAGTCTCAGCCTCCCAAATGCTAAGATTACAAATGTGTGCCACCATGCCCAGCTGGTGATGATCCTTTTTTAAAAAAAATTATCTTTTTTTTTTTTTTTTTGGCAGTACTGGACATAGAACCCAGGGGCGTTCTATCTCCAAGATACAGCCCCAGACCTATTTTTTTATTCTTTATTCTTTTGAAACAAGTTCTCACTGAGTTGCAGAAGGCATCAATAAATAGCTGAGTCTGTCTGCAAACATTAGTATTAGTAGTAGTAGTAGTAGTTTCATCCCAGCTCCATTTTATTTTTTATTTTGAAGCAGGGACTTGCTAAGTTGCTGAGGCTGGCTTTGAACCTACAATCCTACTGTCTCTGCCTCCCAAGTACTGGGATTATAGGTGTGCCCCACCATGCCTAGCTATTTTTTTTATTTTGCGGGGGTACTAGAGATTGAACGCAGGGGCATTCTACCTCCAAGCTATACCCCAGCCTTTTTCTTTTAGTTTAAATTTTGAAACAGAATTTGACTAAGTTGCCAGAGCTGGTCTCCAACCTGCGATCTTCCTGCGTCAGCCTCCCAAGTACTGAGACTATAGGCTGGCTGGATGATGACCCTTCTAACTATTCAGCTTCCTTGTCAGTTTAAAGGAGGCTCGCCCACTTACCATTCACACTCCAGGGGCTCTGAACCAGTCCACCACGATCTCTAACTCCAAACAGGCCTCGCCTCTCTGTCTCTCTCCACCCCTTGTAAATTCCATGACTCAAAGTCAAAGCCTCCCAAACACTTTCCTTTTAGCCTTTGCATTCCTGCCTTTAGAAAATGGATTTGCATAAAACAACCAGGGGGGATTTCTAGAACTGTTTCTAGGTGTTTCCTTGATGGACTGTGATCCGTCAGACAGTAATTTAATTGGTACCTGCTCGAAGAAATATCTCCAATGGAGGTTTACAGGGAGCAGCTCAGAAAAGGCTGTTTGGTTTCTGCCAAGGGCTGGAGATGCCTGGAGCCCCTGGCGTGTCCTTTTGCTCAGCATGTAATCTAGTATATCTTTAATAAGTGGAGTCAATTCACTTTCAAACCCCTTGTAAAATCCAGCCTTTTAGTCATTCTGACCAGAAGCATTCAAATTGCAGTATGAATAGATAGCCCAGCAGCCCGGGAGATCTGCCCAGGATACCACCGGGAGACAGCCAGAGGAGGCCTCCTTGATGGCCCCGGGGGCCACTGCCAGACAAAAGCCACAGAAGCCTGCTGACTCAGTGCCTTCCTCTACCGCCAGGGGACCCCCAGGGGACACAGAAGCCACAGGGCTCAGCCCAGCTGAAAGGCCCCGGGAGATCCATGGGTCTAGGAGGCCAGCTGCACAGACAAGATAGGGCCGGCTGGGGAGGAAAGCAGGCTGAGGCTGCTGGGAGGACAGAGGGGCAGAGTCTTTTTGTGCTTCTGTTTTCTTGCCTTCCCCCAGTGGTTAAGGCAGGCATGTGGACATGGAAAAGCTCAGCTTTGAATACTTGTTCCACCACTTACTCTTACAAGCTGTGGGACCTCAAGAAAGATATGTAGACTCTCTGAGTCTCGATTTTCTGATCTCTAAAATGGGCATGTTTAGCTAGCTGGGTGTGGTGGCACGTGCTTGTAATCCCAATACTTGGGAGGCCTGAGACAGGAGGATCACAGCTTCTCAGCCAGCCTCAGCTACTTAGTGAGGCCCTTTGCAACTCAGTGAGGCAGGGGGTGTAGCTCGGAGGTAGAATGGCACTGGGTCCAATCCCCAAAACCCAAAGAGATAAGATGGGAATGGTTGCTATGGGGATGAAAAGAGGTCATGTATGAAAAGTACTTAAAACACTTTCAGGTGGGGCCAGGTATGGTGGTACACACCTGTAATCTCAGTACTTGGGAAGCTGAGACAGGAGGATCACGAGTGTGAGGCCAACCTCAGCAACATAATGAGATCCTGTTTCCAAAAAAATGAAATCAGTTTAGGGGTGTAGCCTGGAGATTGAATGCCCTGGGTTCAATCCTCGGCACCACAAAAAAATAAAACAACAACAACAACAACAACAAAAACCACTTCCAGGCACAGAGTCACTCAGCAAATATGTGTTGATACAGTCGAGAGAAATAGGCCAAACAGGCGGGAAAGCTTCCAGGCTGGCAGAGGCAGAGAACTGGGCCGACCTCCATAGTAGGTGGACGATCTCCTCCCATCACATTCAGCCCAGTTCAAGGCTGAAGGTCTTAGCAAAGCCTAAGGCAGGGAGGGCCAGAATGAGCACGTTTTTCATTGTTCTTCTTCACAATGACTCTGCATTTGCTCAGCAGCTGCCTGGGAGCCGCGCAGTGTGGCGTCTGCTCTGGGGAGTCGAGACCAACACACTTGCGATCCGTATCCAGGAGGACAGATCTTACCTCCTCCAAGTGGCCTGCGGCAGAACTTTCATCACACACACACACACACACACACACACACACACACACACACACGGGCTGCCAAGGTTCAGTTCTTCTCTTCTGCCGTGTTAGGACAGAATCCAGGGCCTCCGGCATGCTAAGGCAAGCCCTTGCCACCGAGCTCCACCCGCAGCCCTGAAGATCTTTGCTGTGTTTATGGAGCCTTTCCGTGCTGATGTCAGCTCACACCCTCGGCTCTTCTTTCCATGCCCAGGCATGGAAGAGAGAGGAGAAATTTCTATCCAGGGCTCAGAGAGGTTGCAGCCCTCTGCTGGCTCTCGGGGAGACTCTAGGGAGAGGCGGTGGGGGCCTGGGCTCACAACACTTGCGTTCCAAAACCAGGCCAAGCCACTGCACCTTGCTCACCATCCACCGAGCCAAGTCACTGCACCTTGCTCACCATCCCCCGAGCACAGGCATCGGTAGAATGACCTCCCCACGGATCTACGTGGCGATGAGTTATTTAGGGAAATGGGGCGTGCACGTTCCTATGGCCCAACAACTCCAGTGCTGAGCTGGAGCCCTGGCGAATCTCTCGCAGGAGTAGGAGAAAAACAAAAGATATTTTTCTAGCTTCAGCAACTTGGTGAGACACAGTGTCAAAAATTAAAAAAAAAAAATAAAAAAGGACTGGGGTGTAGCTCAGTGGTACAGTACCTCTGGGTTCAAACTCCCCCTTCAGTCTGCAAAAAATATAATAATAGCAGCAGCAGTAGTAGAAGTGGTAGTAGTAATAGTAATGGGGGAGTAGGGCACAGACACACCATCCACCACGGTGCCACCAAGTAATGTTTTAAATGTATAGACACACAAATGTAATGGGAAAAAATTTTAGAAGGTAATTTGGAAAACGTGCAGATTCCAGGGAGGATCCCTGGAGGAGAGGAATAAAGTAGAATTTGGGGGAAAATAAGGGACCCTGCTCAGGTGGTAAGAGATGCCACGTACACATTGCATCTCAGGTTGAAACAGAGTAACTAAAGATGGCTCAGGCTCCCCTCAGGACCTTCCAATAATGCCCTTCTACGTCTCTGCAGAGCTGGAACCAACCATGGATTCCAGAGGAAGGATGGGCAGAGAGGCCAGAGGCGAGCCGACCTGAGGCCACGTGGCAAGAGCCAGAATAGCTCTAGAGAGCTCAGTACACTCCGATACCGCCCATCTGGTGCACAATCTATTTACATAATCTGATTATGAGCCCCTGCTCTTGTCTGATACTGCGGCATTCATCCGTAACCTGGCAATCTCCCCACTTATCTGTAGCTTCTTTAATGACTTATCGTGTACAACTGTGTTTGATTTTCTGAGTTCTGGAAACTGTCATAAATAAACAATGTTGTGTGGGGCTGGGTGCTGGGAAGGACCTGGCCATCATCAGAGCCTGGGGACCGGCTGGTTCTGGGGCGTCCCATCCGCCACTGAGGAGTGTCTGCAGGCGTGTGGACAGGAACAGTCTTCGTCCTGAGTTTTAGGTTTTACTCAGGACCTCATTTTTATTGGGTCTAAGTGTAACTTGAAAACCACAGGCCTTGCTTGGGGACAATCTCAATCATCTCACACCTCACAAATGCAAAACAGGTCCAACTGCAAAAGTGTCAGGAGAGAGGCAAACTGTTGTTGCCTTTTCTAAGGACAGGGAGAAGGGTCCCATCATATATTAAACGGCAGCCTGTATCGGATGCCTGAACCAGCTCTTTCCTTATCACTCCACTGTCCAGAGCACTGGCTATGCCTCTCCCCGCCTCTCCAACACCCCTTTCCTTTTTCCTCCTCCTCTTCTTCTTTTTCTTTTTCACCTTTTTTTTTGTGTGTGTGCCACTGGGGATAGAACCCAGGGACATTCTACCTCCAAGCTACACCCCCAGCCCTATTTTTTATTCTTTATTTTAAAACAGGGTCTCACTGAGTTGCAAAGAGGCTCACTAAGTAGCTGAGGCTGCAAACCGTAAGCCTCCTGACTCAGCCTCCTGAATGCTGGGATTACAAGCATGCGCCACCACACCTGGCCTTTCTTCTTTTTTGATAGAACCCAGAGGCATTCAACCTCTAGGCTACACACCCAGTGCTTCTTGTTTATATATTTATATATTTATATTTTTATATATGTTATATATTTATATATTTATAGTGTGAGTCCTTACATGGACGCCCTGGGCTCCCCTACGAGGTCACTGTTGACCTTAAGGGAATCTTCCTGCCTCCTGGCATTTGAAGGAAGCCACAAGTAACACCCGTGGAGACTGCCTTCTTTATAGCACCTGCCCTGAGGTGTGGCTGGGGCTGCTCATTAACTCTGGAGAATGTGCCCGCCCCAGCAAGGATGGAGAGAGGCCAAATCCTACCACTGTCCTGGGAGCGAAGGTGGAACTCACAGGATGAGGGTAGGTAGGGAGAGAAAGGATTAGCCCTGCTGGGTGGAGGGACGCATTTCACCCAGGGCCCTAAATGCTTGCTCGAGAGGTGAGAACAAACCAGTTACCAAAAAGCAACTTGATCTGGGGCTGCTTTGGGGATTGGAGGTGACGCCCATGACCAAAAACAACCAAGGGACTGGTTTTTTTTTTTTTTGGGGGGGGTACTAGGATTGAACCCAGGGGCATTCTACCTAAATCTCCAGTCCTTTTTATTATTATCTTGAAACAAGCTCTTACTAGGTTGCTGAAAAGTATTGCTAAATTGCTGAGGCTGGCCTCACACCTGAGATCCTCCTATCTCAACCTCCTAAGTACTGGTACTGTAGATGTGCACCACCATACCCAGCTCTAATCTAACCTAGGGACTGTGTGTGTGTGATACTGGGGATTGAATCCAGGGGCATTCTACCTCTGAGCTACACTTCCACCTCTATTTTTTTTTTAATTTTGAAATGGGGTTTCACTAAGTTGTGGAGGGCCTTGCTAAGCTGCTGAGGCTGACCTTGAACCTGAGGTCTTCCTGTCTCAGCCTCCCAAGTACTGAGAGTACAGGTGTGCACCACCACACCTGGCTAACCAAGAGATTTCAAAGTATGGGAATGAAAGCCAGGTGTGGTGGCACAAGCCTGTGACCCCATTACTTAGGAAGCTGAGACAGGAAGATTGTAGGTTCGAGTCTAGCCTTGGCTACTTAGCGAGACCCTGACTAAAAACAAAAATAACAGTGGGCGGAGGGCATAACTCAGAGGCAGAATGCACTTGAGTTCAGTCCTTAGTACCAACAAAACAAATTAACACAAAAATGTGAGAACCAGTGAGGAGGGGCCTGAGAAGGCCCAGAGCCTTCTGCCCGGCTGCCCAGGGCTGGGTGAGGGACAAGTGTGCGCCTGTGGCAAGAGGAAGGGGGCCGTGGATATTTGTCAGTGGGCGTGAGCTGCCTGCGTCATCTCCCCTTCTCAGCGTAGCCCATGGTCCCAGCTTGTCATGGCCACTGTAAAGGGCCACGCATCTCCCTGATGGCTTTGCATCTGGTCTGCAGAAGCTGCTTGCTTCTTCTGCAGCTGCTTCTCTGTCTTGAGCACCTTCGCTACAGGGGAGATGTAATCTGGGTGTGATGGTGCCTGCCTGTAGTCCTAGTATTTGGGAGGCTATGACAGGAGAATCACAGGTTCGAGGCCAGCCGCAGCAACTTGGTGAGGCCCTCCACAAATTAATGAGATCCTGTTTCAAAATAAAAAATAAAATAGGGCTGAGGTGGGGTTTAGAGGCAAAATGCTCCTGGGTTCAATCCCCAGTATCAGGAAAATAAATACATGAATAAATAAAGAAAAAAGTAAAGGGGATGAGGTGGATCAAGTCCTACCCGAGCCTCCTTCCGTGGGAGCCCATCCAGAGGTTATCAGGGACCCTCATGTGGCCAGGCCACCTTCTTTCCCCTGGCTCCCCTGATGTTCAAACTGTCCCTCAGAGAGTTGGGCAGCAGCTATGCCCAGGCTCGGGCCCAGCAGGCATAGCCATGGCTGACTCTACCAGTCGCTGTGACTGGGTCCAAAAAGGAAATGAGCTTGGCCTGGCGCGACAGGTTTTCCACAGGGCCGTGCTAGCTCCGAGAGACCATGGCTTGCCTTTCCAAGAGCTCAGACACCATCTGTCCAGGACCGATGACCAGGTCCCACTTCGTCCCTGCCTGGAGCTCTCTGACCTGTCCACATCTGTGCCTGTGTCCTCTATGGGAACTAGGAGGACTGGGGCCTCCTTATGCTTTAAAAAGTTATCTGGGCCTGGTGTGGTAGCACACACCTGTAATTCCTGAACTTGGAGGATGAGATGGGAGGAGCACAGGTTCAAGGATAGCCTTGGCTACTTAGCCAGACTCAGCAATTTAGGGAGAGTCTGTTTTAAAAACAAAATTTAAAAAGGGCTAGGAGTATAGCTCAGAGGTAGAATGCCTCTGGGCTCGATTTCCAGCACAAAACAAGAAAGTTTTCTGGAAGCAGAGGGCCACCACAGAGGCAGAAACAGAATGAACAACCAAGGTCAGAGAAAGGGTTGAGATAGGCTTGAATCTGAAACCCAGACACAGTTGCCCTGGACAATGATTGCTGGGCAGTCGAGGAGCCCAGCCAGAGCCTGCCCCTCCCTCCTCCAGCCAAGAGGTCAGCGGCTCTAGATTGCTAGTTATTCCATTCTTCAATTAAGGACAATTCTTCTGACGCAGGAAGTTAACTCCCACCAGTTAATTTAATGGCCTGGAGTCCTGAAGTGTCTGCTCTGCCTGCAGCTGGTAATAGCCAGCACAGTCGGGACCTGGGGGGCCAGACCCACATTGCCTGCTAGCTTTCAGAGCAGGCTGGGGCTGTGGAGAGGCTAACGGAGGTGAAGCCACGGATGGAGCCGGGATCTGGGTTCTCACGTGGCTGGTCTGGACGGTCCCCCCCATCTGAGAAATGGGATAGGGAGGGTAGGCTGAGGAGATGCTTTTTGACATCCCCTTGACCGAACTGGGAAGGGTCTCAGTGCCACTCAGGAGCACCATCTGCAAACAGGATGTGCTTGCCTAGGTGTGTGTGTGTGTGTGTGTGCGCGCGCGCACACAGGTACTCATGCACACACACATGCATGTATGTGCAAGGCTGTACCAGAAAACAGAGTTGCCAGTGGTCTTCGGTTACTATTGCTGCTGTGAGCTGGGGAGGCTCTAGGGCCCAGATGTGTCACCTCTCGGCAGGTTATTGCTTCTCCTGTGGTCAGTGGTCTCCACTGTAACCACTCATGTATTCACTGACCAGGTGGCCAAAGCTGGACGTCATGCAGGCTGTCAGGCTTCAGATGCCCACAATCTCAGGGAAGGATGAGTGGTAGCAGGAAGAGAACAGGCCTGAGGTTTCATCCTGCATGAGCCCGAGCACTAAACTAACCTTCTTTCTTCTTTCTTTTCGGTACTGAGGATTAAACTCAGGAGCTAAACCCCCAGCCCAATTTTATTTTATTTTATTTTTTATGTAGAAACAAGATCTTGCTTAGTTCCTGAGGCTGGTCTCGAACCTGTGATCCTCCTGTCTCAGCTTCCCAAGTACTGGGATTATAAGTAGGGACCACCACATCTGGCTTGCACTGAACTTTCTTAGCCTGTTTTTGTTTTTGTGTATACTGGGGATAACACAGTATGCCTCAGAGAGTACATGAGGGCTAAATAACAGAATATGTGTAAAGCTGAGGGAGCACACTGCCTGTCCAATAAAAACTAACTGCTGTTCGGATCCCCACTCCCGCCCTAGTGGTGGGGAAGGGCTGCGGGGTGGAGGGGCATTCATTCCCTCTCTCCATGCTGGTGAACTGCTCTAGAATCACCACTTTAAATCTTAGGCAATTCTATGGCTGTTGGAGTCTGTGTTATCTTTCTTTTGGGGATCCAGAGCTCTTGGGAACAAGGGGTTTCCTAGGAGGTGAGACTTTCAGAGCTAAAACCAGGACAATCCTCATCAAACCAGAGTGACTGGTCATCTTTGGGGAAGCCGCACTTGCAGGGTTGGGCAGAGTGCCCAGGAAGCATTGGTTTTTCCCCCCTCCCCCCCACCTTTGGAGAGGTATCAGAAGACAGAGTGGGGCCCTTGTGTGGATCAGAGAGGATGCAGACTTCAGGTGAGGAAGAACACTGCAGAGATGGAAGGGCTCTTATTTGAGGTCCCGAGCTTCCTGTCTTTGTATGTGGTCAGTAGGAGCTGCTGAGCAGCTCCAGAGGGATGTTTAGTGTTAGACTAAATGTCCACTGAGGCCCCTTGGGCCCTTGTGTGTGTGTCCGGTTTCTATAGAGGAGCTGAGGGCATCTGGAATCAGGACCACGGCTAGCCCAGGGGTGGGGCTATCAGATCCATCAGGTGGAGTGGGACAGGGTGGGCGGGGTGCAGGCCCTAGACCTCTAAGTGGGTGTTAGTCCTAAACACTCATTGGGGGTGAGCAGGGATTCAGTGGGGTGGTGGCATCCTCTGAGGAGAAGCCCTCCTCCACCCACCCCCATCCAACAGCTGGGAAAACTTGGGAGGTGCCCAAGAATCCTGAGCAGAGGAGAGGCCTGCTCTCCTCTGGGGCCTCCCACATGGGCCTCTATTTCCCAGACACATAAGTAAAAAATGTCTGGCCATCTCCTGCTCTCTGTTGGGGCTGGACTGTGGATCCTGTACCCACATCTCCCCAGCTCCCAGGAGGCCCTTCTGGTAGAATGCCTGCGTCCCAGGGGTGGGAGGCGGAAGGGGTTACTGCTCACTGCCAGGCCCCTGGGGCCCATAGACCCGGCGGGGCCAGGACTCCCAGGTGGGATCCGCATGTACTTTTCACGTTCCTCTGAAGACACGAATCCCTTCTCTTTTGCGGCTAGACCCCGGGAAGGACTCTGAGCTGGGCGTGGGGGCCGAGGAAGGGATTCCTCCGATTCCTGCCTGAGTGCCTTCCCTTGCGTCCCTGTCTTCCTCTCCATCACTCTCTCCCGCAGCAGCCAGTCTCCGGTCGGCTTGGAATTTCTTTTTCTCCCCTGCGGGTGTTTCTGCGCTGGGAATGCTCCTCTCTGGCGCCGTCTCGGGGTCCCGGCTCGCGGGGCGGGGGTGCGGCCGGCGGGGGCGGGCCGGGCGCCTTCCCCGTCAGTCCTCCGGGCGGCGCGGGGGGGGGGCGCGCGGCCGCCGCTCGGCGCCTTTAAGGAGCGCGGGGAGCGCGGCGGCGGCGGGGCGCGGGCGGGGGCCGGGCGCGGCGCCGAGTCCGCTCGGGCCGGAGCGGGAGCAGCCGGGCAGCGCAGCCGGAGCCGCCGCCCGGGACATGGCCCAGCCGGGCGGCGCAGGTGAGGGCGGGCGCGGGGGGCGGAGGCCGCCAGGTGAGCCCGCGCAGGTGGGCGGGGGCCAGCCTGGGCGCGGGGACCGGGCTGCGCGCGTCCTTCCTGCGCCCCGCCGCCCGCGGGACCCCTCTCGCGCCCTCGCCGTCACCCCGCGGGGGGCAGACCCCGCACCCGCCGAGGGGGTGTCCCGCCGTCCGCAGCGCCAGCCGGGGCGCGCCCCCTAGCCCCGCCGCTCTCCCTGCCCGGGACGCCCCGGCTCCCCGCCCCCGCCCCCTGCCCGTCCCGAGACCCAGATTTCTCGGGAGGCCGGAGGGGAGCCCGGCCGTCCCGCCCCTCCCCCACCGGACCCCCGCGGCGGCGCCTCAGGTGGGAGGGCCGAAGGTGGGGCCTCTCCTGGGGTCCCGCGGGCGCAGGCAGTGTCGCCCGTGGTTTGAGGGAGTGGGCGTTAGTCACTGGTTCATTCACCCAGTTAGACGTTCATTCACCAACATCTGCTCTGTGCCAGGCCCCGAGCTGGGTGCCGGGATGGGGAGGGGACGAGACTCAGCCCGTTTGCACACTCGGGGCCCCGTGGTGCCTGGAGTGGCCGAGGTTGGGGGAAGCCGATGCCCACAGGGTTGGCCATCCTGTAGGCAGCAGCGGGCCAGGGATCAGCGTTGCTGGCTTGTGTGGTTGACATGTGAGAATCTACCATGAACTCGCACCCAACCTGTGACGTTGGCAAGTGCATGCCATTCCCCTCCCCTCTCCCCGGGGGCCTAGGATCGGCCTGGGGTGAACCCTGCTTCTCCACCCATAAGCCATGACAGTGATGGAATGTGCGTGAATTCACCTGTACCCACACTCGGTGTGGACACCACCAGGGCCGTATGTAAATCCTCCCCGGTCCACCTCTGGGCTAGGTACCCACCCCTGTATGCGTTGTGGCTCAGGGGCCTGAGAACATCCCCCTTCCATCCCTGAGGCATCCTGTCAGGGTGGGGCTGGTTGTGTGAGACGCTGCAAGTACAGAACACATCTAAACATCCCTTTCTCACTTCCCTCCCTTTCCCCTCCTGAGGGAGGCACAGTGAGATAACACCAGGGAGGCTGGAAAAGGCTCCTCACCTCCTCTCCCTCCTCAGCAACGCCAGGTCCCTTCCCCGCTCTCACTCTCACAAAGGGCCCCCGCAGGGTGTGAGTCCGGCCTCAGGCTGCCCCCTCCCCAGGCACAGGTCACTTGCCAGGGCACAGTGGGAACAAGAGCAGTTAGCTTGCAGTGTGCACCAGACAATGCGCTAAGCCTTGTATTGCACAGTAATCCCAATCTCATCTGGAGGTAGGAAATGTCACTCTCCCCCTACTGAAGAATCCAAAGACAGATATATAGAGAAATAGCTCCCTGGAGGTGGCCCAGAGGGGCTGGGCAGAGCCCGGAGTCAAAGTCAAGTCTGTTGGACTCCTAGGAGTTTTTCCACCAGTGCCCTGATAGGTTACTCTCATCACTGAGGGGTGTGCCAGCCCCAGGCTCTCCACCTTGGCTGGGGTCTTTTATCCTGGGTACAGTCCACTGGGAGCTTGTGCCAGTGACAGGTGACAAGACTGTCCTGCTCCAGGCCACGGACCTCGTGCCGTTCTAACACTTTGTTTTCCTGCTGCAATTTCATGCTTGGCGGTTTCCCCTCCCGGCAGCACAGGTCCCTCTCCTCTGTGGACCCACCTGCTTCCCTTGCTGAGCTGTCCCCTAAGGAGCCTTTGGAGAAAGTTCCCCCGCAAGAGCCAATGACTCCTCCCCTTCTCAGCACTTCCAGACTTTGTGATTTATGAATGCCCCTTCTTTAAAAAAAATTTTTTTTCAGAACTAGGAGAATCCAGGGGCATTCTGCCTTTGAGTTACACCCCCAGACCTATTTTTTTATTCTTTATTTGAAACAGGGTCTCACTAAGTTGCGGAGTGCCTCACTAAGTAGCTGAGGCTGGCTGAGAACCTGCAATCCTCTTGTCTTAGCCTCCCGAATCCTGGAATTACAAGCATGTGCCACTACGCCTGGCTGCCCCCTCTTTTTGAGGCTTTTAAAACTAGTGAATTGAAAACTCACAGGAGTGTGTCTATGGGAATCACATCTCCCCTAACGCCATCCGTGTAGAGGAGGTAAATGTGCTTTAGGACAGAGCCAGCCCCAGAGATCAGAAGTCTTCCTCTTTATAGATGAGGAAACTGAGGCCCAAGGAAAGAATATTCTATACAGAGGGTGACTGTTTAGTACCATCTTCCTCCCTGGGTAGACGGATGGGCAGAAGGTACAGGCCTCCTCTGAGGGGTGGTACTAGTATAGAGGGAGGCAGAAGGCTTGGAATGGAGGCTGTAGAAACCTGGCCTGTGAGTAAGGGGTTTGTTTCCAGACCTGTGAAGAATTTCCTTTAAAGGCTGGCCAGTCAGTAGATGCCCTACTGAGAGAAGCCTTGGGGTGTGTCCCCTGGTAACAGACTCCAGGTCATCATATTGTCTGGGGATGGATGGCACTGGAGTTGTACAGTGTACAACCTGAGCAGCCAGCTATGGCTGTGCCAGCCATGTCAAGAGCTGCCCGGAGGCAGATCAGGAGTTTTGCTGTAGCTAGGAGAATTCAGGTACGAGAGAAAACAGTTGATCCCCAGAAAGGCTGAGATAGAGATATACAAAAAGGTAGATCCAAATAGATTACTCCAGTTCCCAGTCTCTGGGGAGGTTTCAGTACACACTGTTAGGAATCATTACAGTGCTCTCTTTTCTAGCTTTTTTTTTTTTTGTACTAAGGATTAAGCCCAGAGGCATTCTACTTCTGAGCTGCACCTCAGCCCTTTATTTTTATTAAAAAAAATTTTTTGTGTGTGGTATTGGGGGTGGAACCCAGGGGCTTTCTACCTCTGGGCTACACTCCCAGACCTATTTTATACTTTTGTTTGGAAACAGCGTCTCACTAAGTTGCTGAGAGCCTCACTCAGTAGCTGAGACTGGCTTCGAACCTGTGCAATCCTCTTGTCTCAGCCTCCCAAGAGCGGGGATTACAAGCATGCACCACCACGCCCAGCTTTTTTTTTTTTTTTTTTTTTTTGAGTTTTAAAATAGAGTTTCTTTAAGTTTCTGAGGCTGGCTTTGAATCTGCAATCCTCCTATCTGGGATTAGAGATGTGTGCCACCATGTCTGGCTTCTCTTTAGTCTTGAAGGGAGGGAAGAGCCCTTGGTCTTGCCTTTTAACAGAGGAGGGAGGCCTGCTTTGGGGATGAAAGCCAGTGATAAGGAGGTGGGGGGCTAGGGGTAGAGGAGGCCTTGGAACTCTGTATTGATAAAGGAAAGGGTAATTTACTCTATAGGGCTACCCCTAGGGCAGAGGAGGCCAGTGAGCAGGTGGAAACAGAGGAGGCCGAGTGTCTCTAGGAGATGAGAGTCTTTTTTTTTTTTCTTTTTTGTGGTGCTGAGATTGAACCCAGGGGCATTCTACCCCAGCCCTATTTTACTTTCTAATTTTGAAACAGGGTCTCACTAAATTGCAGAGAGCCTCACTAAATTGCTGAGGCTGGCTGCAAACCTGCCGTCGTCCTGTCTCAGCCTCCCAGGTACTGGGATTACAAGTGTGCGCCACCACCCCAGGCTAGGAGACGAGGCTTTCAGAATTTGGACAGGAACGTGGTAAGGTCCAGGCTTCTAGGTGGGGATGAAGGCTTGAACAAAGATGGAGAATCCGAAGGAAGAGAAGAGTCTAAGCGTAGAAGGATTGTTTGGGGTGACCAGGAGGTACCCAAGAGTCGAGGAACCTGGCTGGCTGGGGTGGCGGGTTCCTAGAGAGTGCAGAGGGCTAAAAGGAGCCGTGGTGGGCAAGGTTCTGGCTGCTTCATGGGGGCCCCTGGGAAGCTGGAGAGAGGCCAGCCTGGTGTGCTGCCTTTGTTGGGAAGGAGGGTTTGTTCTGTTCCTGCCAGCTGCGTTGCCCCTTTCTCTCTACCCCACTGTGGTTGCAGCAGGCTGTCTCTCTGGAACAGTGCAAGTGGAAGCCCCCGGGCTGGGCAAGAGCTTGGCAGGTGCCCAAGCGGAGTCCAAGGGCTCTTCGCTGGGGCGGGGATGTTTGGAGAGACCTCGCTGAGGCCGCAGGGCTGGGCCTTCCACCTGGAGGAACCAGTTTTGGCCTTTCCCAAGGGAGGTGCTGGCTGGCATGCTGGAGTGCGTCAAACCTAGTAATCTGAGTCAGTAAAATACTGATCCTACAGTGTAAAGTGGCAGTGACGCTTCCACATACTTGCATTCAAAGCCCTGGTTAGTCAGGGGACACCGAGGCTTGAGGAGGACCAGGTATTTGTCCAGGGTCACAGAAAAAGGGAATAGCAGAACTGAGCCTAAGTCCTGAGTTTGCAGCACTGTGGGTCAGACCTTGCTCTGCCTCCCTTTTGGGGCCTCCTGGATGCGGGCATGTCCTCATGTTCTCCCAAGCCAGGCCTTCACTTATGCCCCCTGCTCTGTGGCGTCCATGGCCCGGGCCGGAGGCCAGATCTCCCAGAGGAGGAGATATTTGAAACTTGGGAAAGGGACCAGGCTGAGAGTCTCTGGATGTGGGGAAGGTGCTAGAGAAATGTCGAGGCCTCCGTACCAGGGTAGCTTTCCTGTCCATTTTGGGAGGGATGTCACCTTCTGCATGGAGATAGCAGACCCACCTCTCAGGTACCATGGGAAGGCCTGTGTCCATCTCTAGGCCTTCCTAAAACTGCCCTGGGAAGCCTTCCTAGGCTTCCCTGCAGCCTGGGATGTGCTGGAGCTTGGACAGGCCACATGTTTCCATGCAAAAATATCAGTCATTGAGGAATTACCTGTTGCAGCAGCAGAGCTGGCAGGCCCCAGCAAGCCCCAGCATGGGACCCTTTGGGTCAAGGACGGGCAGCCCAAACAGGTCCCACTTCCAGCAGGTGACACTGGGTCTGGGCCCCTCCCACCCACACTGGAAGTCCCTGTGACTTGGGAGTCTAGCAGTGGACACAGAATGTAAGGACATGGAAGGATGTCCCTCCCTGCCCTTGGCTGGGGCCATGTCTGGGTCACATGGCCCAGAAGTGGGATGTTTCCTTACAAACATTGTAGCATGCGGTGCTATTTCATGGCTGGAAGAGGTCTGGAGACCTGCTAGTCCACCTGTTAAACATGCATGCTGGGGAGCTGGGCACAGTGATGTCCATCTAAATCCCAGTACTTGGGAGGCTGAGACAGGAGGGTGGTTAAGTTCAAGGACAGCCTCAGCAATGTAGCAAGACTCAGCCATCTAGTGAGACCCTGTTTCAAAATAAAAAATGAGAAGGTCTGGGAGTGTAGCTTGGAGGTAAAATGCACCTGAGTTCAATTCCCAGTACCACCCACCCACCCAAACAAACAAACAAACAAACCCCAAACAACAACAATAACAAAGAAAAAAAAAAAGAGAGGGAGAGAGATAAAAAAACAAAAACCAAAAAAAATACATGTTGGAAGTTGAGACCCTAAAGGCAAGGGCTCTGTCCCTGAGGTCAAGGGCAAAAAGTATGCACTCCTAAACACCAAGGAGGCTTTAGGGAGTGGGAGCTTCCTTGAAGGACCCAGATGCCTCAAGGAATCCTCTGAGGTTCAGGCTTGGGGAGGGAGGACAGGGTCAGGGATTAGCATCCTGGGGCCCATTTGGCCCCCAGCCCTCAACATGCTTTCCTATCCATTGGCTTGACAGCTTCATTCCCATTTTATGGATGAGAAAACTGAGGCACAGAAGGGTTAAGTGCCCTGCTCTAGAGTCACATCAAGTTGGAGGAAAAGTTGGAATTAGCACTTAGGTTTCTTCTACTCTCACATTCAAATTGCCTAGCAAGAGAAAGATCCCCCGCTCTGGTTCTCCTTGGCCTCGAACTGGCCCCTCTGGGCCTCAGTTTTTCATCTGTAAAAGGGAAAGGGGAGGAAGAGTCCAGGTGTCAGGAGGAACTTTTGTTTTTCTGTGGGGCGTTGGCGCTGCTTTTTTTTCCTCCAGGCCCCTCAGTGCAGCCTGGAGGTCCCAGGAAGGAGCCTTACACTGACACCTGTCACTTCCTGGGGAGGGAGCGGTGGAACTGAAACCCTGGATGCTTAAAGCACGTGCTCCTGGGTTCTGGGTCCCAGCCCATCCCCACGCCTGCAGCCTGGAGCCTCTTAGAAGGGGGTGGGCTGGGCCCCAGGGGAAGGGCTGGGAGTGGGAGGGGGGAGGAGAGAATGCATAACAAATGAGTTCACAAATCAAAGGAGATCTGAGTTCCCCACCCACTCCCTCAAATCTTTACTAGCTCTCTTTTAAGATTCTTGTTTTCTAAAGAGAAAGAAAATGCTAAATTGTACCCCCTTTCGCACACGAATGGGAGCCTTAGTGAGTCACTCCGGAGGTAAATGCCACCTCCAGGGTCCCACGTGTGCGCGTGCTGCGGAGGCTTGTACAGCTGTGTGGCCACCAGCCCCTGTGGGGTACGTGGGGTATGTGTGCAAGGGCATGGTGGACAGGGGCCACCTGTCTTCTGCTTGTCTTGGCTCAGGGTGGGTGCTCGTGGGGCCTAGTTCTCCAGGGCTACATTTGTGAGAACCTGGGCAAGTCAGGCTCGGTTTGAGGCTAGGGGTAGGGCACAGGGCATGGTGCTGTGGGACCCCCATCTGTGGCTGGAGTTGGGCACAGTGTGGGTGAATTCAAGACTCTAGGGGAATGAGAGAGGGCCGTCTAGGCAGCGGGCTGGAAGGAGAGTGTAGAGGGTCTAGGTGCCTCTGGACACTAGAATTCTGGGTGTCAAGCTGTTCTCTGCAGGTGTGCTGGCAAGGAGGTCCTTCTCCAGAGCTGGTGAGCAGGAGAATCCAGAGGTCACAAGCTGCCAGGGGAAGGAGCCCGAGGACTGGGAAGCCTCCTGCTTCTTTCCAGGAGGGTCAGCCTGTTCCCTGCAGACCTAGAGCAGGAGGCCAGTGAGGAGGTGTTCCACTTCCCAGATGCCCCGTTACTCTGGAGGGAGGGGAAGTAGCCGTCTGTTAGCCGGGGATGCCAAACAAGGGTTGAAAGCAAAAATAGAAACGCCTGGGCTCTGTCTGGGAGGGGCGCTGAGTTCTGGTGGATCCGAGCGGCCTCTTCTGAGCTGTCTGCTGCTGACGCTGTGTTTGCTCGGCTCTGGGTATTTGCAGAGCACGTCACGTCCTGCGCTTCTGCCCTCTTTCGGGAGAGACTTAGGTGTGCAGGATTTGCGACCATGAGCACACGGGGAAGAAGGCTTTGAACTTGATCTAGAGTCCTTCTTTCTGAGATTCTGAGCATCAGCGACCACCATCACTTCACCTTTGACCTTTTCTGGATTGTTCAGAATTGGTCCAGATCCTCGCCCTTCTTAATCAGAACTCCCTTTGGCCTTGCTGTGGCCCTGGCGGCTCCCACTTCCTGCCCTCCACGAGGCTGGTCCCAGCTGAGCAGCTCTGGAATCATCCCAGAGTTGCAGAAAAGAGCTATTTTGAGCCTTCCCATTAGGGCCTGGTGGTGGGGGGTGTTTATCCCTTGCTGCTTTTTGTTTCTTCCTGGTATACTATAATCTGGGGCAGGGATGAGAGCATTATCCAGCCCACCTCCAAGACCCTGTTGGCAATTCCTGGTACTGTGGTTTGGCATCCAACAGAGGGGCCTGAGGACAGAGGCAGCCCTGGGCCCCAACCCTGCAATCCTGGAGTGGCAGGTGGAATGGATTGCCCATGTGGGGTCACATTGGTTCTTGCTGGGGGGTGGGGAAAGGAGCTGCTTCCCTTCTGCAGTTTATTTCAGGCTACTGGTAGCCTTTGCTGCCCTTACCAAAAAGCTGGCTGTCTCATTGAAGTGGTGGCTTTTGCTTCACCCTGCAGCATCCTCCAGGAGCCTAGAACCCCGCCCTGGTTTCCCAGCCTCTGTTTGGTGCCTGGATCTTTTTTTTTTTTTTTTTTTGGTGATACTGGGGATGGAACCCCGGGGCATTCTTCCTCTAAGATTCACCCCCAGCCCTATTTTTTATTCTTTATTTTGAAACAAGGTCTTACTAAGTTGCGGAGGGTGTCACTAAATAGCTGAGGCTAGCGGAGAACCTGTGATCCTCCTGTCTCAGCCTTCCAAGTACTGGGATTAAAAGCCTGCTTGTGCCATCACACTCAGCAGGGTGCCTGGATCTTAAGCCTTTGTGTTCTACTCCCTGCAAGGGGGCCTGGGAGGATAGGGAGGAGTGTCTTTCTCTGTCCTGTCTTCTGAGCTGCTGATCTCTGTCCACCCTGGGTCCCTGAAGGGCCCTGAAGTGACACAGCGGCTGGTGCTGTAGGGAGCTCCCTTTTTGGGGAGGAGAAAGCCTCATGGAGCAAGAGTCTGGAGGGACCCAGGAAGGACACCTGGGCCTCAGCAGAATTGTTCCAAAGAATTCAGAACTGTTAGCAGCCTAATTGGCAGAGCAAATGAAAGTACAAGACATAGCTAAAGCTATTAATCACTAATTATCTACTAAATAAGGTAATTAATGGGCATTTAAATGGCATAGTTATGAGATACCAGTAGGTCTTCAAAAAGCACATCTTCTCCAAAGCAAGTCGTCTGGCCGGTTGGTCCCTGCTTGGAGATCCTGGTTCTGACCCACACCTCTTCCCACCTGTACTTTCTCCCCTGGAAACAGATGTGGTAATGGTGGGCAAGTCAGTTTCTTTGATCATAAACCCTTCTTTACTGACTGCCCCAGCGGTCACACAGGTGACAGGAAGTGAAGGTCATGGAAATCCCTGGCAACCGCATAAACGTGGTAGAGAATTTAGAGTGTTTCCTGTTACTGATGCAGCCCCTTGGCTGTCCTGGGCAGCTCCTGTGAGCTCCACCTGTGGCTTGTCCGTGGCTCGGTCTGTGACTGCATCAAGGCTTGGTTTGTAGATGGATGGTGGTTAGATTCATGGCCCGGTTTGAGACTGGGCTGTGGCCCATGTGCGGCCGAGCTTGTGTTTTGCTCTGTGGTTGGGGTTGTGACTGCATGTGGCTGAGCTTAAGGTTCAGACTAGGACTGAGATCAAGGTGTGGGACATGGCCAGTCTCAGAACCTGAGTTGCCATCAGGATAATTATGCAGCCTGAAGTCTCAGCCTCTCTCCTTGAGTGTGTTACCCAGGGGGTAATGTTCCACCCCTTGCCCTGGGTGCTGATTCCTTCTGGGGCCCACAGAATGGTGGCTCCAGAGACTGGGTACTGAAGCAGACAGGCTCTTCTGGGGCTCCTCCAGTCCCCTGAAACAGCCCTGCACAGATCATCAGTGGTACATCTAGCATTTTAGGAGATAGTTAGGACTGTTTCTATAGCAACCAACCCCCAACTGGCACTGGTTTCCTTCAATTATGCCTTTTTCTGGAAGGCTTCTCCTGGCCTCTCATCCCTCCTTGGGTGGCGTCATAGCCCCTTCAAGGCTGGACATGGGCTGGCTGGCCCTGGAGTGATCTGGTTCCCCAACTTACCCTGGTCCAGAGAGAAGGTCCAAGGACATAACC
This sequence comes from Muscardinus avellanarius, assembly GCF_963383645.1. Lineage (NCBI taxonomy): Eukaryota > Metazoa > Chordata > Mammalia > Rodentia > Gliridae > Muscardinus > Muscardinus avellanarius. The sequence goes on along the minus strand of NC_137802.1, from coordinate 19,057,457 downwards.
TGTGGGATGCTCTCCTAAGAGGGGGTCCTTTTGAGATTGCCTCTGTGCTGGGCCATGCTGAGCCTCACAAGAGCTGCAGAGGCTATGGGCCCTGAGAAGAGTCCTAACAGGCGTCTGCCCCGGGGTGGGGGGGTTAGTTCAGTGGGGTAGGCAAGGGTGGGCCAGCTGTGAGCAGGTACTCTGATGGATGTGGTCACTGGGCACAGTGGGGCACAGAAGAGGCAAGCACCTAGCCCAGGCTCAGGCCCAGGGGAGGCTTCTATTTGATTCTTCAGATAGCACAAATGGAAAGGGAACGAGGATAGGGTAGGGGAAGAAGAGCGAGAACAAGAGCTTGAGAGGAAGACACGGACATGCAGACAGCTTCCCAGTGGGGGCTAACTGGGGGAGAAAGGCTTGAGAGAGTCCTGATCTTAGGTATCTTCGGGTCAGGAGGGAGGGGCAGTTAGCCCCATGTGTGTTGGCAAGGGAGAGGATGGACTCCCACTCCAGGGTCCCCAGGGGAAGGAGATGGGGCTGCCCTTGGAAGCACCCACATATGAAAGAACCTTGAATAATCATGATTATTTTATTTAACAAACCCTTTTATAGCACTGATGGAGTACCAGGCACTATGCTAAACCTTTTGCAAATATTCATTCATTTAATCCTCAATGCATCCCATTATAAGGATGATTGACACCCCCATTTTACAGAGGGGGAAACTGAGGCCCAGAATGATTTAATGTCACTTACCAAGACTGCTCATTGGTAAGCACAGAAGCTGGGGTTGGCAGCAGGCCAGTGGGATGGGGGCAGTGGTTCCCTTGACAAAGGAGGAAGGTGAGTCGCGAGAAGGAGGCGGCAGTGCGGTGGCAGCATTGAGAGTCACCTGTCTGTCTCTGGCTCCTCACTGGCTCTGGGAAGCTCCACACACCCTCTGGAAGTGAAGAGCAGTCAGTGTGACTCTACATGTGTGTGGCCATGCCGGGCTCCAGGCTGTGTGTGCACCGTCTCCAGGGCCCGTGGGGAGCCTCAGGCTTGATCATTTTAGCAGCATCGATTGCCAGGAGTGAGACCCAGGTGCATGCTGATAGAACCTGCTGTGTGTGTGTGTGTGTGTGTGTGTGTGTGTGTGTGTGTGTGTGTGTGAGAGAGAGAGAGAGAGAGAGAGAGAGAGAGAGAGAGAGAGAGAGAGCGCGCGCGCGTGTGCTCATCTAACGAGCCTCAGTCGTCAGGCCACACACCCCTCAGCCCTCTCCTCTTCCAAGGCATAGATTGCTGGAGCATGTCAGACGTTACCAGGGTGAGGTTCTCTGCAGGGCTGGGCCATGGTCACAGACAACAGGCTGGCAGGTGTGTGCGCAGGGTCAGAGCAGTGTGCCCCACCTTCCTTGCTCAGAGGCACTTGTTCCTCCCGGGAGGTCTGGGAACTGTGTTATTTGAATACTCCCAAAGCCATGGCTTCCAGCAGATGCCCACATTCCCTTTCTTGCTCTGACACACTGGGCTCTGAATTTGGGGTAGAAGTTCTAGATCCAGCTTTCCACACTTGTAATCCCAGTACTTGGGAGAATGAGACATGAGGATTGCAGGCTGGAGGCCAGCTTCAGCAATTTAGCAAGACCTTGTTTCAAAATAAAAAAATAAAATAAAATAAAAAGTGCTGCTGAGGGTGTAGCTAGCAGGAGGTAGAAGGCCCTTGTATTCAATCCCCAGTACCAAAAAAAAAAAAAAAAAAAAAAAAGGATCCAGCTTTCCCTGGAACTGGCCTCTGTCCCTCTTGTATCTCACCTGGCAATGCTGCCCACCTCTACCTTTGAGGCTCAGCTTGAGTCCTTCTTCCTCAGGAAGGCCCCCGAGGCCCAGGAGGTATGGTCCACACCTGGACAGGTCTGGCTCTGTTGAATTTGTCCTGAGGGCCAGGCTGCTCTGCTCCCTACAGGGATGGTCCAGCTCAGCTCTGTCCCCAACTCCTTCCTCCCCACACCATCTGGCCCAAGGTCTCTCTGGCCCAGGAGGAGTCACCGATGTCTCTGTTTACTGTACCAGGGTTTTCCTCTCCTTCAGATGGCTCTGGAGCACAGGGCTGCGGGCACCCTTCAGGTGGGGCTGTGGCCTCCAGTCTGGGGCCTTCCTAGGTTCCCAAGATAGAGCAGAGCATTCACAGAAGACTCTGTCTGTCTGTCTGTCTGTCTGCCTATTTATGTGTTCCTGGGAGCCAGGGCTGAGAGGGGAAAGGAGGGCAGTTGAAGCCACTGGCCTGAGCCAGACTGGCTACACCCACTCTAGGGAGACCCAGTGGTGATGGTTCGGGACAGCATGCTAGACCTGGGGTGGTGGTTAGATAGGCAGCTCCGAGCTGCTCCTCTCACTGCTGGGCCCAGCTTGGAGCTGTGCCAGTGGGTGTGCAGGATCATCTGTTTCTCACTGGGCAGGGCTGGGGCATTCCCTACTCTTTTATCCTGCTTTAGGGCTTTAAATCAACTAAGTCTTTAGGAAGAGGCAGGCTAAGTCTTGGTGGACACAGAAGGGGCTCTACAGCCCTGGTAGAAGCCACTCGAGTGGTGTAGCCCTGCCTCGAAGCTTAATTCTGCAGCTGACAAGGGTCACGGTCTCCCTGGTGCCCAGGCAGTGGACTAGACACAATGGGGTTGATCTTGTTTAAACTGTTTGCCAGCGAGTTTAAGGACCATGATCCCATTTTACAGATGAGAAAACAAGCTCCTGGAGGTGCCTTTGTTTTGGATCATAGACTAGTAAGCAATAGTACAGAATCCAGGCTTGTGTTGCCTCAGGGCCCACACTCTTGTTTTTCTGATAAATTATCAGCCACGGGTGGGAGCTAATTTGCATGTGATTTAGGAACAGTCTTGGGCAGGGAGAGAGGCAGGTTGGGGCAGCTCACACTCTAGAAGTTATAGACACACACACATACACCATTATACATAGCTGTGCACACTCAGTGACAAATGCTTGTATAATACTAGACACCTCTATGCAGGAATGTAGATACTTGTTTAGATTTTCCCACAAATATAAGGATACCTAGACACTAATTTGCAGATCTGATGGACAGGTAGTTCTAGAATTAGGAGCTCCCATATGTGGCTCCAGGACCAAGACCACTGCAAGGAGACAGGGACAGAGCCCTGACTCCCGAGCCCATGTCCAGCTCACCAGCAGCCTGTGGGATGCTTGTCACTGGCTGAGGGAGCAGACAGAGGAGAGGAGCTGGCATTAAGGGCTCTAAGCTCTGTGTGTGTGTGTGTGTGTGTGTGTGTTGCTGAGGACTGAACCTAGGGACATTCTACTTCTAAGATACATCCCAACTCTATTTGTTTTTATTCTTTATTTTTGAAACAGGGTCTTACTAAGTTGCAGAGGGCCTCACTTTGTAGCTGAGGCTGGCCGTGAACCTGTGATCCTCTTGTATCAGCCTCCCAAGTACCGGAATCACAAGCACATGCCACCGTGCCCAGCTTCTGAGCTCTTAAACGGAGCAGCTTGAGTACAGACCTTATTAGCTTTGTGTCCCTGAGCAGATGCCCTCACAAGCCTGAGCCTGTTTCTTTTGCTAGAAGGTGGGGCTTTGGCTACGTGTACTCTGCTGAGCTGGGATAGAATGACTTTAGGTAAGATGTGCAGAGTCTCTGGGGAACTGCCAGGACCCGCGCGCCCAGTGGCTCGCTGCTGTTCACTCCCGTGTTCGTCAAGTGGATCTTGGTCCTTTTCCGCACGGGATCATTTGTTAGACCCAGAACATGCTGAGATGCGTGGGGCAGGGCCCACTGCCAGGAGGCTTGCTTCTGGGCCTTTGTCCACGCTGTTAGACTCACGGTGCCCACCTGTTCTGACTCTGAAGATTCTGTATGAACCTTGCATGCCTCTCCTGTAGCCCCCTCTGCTGGGAGACTTGCTGACCCTCTTGGACATTTATATTTCCCTCTAGGTGAAGGGAGAAGAACCTCAAAACTCACCTGTCCTGAGCTTGTATCCGTGCCAGGCTGTCCCCGCTGGGCCTGGCTCCATTTCTTTTCTTTTCTGCGCTCGTACCTGCCCTCCTTGGGCAATGTCTCCAGCCACATGGATTTCTTCCTGTTTTGTTCCTTTCTTTTGAAACAGGGTCTCACTGAGTTGCAGAGGGCCTCACTAAGTAGTTGAGGCTGGCCACAAACCTGGACCCTCCTGTCTCAGCCTCCCAGATGCTGGGATATAAGCGTGCGCCACCACCTCCAGCTTGACCTCATCACCATGCCTTTGTGCACAGACACCTGTTGAGGCTTCCGGCTTACATACACTGTTAGACACTTGTGGGAGAAGGTGATGATGGAGGTAGACAGTCTTAAGAGGAGTCTTAGGTTTCACAGCACCTGTTGCTATGGAGGTGACCGTCCTTGAGCACCTGATCTGGCTGGGCTTTCCCAGGCCCCACCCCACTGGCAGAAGTAAGCATGGCCGGAGCCCCGCCGGTCCCTTCGCTCTGCCCCGGTGTCCTCAGCACCCAGCCCAGTGCTTGTGGGTGGGAAGCGTCCTTCAAGCCCTTTCTTTCTCTGCTCACCTTCAGCTGGAAGAACTTGCTCCCTCAACCCTGAGCTGAGCTGGCCTCCTGCAGACCTCTCCTCTGTCACCATGCTCTCCCACGGCTCCCATGAAGGCCAGACCAGGAAAATGCTGTCAGTGTCACGGTAACCTATGATGACGTGGCCGCACAGGGCATGGTGATATGGTGAGGATGGTGAGCAAGGGGCAGGTTCCAGAGCCCTCCTTCCCTCTGCCTCCAGCACACAGCACAGTGGGAGGGAGTGGGAGGCTGCAGCACTGCCCATGGCTTTGTTCTGGGGGGCAGTGTACACCGTGCATGCACGAGGGCCACGTGTACAGGAGCCTTTTGCAGATCCCTTGATAGCCAAATGCAGGAACTGATAATCTCCAGATGATGCAGTCACTACTGAAACTCTGCTGCCTTCTCTCCCCAACTCAGGAGGATGACACAGCTTACCTTACCATTCACACTCATGCTTCTTAGGAATGCAAGAGACTTGGGTAGCAAGGGTTACTTGTGGTCTCCTCCCTCCATCTCTCTCTCTTTCTCTCTTTCTCTCTCTCTCTCTCTCTCTCTCTCTCTCTCTCTCTCTCTCTCTCTCTTCTCCCTCTTCTCCCTCTCCTCCCTCTCCTCTCCTCTCTTCTTCTTCTTCTTCTTCTTCTTCTTCTTCTTCTTCTTCTTCTTCTTCTTCTTCTTCTTCTTCTTCTTTTTCTTTCTTTCTCTCTCTCTCTCTCTTTTCTTTTCTTTTCTTTTCTTTTCTTTTCTTTTCTTTTCTTTTCTTTGTTTTTGCAGTACTGGGGATTCCACCCAGGGGTACTGTACCACCGAGCTACATCCTCATCCCCTCCCTTTTTCTATCACTAATTTTTAAATACTTTTACTGGTGAATATAATTATGCATCATAGTGAGGTTCAAATATAGATCTGCACATAGCACTTGGTGTGTCTCCCTCCAGACCCTGCCCTGCTGCACACACTAGTGAGGTTGTAGTGCTGCCTTGATGTATGGGCACCCCATAGCTGTGTCCTCACCCCTCCCCAGGCCCTTCCCATTATTCTCCTGGTCTTTCTCCTCATTTATTCCTTTTGTTTCCTATTTTCTCTCTAGCTTCCATATGCAAGAAAAAATATACAACCCTTGACGGTCTGCAACTGGCTGACCCCACTCAGCATCGTATCCTCTCATTCCATCCATTTTACTGCGAATGACGTATTTTTGTTTCTCATGATGTCCTTCAGCCATTTTTATTGTAAATTTTGAAACAGGATCTTGCTGAGTTTCTCTGGCTGGCCTTGAACTGTGGTTCTCTTGCCTCAGCCTCTCAAGTAGCGGAGATAGCAGACACGGGCCATCACGCCTGGCTGTGATTATATACACAGACATTCTAGCTCATCCATACCCCCCAGCACTATTTTGTTTTTTGTTTTGAAACAGGGTCTCACTAAATTGCTGAGGCTGGCTTCAAACCTGATTCTCCAGTTTCAGTCTCCCAAGTACTGGGATTATAGGTGTGTACCACTGTGCCTGGCTGTGATTGTATATATTTTTTTGTGGTACTGGGGGTGATTGTATTTTTTGGATCATAGAAATCTCCACATATATTTGATTTATACTCAGGTGTTTTTGTGCTATTGTAAATAGTATTTCTTTTGTGATACTGGGGATGGAACCCAGCAGCCTTCTACCTCTGAGCTACACCTCCAGACCTATTTTATATTTTATTTGGAAACAGTGTCTCATTAAGTTGCTGAGAGCCTCACTAAGCTGCTGAGGCTGGCTTTGAACCTTCGCCTGTCTCCGCCTCCCCAGTACTGGCTTTACAAGTGTGTGCCACCAGGCCCAGCTAAATAGTACTGTTTTTAGTTTTCAAATTCTAGCTGTTCATTGTCAGTATGCAGTAATGCAATTAACTCTTGCATGTTGAAACCGATTCCTGCAATTTTACGACACTCAGTTATTAGTTCTGAATTTTTTTTTTAAGAGATTGTAGAGTTTTTATTTTCTATGTCATCTAAGAATGAAAACATTTTTGTGTCTTCCTTTTCGGTCCGCATACTTTGCATTTCTTTTTCTTGTCTTATTGCACAGGCTCTGCCTTCCTCTGTACATTCGGAAAACATCCCAGATTCATGTTAGCAATACACGAATGGTGTATCTGTATCTCAGATCCCCTTGCAATAAGTCCAGGGCCCAAGGGTGGGAATTTGCTGGGCCTGCCTACCAGGCTGCTCAGTCACAGGGCCCTGGGGAGTATGGTGCAGACCCAACTTAGCATCTAGAGGTGACTCTGCATTGGTGCTCCCTGTGGCCTCTGCCCTTCTTGTGTTTCAGAATTTGTTTCTCACTTGGCTTCAAGCCATGAAGCATAGGTTGTGTGTGTGTGTGTGTGGGGGGGGGTTTGTGGTGGGCAGGGCACAGGCGGTAGCCACGAGGGCTGTGTTCCTGGGACACTTGGGCTGGCATCTCCCTCTGAGAACTACTTATGCTCTAGGATGTGGGCTCAGGGCAGGGCACTGTGAGCTGGGGCTGCAGCAGGTTTTTCACGAACTGTAAATTATACCTAGCATGGTGGTCCACACTTGTAATTTCAGTGCCTGGGAGGCTGAGGCTGGAGGAAGGCAGGTTTGTGGCTTACCTCAGCAATTAAGTGAGACCCTGTTTAAAAATAAAAGGATATAAAATAGGACTAGGGATGTAGCTTGGAGGCAGAATGCTCCTAGGTTCAATCCCTAGTACCACAGGAAAAAATAAAAAAATAAAAAGGCATACCCTGAACCATGGCTGTTGACACTACTGTGTGCCAGATGGATTCCTCAAACGTTAGTCAGATTAAAGAGTTTCAAGGGGAAGTTTTTGTTAGCTTCCTCATTGTGCAAATGGGCAAACTGATGCAGGGGCATTGTTGATACCAGAACCACCCAGGTCTCTTTGGGGTTAGAACATGTGTGCCTGGTGGCTGGGGAGCCTCAGGAAAAATATACCATGTGCAAGATGTTTGTTTTTTTTTTAACTGTTTTTCATTGGAAATGAAATCAATTCAGGATGCACTGTTATTTTATATAGCACCAGGAAATAATAAACAATGCCAATTAATTCAGGACAGGCTATTATTTAAGTTCGAGCCCAATCTCAAAGATGTCAATGTGAAAAAAATGCATCTTAGAACTGTTAACATGAGATTTATTTATAAAATTGGCAATCAAATAAAATTACATGTACAGGGCAAAAAACCTGACTTTCCTCTGCCTCTTATCAAATTCCACTTTGTAGAGATAATCTTTACTGACATTTTGGCACATATCCTTCTAGACATTTTAATGCATCTCTAAGCATATTTACATAGTAATTGTTTTGCTAATGCTTGCTATATGCTAGGCATTGTGCTCAGCATTTTGATGTCCTTTGTATAATCCTTGAAATAAGCTCATAAAGTAGGTATGGGCTATCCCCACATTACAGAAGGGGGAACTGAGGCACAGAGAGGCAAGGTGACTCACCAGACATCACACAGCTTCCAACAGGCAAGGTCTGAGCTGGATTCATCCAGGCCTCTTAAGCCTGGTACTGGGGACGGAACCCGAGACATTCTACATTCAAGCTATACCCCCAGCCCAATTTTATATCTTATTTGGAAACAGGGCTATGCTAGGTTGATGACAGTCTTATTGCAGGCTGAGGCTGTCTTCAAACTTGTGATCCTCCTGTCTCAGCCTCCCAAGTACTGGGATTACAGGTGTAATCCAGCTACAATTACTTTTTAAAAAATGAGTCAAAAGGAACATAGTATCCTGGGACTTTTCTAACTATATCCCATGAGCATCTTTCCATGTCAATATCTAGAGCTACTTCGTCTTTTTAACAGTTGCAAGGAATCCCGTAGTCTGGTTATATCTAAATGTATGCAGTTTGTCCTCTGTAGATGGATACTGGAGTTTCTTTTGGAGTATTGGTATTATTGGAACACTGAGGTGATCAACTGTATACCTCCATCTTTGAGGACATCTCTGATTATTTCCTCAGGAAAATTACCAGGTTGATTTTCTTCTAATGCTTCCATGGTTTTATTTTTTTTACCATCAGATTTTTTTGTTTTCTTTTTGGTGGTGGCACTAGGGGTTGAACTCAGGAGAGTTCTGCCTCTGAACTACACGCCCTCCCCTAGCCCTATATTTTATATCTAATTTTGAAATAGGGTCTCACTAAATTGCTGAGGACCTTGCTAAGTTGCTGACATTGGCCTCGAACCTGTGATCCTCCTGTCTCTGTTTCCCAAGTACTGGGATTCCAGGCATGTGCCACCATGCCAGTTTATAATAGAATTAAAATCCACCTGTAATTCCCAGCACTCTATGCATCCAGGAGGCATGCAGAAATGTTTGTGAATATGCTGGTCTCATGTAAGAGAGAGGACCCAGCCCTGTGCCTGGCATCCCTTATTTGGTCCCAGGGCAGGAGAGGGGCAGAGTTAAGTCTAGGGCCGCGTCCTCTGTGTGTCCTTACTCCTGCCTGCTCTGGGGTCCCCTCAGCCCCATCTCCTAGTCTCTGTAGATAATAATAATAATAATAATAATAATAATAATAATAATAACAACAGCTACCACTATTAAGCCTCCTGGTACCCAGGCACCGAACACACACTATTTCTGATCCTGCCAGCTCAGGATTGATTGTTATCATTAGTTTAGAGAGGAAGAAAATGAGCCTGTGGATGAAAAAGGAATGGCACTGCAGGTTGCTAGTGGCAGACTTCAAACTCAGGTCCCCCTGGCCTGGCCTGGTGTGGTCGACTTACCTAGTGGTAATCAAGGTGTCTATTCTCTCTTCTCCCACCATTTTGAAGTTGGACATGACTTGTGTGACTTGCTTTCATTGTGGCCAGTGAAACGCGAGCAGAAGCTTGTCATTTCTGGGCAGAAATGTTAGAGACAGGGTGTGATTTTCTGTGCTCTTCAGCAGACCTTGGAGTCTCATTTTGAGACGGTGACATCATAAGGTGGTGGCCCCTTTGGGTGACCACAATTAACAGAATCTTCTTCTAACCCCAGTGTCAGTGATAATAAATGATTGTTGTTTTAAGCAGCTGAGATTGTTAATATAGCTCAATTTACCTGATGCCGACTGATACATTGTGTCGCCTTGGCTTCTTAACCACCTGGGACCTCCATGTAACACTTGCAAAATGAGCACACTCATTCCTCCCCGCTGAGCTTCCCGGTTGCTTTGGGGCTTGAATGAAAGTGTGTAAGTGGGAGGGCTCAGAGAAGTCTGAGGCCTAAGAGGGAAGGACATAGACACCGGATGGCACTGTCCCTTAGTCCAAGGTGCTGGAGCCGCCTCCCATGCTGGGACATGGTCTCAGGCCCAGTTCACATGTGTGTTCTCTTTGGCAGGTGGCCCTTCCCCGGGCGGCGGTGCCCCCTGGCACCTACGGAATGTCCTCAGCGACTCAGTGGAGAGCTCAGATGATGAATTCTTTGATGCCAGAGGTGAGTGAATGCTATCCTCACACCATTGCCTGTGGGATCTTTCTAGAAGCCCAAGGTTAGGATGTCTGCTGGGGTTTAGTACTGCTCCCTGCCCAGACTGCGGCTCCAAGCTCCATATGTGACCAGTCTGTAAGAGCTCAAGAGCAGCATCTTGGTATCCCTCCACTCACGCCTTGAGATGTTTGCTGAGCCCCTAACATGTCCAGGAGATGTGGTAGGCACACGAGGCACTGTGGTACCCAGCAGGCATGATTGCTGCACATCAGCTTAAAGACAGCGTAGTGGGAGAGGCAGACACCAGCCTGCCATGCCAAGAAAAAAGTACCAGGTGTTACAAGACCGGAGAGAGGGCTGACCATGTAGAGTGGGCAGGGTGTCCTTTCTTCAGAGCAAAGGAGCAGGAGGTGGGGGAGGTGAGGAGTCGAAGAGTCTTCCAGGCAGAGGAGACAGCAGATATGGACCTGGAGTTGGAAAAACTGGAGAATACTCCAAGCTCCTAAGGAAGGCACAGGCAGCAGGAGGTGATGAGCGAAGGGAGAGGGGAAGAGATGAGGCTGCAGGGCTGAGGAGCTTGTGTCGAGCCAGAGAGTTAGAAAGGCCACTGGTGACGTGAATACATCACTGTGAATCACACTGCCACCAACAGTCACAACGCACCAATTAAAAAAGAAAGAAAGAAGGAAGAAAGAGCCAGGCCTGGTGCTGCACACCTGTAATCCCACTACTTGGGAGGCTGAGAGAGGAGGATCACAAGGTATCATCTAGTGATAACCTTGTTACAAAATAAAAATAGAGCTGGAGGTATAGCTTAGAGGTAGATTGCCCCTGCGTTCAACCCTTAGTACCAAAGAAAAAAGAGAAAGAAAGAAGGAAGGAGAAAGAGAAAGGCAGGCAGGCAGGCAGGCAAGCTGGTTGTAGTGGCAAATAATAACTCCAGTATTTGGGAGGCTGAGATAAGGAGTACAGATTCAAAGCCAGCCTCAGAAATTTTATGAGATTCTTGGCAACTTGAGTGAGCCGTTTGAAAATAAAAAGTAAATTAGGGCTAGGGGTGTTATATCTTAGAGTGCCCTGGGTTCAATACCCCAAACCAAAAATAGATAAGAGAAGAAATAAAGGCAACTGGCAGTGCTCTGGGCGTGGAGGTGGGGCAATGTGCAGTGGTAAGGAGATCAGCGCCGCCTCCCATCTCAGCCCACACAGGAGGCACAGCAAGGGTGTGGTGTAGGGTGGGATGGAAGAACAAGAAGCTCTGTAAGCTCTGGAGAAGCCCCACCGCATGGATGGGCACTGCAGGCAGAGACTAGTGTAGGCAGCGGCTCAGAGGTGTGGGCACAGTGCGCGGGGAGCCAGGCTGTGATTTCAAAGGGAAGAGCCTGAGCCGTGCTCCACCTGGCTGGGTGAGCGTGGAGAAGCACCATGGCCTGCCCCCAGCCTGGGGGATCACCAGCCCTTACCTGGTCTGCTTGGTCACCAGATCCAGGGTGTTGACCTAGTCCTGAGACACGGCCAACTTTGAAATGCCTGGCTAAACAGAGTCTGGGCAATGGGCTGGGAAGACATCTGTCCCCAGAGTGAGACACTGGGCACGAGGTCCCAGCCATGCCACCCACCTGTTCTGTGATGCCTGGCTGGGCCCGCTCCTTCTCGGGGCTTTGGTTTCCCAACCAACATGGAGAATACCTTGTCTGGTGATTTTCAGGGAAGCACAGCTAGGAGGTAGGGAGCTGTCCCCACTCAAGCCTCCTCCGTGCTGGCTCTGGGTGGAGAAGCCCCTCATAGCCCATTCAGGGCCCCCTTCTGTCCCCCTTAGTGTCTGATTAGAGCACTGCCGGGCTGAACTTCTCCATGGCAACTAACCCACAGTGTGACGACAACAGCCTCGATATTTTGATGCGTAGAAGACTTTTGTTTAAAATATTCTTGCAGTTCACCGGGGCTCTGCGCTCCCTGCTGAGTGGATGGTGGGTGGCACGCGGGCCCGCTCTGTCCCTTGGGGGCCTGTCACCTGCTTTCCTTACCAGCAGCCATGGATACTTCCTGCTCCGCGTCTCCCTCTCCTCGGCAGCTAGCCTGTCTACCCGTCCCCTCTCTGTACCCGGAGACACGGCTTCCCCCTCACCCCTCTCTCTCTCTTCTTTTTTTGCACTGGGGTTTGGACAAGGGGCATGTTACTTTTGAGGTAAACCCCCCCCCAGCTCTTTTTATTTTTATTTTGAAATTGGGTCTAATTGACAAGAATCTCACTAAATTGCTGAAGCTGGGCTCAAACCTGTGATCCTCCTATGTCAGCCTCCCAAGTACTGGGATCACAGGCATGTGCCACCGTGCCCAGTTTTAGCAGCTTTATTTATTCTAGCCCCAAACCAATATATATATATATATATATATATATATATATATATATATATATATATATATATATATAATCAGTGAGGGTGAATAAACAAATTGTAGTCTAATGGGAAGGAATGAGCTGCTATATGCAACGATATGAACGGATGTCAAAACCATCACACCGCCGGGCGTGGTGGCGCATGTTTGTAATCCCTGCGCTTGGGAGGCAGAGACAGGAGGATTGCACAGGTTCAAAGCCAGCCGCGCGCACTGGCTTAGGAAACCCTGTTTCCAAATAAAAATGTAAAAATAGGTCTGGGAGTGTAGCCCGGAGGTAGAAGGGCTTCCAGGAACCCCAGTACCACCAACAAAACAAAACAAAGCAAAAACAAACAAAAAAAACCCCAAAACCATCACACCAAGTGCATACTTTATAAGTAGAGAATGGTGACTAATCTCTAGTGCCAGGAGCAGAGCGGGGTAGGGAGCAGTGGGAAGAAGGGTAGGAGAGAACTTCTGGGCTGATGGGGACAGGTCCACTCTCTCCACAGTGGCAATGGTCCCACAGATATTTATATTTGTTAAAATGTACCAAACTGTGCATTTTAAGCAGGTATAGTTTATCAAATATCAATTAGACCTCAGTAATGCTGTTAAAAGCATGGACTCTCTTCCTCAAGAGCACAGAGGAAGGATTGGGTGACGGAGGAGGTTTCCAGAGGACGTGGCGCTGAGCCGAGGGCTGAGTAACGAGCAGTGAGCCATGTGGGGATCTGGGGAAGAGCGCAGTGTTTAGCACGCACCACTGGCAGCAGGAACAAGCATGGCCTGCTCAGGAGGTGGCAGGGAGGCTGGTGTGGCCTGACTGTGTGAGGGAGCGCAGCAGGTCTGCCGTGCCTGGCTCAGCGCAGGAGCCTGTGTCTGGAAGGCAGTCACACCCTCCGGAGTGGTTTTCATTCCAGGCTCAGGTTGGCCCTCAGCACCCCTGTTCCTGTCCCAGAGGAGGCTAGGGACTCAGAACTCGGACTCTGTAGTGCAGGATAGATCTGCCAAGTGGAACTGTGCCTGGATCTCGTGTGACTGAACTATGCCTGGACCTTACTGTGGCTGAGTAAGCTTGCTGGGTGACAGGTCGCCTGGCTGGAAACCATGGCTAAGAACTTAGTAGCCAAGGATGGTGGCACACATCTGCAATCTCAGTTCTTGGGAGGCCAAGACAGGAGGATTGCAAGTTCAAGGCCTGCCTCAGCAACTCTGCGAGACCCTGTTTCCAAATAGAATATAAAATAGGGCTGGAGGTGTATCTCGGAGGTAGAATATCTCTGGGTTCAATCCTCAGCCTCATTTCTCTCTCTCCCTCTCCCCCCCCACCCCCACTCACACACACATACACATGGAGGCAGCCCAAATTTCACAGGGCTTCCTGGCTATGACATGTCAAGTTCTGGAGGAAAAAAATGAAATTGTCCTTTGGAATGTCCATTTCTAAATATTCACGCAAGGTGGATGCATGCAGCTGCCATGACCTGGAGTGGGTTTATGTGTGGTATGGTTGGATGCATCACATGTGGGTCATTTTATGATCAGTTCCTATAGCAAAATGTATGTATCCTTTAGAAAAGACCACGTGCAGCCGGGCGTGAAGGCGCACGCTTGTAATCCCAGCATTCGGGAGGCTGAGACCTGGAGGATCACGGTTCACGGACAGCCTCAGATACTTAGTGAGGCCTTCTGCGACTCAGTGAGACCCGGTCTCAAAATAAAGAATAAAAAATAGGACAGGGGGTGTAGCTCGGAGGTCAAATGCCCCTGGGTTCCATCCCCAGACCTGCAAAAAAAAAAAAAAAAAAAAAAAAAGAAAGAAAGAAAAGACCACGTGCATCCTTAACTTTAACCTATTTGATATAAGATATACTCCAATTAGAGTCTTAAGGCCACCAATGATCTAGGTACAAACTCAGCTCTTACCATGAACTCAACAGCTGGAAGATAATCTTAGTGGAAGTGCCTTGAACTTGAGCATTTGAATTCTTTGTTTTGATACAGGGTCTGGCTAGGTTGTTGAGAGACTTGTAGGTTGTTGAGCGTCTTGATACATTGTGGAGTGTATCCTCAGCCTGTGATCCTCCTGTCTCAGCCTCCCAGGCACTGAGATTACAGACATGCGCCACCACGCCCAGCTAAGACCTAAGTTCTTGAAGTTTCTCACTGAGCATGGGCATCTGCAAGATGAGGATGCTGGACTCCCCCTTGAAAGCTGTTTGTAGCTCTAAACTCCATGGGGCCCTCAGATGACCCTGTTGGCCATGGCATCAGGCCCATCCCCTCACTTGGGTGGGAAATGCTTGTTTTCTTTCGTTTTCCTTATCATCTAAATAGTAATCATGCCCTCCATGAATATGCATAAGCAAGATGAGCTTGAGAGTTGTGGGGAGGAAAATGTTGGCAGGGCCAGCGATGGGGGAGAGTGGTGGTGCAGGTGGGGCCAGGCTTGTTCTCAGTGTGATTCTGCCCTCAGGTAGCTCAAGAACAAGCATGGCGTGCTCTCCCTCACCTCAGCATGGCAGGGAATTCTCCGGGCTTGGAATCTTGTGTCCTTTATCTCACTCTCTCTATTTTTGGGTACCCTCAGGCCTTTTTATTTGGAAACAGTATCTCACTAAGTTGCTGAGGGCCTCATTAAGTTGCTGAGGCTGGCCCTGAACCTGCAATACTCTTGTCTCAGTCTCCCAAATACTGGGATTACATTCAGCCCCTTTACCTCTATCTTGTGTATCCTTAGTTCTCCTGATCAGGATACCCAGTGCTGACGGATGCTCTCCTTCCCCTGCTAAGTAAGGGCCCGGGGCCTGAGTAGCAGGATACCGCATTGCAGTCTGTTCATGTCTTTAACTCCTTGGTTTCCCATAGCAACTAGGAGAGGAAGGCAGTGCGGGGATAAATAATCCCATTTCACAGATTAAAGACTCTAAGGCAAGGCTGAGTCTCACAGAGGATAAGAGGAAGTCCAAATCTTCTCCTAAATTGGACTTTTGCTGTGATCACACAACCTCCTGGGGGCTCCAAGGTGGGAGGAGAGTAAAAGAAATGGGGCCATAGCTGGGAATGGTGGCACACACCTGTAACCCCAGTTATTTGGGAGAGCGAGTCAAGAGAATTGCAAGTTCAAGGCCAGCCTGGGCAACTTAGTGAGACCCTGTTTCAAAATAAAATAGAAAATAGAAAAAAAAAAAAGGGTTGTGAATATAGCTCAGTTGTAGAGTGCCTCTGGGTTCAATTCTTGATACCAAAAGAAAAAAGGAAGGAAGGAAGGGAAGGAGGGAGGGAGGGGTAGTCAGAGAACTCAAGTCTTCATTAAGGTGGTACCTGCTGGCTACTGGCAGACTTCAGGCAAGTCTTGGGTTTCTGAGCCTGACTCCTTGGATACAGTATGGGTAGAATGGTTTGTCTTATGAGTGAAGAGACAGAAAGTTGTGGGAAGCTGGATGATTGTTCCAGGGCAGTTTCTGACACAGAAGACAACCAAAGGCATGTCATGGCCCCTGCCCTTTTCCCCAGTGGAGGACGGGACATGGAGAACACAATGCCACAGAGACAGCCCTAAAGACTTCTGGGGTGGGCTGAGCGGGCCACCACCACATGATAAAGACAGTGTGGCTAGGTGTGGTGGTGCACACTTGTAATCCCAGCATTTGGGAGGCTGAGACAAGAGAATTGAGGTTTGTGGTAGCCTCAGCTACTTGGTGAGGCCCTTCACAACTCAGTGAGATCCTGTTTCAAAATAGAGAATAAAAAATAGGGTGGGGAGTGTAGCTCAGAGTAGAATGCCCCTGAGTTCAACCCTCAGTTCTGAAAAAAAAAAAAAAAAAAAAAAAAGACAGTGGTGGGCGGGGATGGCCATAGGCTAGGGGTTGGGGGTGTGTGTTACACTGAGCAAGGTGATGTGAGCAGTCCCGGGCCCAGAGGGTTGAGCCATGCACTTCCAGGTGCTTGGGTCTGCCAATAGATGGTGCTGGGTGGGCCGTCTGGAGGTGACCAAGCCATCAGCTCCATGAGCAGGAGGCAAAGCCTTCCTGGCGAAGAGTAAGGGGACTCCCTAAGTCCTGTAGAGCCCCATAGACAGACCTGCGCAGGAAGAAGGGCTTTCCCTGTGGCTGGGGGTGGGGCTCACAGGGTCCTCCAGCCTTCGGCTGGGGCAAGGCCAGGGTTGCAGTGCCGGTGAGGTGAGGCTGGAGATGGGTGTGGGCAGGGCTGGGAGATGAGGATTACTGTGCAGGTGGCGGTTGCCTGGACGCACCCTCTGCGTCCCGTGGGATGAGGCACAATGAGGGTGCGTGGGGTGAGGCTCAGAGCCCAGCCTCACCGCACCCTCTGCCTGAACGGACCAGAAGGAGCCATTTTGGCTCTTGTTCTGTCTCTGTCTCTGTCTCTGTCTCTGTCTCTGTCTCTCTCTCTCAGAGCAAGAGAGAAACTGAGTTAAAAGAGAGACAGTGGCCCAGCCAACATGAGCGAGAGAGGTCGGGAGGCTGATCTACCCAGGGAAAATGAAAGGCCTCCAGGGAGGAGAGGACAGATCCCGGGTCAAGGGGACAGCAGGGAGCAAAGAGAGGCTGCCCAGGCAGCAGATGCCGCAGAGAGCCCCTGGAGAGCCCAGGAGAGACAAGACAGAGCGAGAGGTCCAGCAGTGGACAGGGACCCACAGAGATCAGAACTGAGGAGGGCAGGTGGGAGAGAAACATGCTGAGAGTCTGTGAGTGAAAGATGTTTGATAAAAACCACACAAAAGACCAAGACCAAAAGGTGGTGACGGATCACACACAGAATTAGGAAGAGTGGAGAAGGAGGTCCTGGGCCTCATAGGAGTAGCAAGTTCAGATCTCCAGAGCCCTGGCAGACCCCACAGTATGTGTGTATGTGTGTCTCTGTGCGTGTCTCTCTCTTTCTTGTACTGGGGATTGAACCCAGGATCACGTGTTTTTTTTTTTTTTTTAATGGCACTAGGGATTGAATGTAGGAGCATTCTACCTCTGAGCTACGCCTCTAGCTCTATTTTTTTTTTTTTTTTTTTGAAACAGGAGCTCCCTAGGTTAATGAGAGTCTCGCTATTTGCCGAGGCTATCCTTGAACCTGCAATTCTCCTGTCTCAGCCTCCCAAGTACTGGGATTACAAACATGTGCTACCATGCAATTCTACCTCCAAGGTATTTTCCTAGACATTATTTTTCTGAAACAGGGTCTCTCTGAGTTGCTCAGACTGGCTTTAAACTTTCAGTCCTACTGTCTCATCCTCCCAAGTACTGGGATTGTGCATATGTGCTAGCATGCTTGGCTCCTTTCTTTCTTTTTTGCAATACTACTTTCTTTCTTTTTTGTTTGAACCCATAATATCATGCATGCTAGGCAAGCACTGTCCTGCTGAGCTGTCTCCAGCCCCCCACCGTGTTCTGATAGCTTTGCATTTACTCCTAGGACAGACTTACTGCATTGTAGAAAGCGTGGGAGCCAGCATATGCTGAGTACCTGCTGCAGGCCTGGCCCCAGGCCTTGAGCCCAGCCCTCTCGTCTCACTGCACTTGCTACTTATGGTTATGTCATTAACACATCAGGCTTCCTGCAGGATGGAGGTCATGTCTCACAGGGCACACAGTAGGTGCTCAGGAATCCATTCATTCTAGAATGGGTTTAGAATGAACAAATAGGTGGCTGCTTAATTGTGTAACCTAGCCAAGAGAATCCAAGGTGACTTACAGGCTGATCGCAATTCCCCACTCTGGAGTCGGGAGAGCATGTCGTAAGAAGAGACAGCAGCAGACTGGAACCAAGCAAGAGTGGTGCTACTGGGGGTGCCGTGATGATGGCAACACCATCATCTCTGTCTTCTTCCTGTGTGCTGTCATGAACACAAGTGTGAGTTCATGAACACATGACCTCGTCTCATTTAGTCCTCATGGGAATCCTATGACATTGGCAAAACTCTGACACTGCCCTGTGGATGAGGAAACCAAGGCTTTTAAAGCTGAAGCTACTTGTCCAAGGTCTCACGGTTGGTTGATAATTCAAGATTGAAAATAGTCATGCTAATACCAGAACTGAGATCTTAACCTTTAACTATTCTGCTTCCCCAAGAAGAATACCACCTTATCTTTGCATAAAACATTTGGCTTATGTTGCTTTTCAAATTTATTATATTATTGGTCTCCATGGCAGCTTGCTAGAAAGAGTTAGGGAGCTAGAGTTGTTATTGCCATTTAAGGGATAAGAAAAGAGGAATAATGTTGGAGGGATTTGTAAAAGCACTGAGCTCATAGATAGCTGAGTCTGCACCAGATTCTGGGTCAGAGTTCTATGCAGTATATAATGCTACTTGTAGGTATAAGTTAGTTTGTTCGTTCTGTGTGTGTGTGTGTGTGTGTGTGTGTGTGTGTAGTGCATAGTTAGAGTGTTCCACATCCAATACATGATGTCCAGGGCAGGCTATTAGGAAGGCAGGATTCAGTTTGAATCCTGACTCTAGCGAGTTGCCTTGGGCAAGAATAACTCAACTACTGTGTGTGTCAATTTTCTTGTCTATAAAATAGAGATAATAGTTTTTTCCTTTTTAGTATCACAATGAGAATTGAGTTAATATTTGTAAATTGCTTCTACCAAGCTCACAGTGCAGTAAGGGTTTCATAAGTGTTGGTAAATCAATCAAATAAATGAAATAAGGCAGGAAGAATTGTCAGCCAGAAATGAGACCTGGATTACTGAGCTCTAGAGTAGATCAGAACTCTGAACAGCTCCCAGAGCTTCAGCTCCGCCATTTTGTTCCATCTGCTGGATAAAGGACTTTTGCTGTTGCAGTGGGCCTCACCCTTTACTTTTAATTATCACAAGCTTGGAGATGCTTCTCAACACCTTTTGATACCTGCTCTATGAAGGAGGGTAGGAAGCTCTTTCCCAGGAAGGCCTGTCTCTTTGGGGAAGAAGGTGGGGAGGAAAATGCCCATTCCCATGGGCCTGTTCTTGAAGTGGCCCTTTACAGGATGAGAGAATGCACCACATTAGTGTGTGCTGGATGGTCTTGTATTCGGTGTGGTTGGGGAACATGGCCCTACTATCATATTCCCCAGCCCTGGGAGGGATTACTGTTTTGCCCAGAGTTGTCACTAAGCTTTGTCAGGGAAAGGTAAGATTAGAGACAGAGTTGCAGGGTAAAGTGGAAGAAAATAGAGGCATTAATACAGGTATATTCCTGTAATTTCAGTACTTGGGAGACTGAGACTGGAGGATTTCATATTTGAGGACAGCCTCAGCAACTTAGTGAGATTCTCAGCAACTAACTTAGTGAAACTATTTCTTTCTTTCTTTTTGTGGTACTAGAGGTAGAACCCAGGGGCCTCCTATCTCTGGGATATACTCTCAGTCCTATTTTATTTTTTATTTGGAAACAGGGCCTCACTAGGTTGCTGAGAGCCTTGCTAAGTTGCCGAGGCTGGCTTCGAACCTGTGGTGCTCCTGTTTTAGTCTCCCAAGTATGAGATTATAGGCATGCACTACCATGCCCAGCTTGAGACTATTTCAAAATAAAAGAAAAAATAAAATGAGGCTGGGGATGTAGTTTAGAGGGAGAATGCCCCTAAGTTTAATTCCCAGTACCACCAAGGGAAAAAAAAAAGGTTCATAAAGTTGAGATGGGAGCTAAGGGTTCCATACAGCTCAAGGCTCGCTTAGAACCAGAGGGTTTCTGCTCTACCCACACTCCAGTGATTCTCCTGCCTCTTAAGCCTGATCTACTCACATCTGCTGGCATCTGAGCCACTTCCTATGCAAGGACATACCACGATGCTCTCCTCTGTGGCACCTCTTCTGCATATCACCTTTACAACCATCATATTGTTTAGTGCTCACAACTCTGAGTCGGACATTGCCAGTCCCATTTTACTGATGGGAAAACCTAGGCTCAGAGAAGTCCAATAACATTCCCAAAGGAAAACTGCTGGGAAGTGATAAGGTTCTGCCCTTTCTTTCCAAACATTTTACCCTTCAAGAAGCACTACTTAGCCAGGAGTGGTGGCACATGCCTATTCTCTCAGAACTTGGGAAGCTGAGACAGGAAGATTGCAGATTTGAGGCAAGTCTCAGCAACTTAGTAAGGCTCTGTTTCAAAATAAAAAATAAGGCCGGGTGTGGTGGCGCACGCTTGTAATCCCCGCGCTTGGGAGGCGGAGACAGGAGTATTGCACAGGTTCGAAGCCAGCAGCGCTGGCTTAAGAGACCCTGTTTCAAAAATATAAAATAGGTCTGGGAGTGTAGCCCAGAGGTAGAAGGGCTTCCAGGAACCCCAGTACCACACACACACACACACACACACAAAAAAAAAAAAAAAACCAAAAAAACCAAAAAAAACCCAAAATAAAAAAAGGCTGGGTTATAGCTCAGAAATAGAATGCCTTCCTGGTTCAATCCCTAGTACAAAAAGTAACCAACGAAACAAACAAAAAGAAATAAACAAACAAAAGGCAATAGCTCTGTGGGTTTTCAGCCTCTCCAATGACTTCTCCCTTGTTATTTTCTTTTGTTGTAACATGTGAAGGCCCAGTAGGGCGCAGTGACAATGCCTTCTTGCAATGCCAGCTTCCCCAAGTGTTTCACTCTACTCTAAAACCACAGGTACTTTCAGTGGTTGAAGTCCACCTCAATTCATGGATGAAGTAAGTACTTCCTCACAAGCTCCTTTTAGGGCCACCTATACACAGCCCTACCTGTATACTAGCCCCACCTAGACATGACCCTGCCTGCTCATGCCCATTTCTCTTCCCACAGAGGAGGTGGCCGAAGGGAAGAATGCCATCCTCATTGGAATGAGCCAGTGGAATTCAAATGACCTGGTGGAGCAGATCGAGACCATGGGGAAACTGGACGAGCATCCAGGTGAGATTCTGTCTCCCATGACTGGGTATGCACATACAGGGTGTGTTTCAGGAAGGAGGTGAGGCTAGCCATCAGGGCTGGGACTCAGGTCTTCCATGAAGAGTCATCTGCCTAAACACCTCTTCTCACAGCATTTCTAAACTCTGCCACCTGTAGGCACTCTCTTGGGGACACCTGTGGGGTTTTCTGTAGCAGAACAACTCTAGGGTTATTATAGCAGAGCTTCCTTGGTCATAGAATGACCACTCATGAGCAAGTAAGTAAGGTCAGGTGCTGGGTCCACACTCCTTGGACTGCTGGGTCTGCAGGGTAGGAATGTGCTGGAGAAGGAAGGCTGAAATTGGAGGAGGCTTTGAGCAGGGATCGGAGCTGAGGTCTCAGGCGAGGACAGCAGTGAGGATGGGGACCTCCTTTGGCTGAGTTGCTGAGGGAGGAGTGTATGGCTGATGATCCATTTAGGAGGATCTTTAGAAGGCGACTTTGGCCCAGGAGTTTTTATCAGCAGACCAGGCAGGCATATCCCTGTAGGCATCCATGTGTCTCTGCATTTGCCCTTTTTTTTTATTACTAAAAGAATATTTATTGAGCACCTACCTGGATAAGTGCTTGACAGGAGGGACCATAGGCAATTCGACTGAGGCCTCTACATCATAATGTGGGACACAGTGCAGGTTTAGACTCAGAGGTTGGGCTTTAATATAAGGATTGTTGGCCTGAGATGGAGGTGGTACATTCAAAAGAGGAGGAGGGGAGATCAAGGGAGGGCTCCTGAGAATGAGGCGAGGGGCCAGGCTTTGAAATTCAACTAGAGGATGCAGCTGAGAAGGTCATAAAATACGAGCTGATATGTGGGGGAACTGAGTCACAGAGAGCCTCAACTGAGGGCTGCATTTGAGTGATATGGCATCACAGTTAAAAGCGGTGCCAGGCTACAGCCCCTCCCAGGATGCAGGCTGCTCGCCTTTGCACCTGCTCTCTCAGGCCAGTGTTTTTCTTTCCCTCCCTCCCTTTCCTCCCTTCCCCTTCTTTCCTCTCTCCCTCCCTTCCCTGCCTGTATTAGGTTGATATAACAGAATACCTGATGTGGAGTAATGTATAAGGAAAGAAAGTTTATTTGGCTCAGGGTTCTGGTGGTTGCAAAGTCCAAGCAGCATGGTGCCAGCATGGCGAGGTGGCCCCCACCCCATCACAACATGGCGATTGACGCCACAGGGTGGAGCGTGTGCACAAGCAGTAAGCAGTTAGCGTGAGCCCAAGAGATCAGCAGACAAGAGAGGAAGCAGGAGGCCAGGAGGGGCCAGGCCCCGCTTTATAACAGCTCGCTCCATGGAAACTCTTCCACTCGGTGGACCAGCATTATCCCTTCACGAGGTGGTCACGACCAGTCGCTTCTCAACGGGCCCACCGCTTAACGATTCTACCACCTCTCAATACCATGGCACTGGGAACTGAGCTTCAAGCTCATGAACTTTCTGATGAGGAACCGTATCTAACCGTAGCATTTATTTCCTTTTTTCCTTCCTTTCTTGGTTCTGCTATTCCGTAGTCATGGTATGGGCCAGAGTTGCTAAGTGGAAAGGGCCATCCTCTCAGGGAATATCTAGTGAACTGGCCCTGGTCCAGACTGAGAGAATGGCCACCTTGCCCCTAGTATCTGCTCTGTCTCCTTGGTTCAGGACCCTCACCATACCCATGTAACCATCCTAAGAAAGAGTGGGCAGGCCCAGAACAATTGTCCTATTTTATATTATTTTTGGTACTGGGGAATGAACCCAGGGGCATCTACCTCTGAACTATATCCCCGGCTTTATTTATTTATTTATTTATTTATTTATATTAAACAGGGTCTTGATAAGTTGCTGAGGGCCTTGCTAAGTTGCTGAGGCTGGCCTCGAACCTGTGATCCATCTGTCTCCAACTCCTAAGTAGTGGGATTACAGATCTGTACCACCATGCCTGGCTTGATTGTTCCATTTTACAAATAAGAAACCTGTCTTGCCTAAGGTCCTCCTAGGCTCCTGGTTCTCTAGGTTCAGCGCTTCACCTCTCAGACTGGCCTGAGGCTTGGCACAGTTTGGGTTCCCACCGAGAAATTCAGAGTCTTAAAAGAAAAGGCCCCTAGGCCACTGGAAGGGTCAGCTCTGCATCCACCCCCGAGGCCAGTCCAGAGACACTGTCCTTGTCTTCACAGTCATGTATTTGCAAATAGGTACTTGGTCTGCTCTTTACTTCTGCTCTCCAGAAGAGGCCATGGATTCCAGGTCCTCTCCATGAGGCCTCTTAGCCATGAAAAGTCAAACCCAGATTTGTACCCTCTGCTCGCCTGGTCCTCACCTCCCTCCCAGCCTCACTTGTTTGCTAAGGGATGTATGGCTCACAATATGAGCTCAGGATGCGACGGGGCCAGGCAAGGTGAGTTGGTGGGGTCAGGAGGGCCAGGGAGAAGGAGCAGAAGGAGTTGTCCACAGGAGGGGCAGAGGCTGTGGCTTTGCTGTGCAGGAGGTCAGGGTTTGAGCATCAGCCCTCCTCCTCTGTGACCTTGTGGCCAGGGAGAGTCAGACAACTCTGGGCCTTGGTTGCTTCATCTGCAGAGTGGGGTGCTAGTAAAACCGTTATGAGAATTAAATGAGATAATATCTGCAAGTGCATTTCATGACAAGTGCTTATAAAGATGGAGGAATGGAAGAAGAGCAGTCCTAATGAATGCTTCCTGGTGCTGATGCAGGATTGAATGAGGGCACTGCTTGCCTGAGTCCCAGAGCTGAGACTGCATTTTTCCCAGAATGAAATGAGGAGTGAGGGAGGGAAGAGGGGCCCAGGAGGAGCAAGCCAGCTGGATTCCCAGCCCCTTCTGAGCCCTGCTCCACTGTGGGATCATCATGTGCATTCCCACAACACCACAGAACACATACACACTCATTTTCTCCGTTTCAGCAGTCATTTATGAAGCCACCATAGGAGCTCAACCCTGTGCTGGATGTCAGGAAAATAAAGACAAGCAGGGTGGCCTTGTCACTCTGCAGGAGCCTGCAGCTGAGAAGTAGCTTCCTCTGCCATAGGAAAAGCTGAGCAAGGGCTGGAAGAGGCTCTGGGGAGTGTTTCTGGGGGAAGAGAGGAAGTTCTGAGAATGCTAGCTGGAAGGGGCTGCCATCAAAATCGGTGGTGTAAGCACAGCTGACACCTCTGTCTCCTTCAACTTCCTGCCCTTTTCCACCCTCAGGGGCAGTGCCTAGGCCAGTCACATTTGCTTCATGGAATATCAGTTTCCCTCAATAATGAATCCAAGTTTATCTCCAGCTGAGACCTGCCTGGGTGCCCGAAGACTCCTGCTCTGCAGATTCCAAATGGAGCGGTCTTTCTTCCTCTGAATCCTGGGCTGTTTTGCATTCCATCTTTTCTCTCCTTAACCACTGTAATCCCTGGTCATATAGGCCCTTTCTGACTATTCTGATAGCCCTGGTTCTCTTTTGTCAGTACTGGGGATTGAAGCCAGGGACCACTGAGCCACACTCCCAGTCCCTTTTATCTTTACTTTTATTGGTTCACTTCAATCACACATCGTAGTGAGATCTGAAGGACAGAGGCACACATGCACACAGCTCTTGGCGTTCCCTCCAGATCCTACCCCGCCCTGTACATGTTGGTGAGGTTGGCAGTGAGACCTTCATGCATGGACATAATTTTATTTGAACAGTTTCCTCCATCAGTTCTCCCTTTTTCTCTCCCCGACTCCCTCCTCCAGTCCCCTTTCTCTGTTCTCCTGGTCTCTTTCCTTTTTGTTTCCTATTTTCTCTCTAGCTTCCATATATGAGACACAACATCTGACTCTTGATTTTCTGAGACTGGCTGATTTTGTGTAGCATAATATTCTCTAATTCATATACTTTTCGGCAAATGACATAATTTTGTTCTTTATGGTTGAGTAAAATTCCATTGTGTGTATATGCCACACTGTCTTTATCTGCTCATCTGTTGATGGACACCTAGAATGTTTTCATAATTTGGCTATTGTGAGTTGTACCGCTATAAGCATGGATATGCACATATCACTATAGTACTTTAATTTTAATTCTTTTGGAATATACTGAGGATAATATGCCTGGGTTATATGGTGGTTCTATTCCTTCTCTTTTGAGGAATCTTCATACTGATCTCCACAGTGGTTGTGCTAATTTATGATCCCATTGACAATGTTTAAGAGTTCTTATTTCCTTGTCCCCTCACCAGAATTTATTATTTTTTAATGTTATTTATTTATAAAATAATTTTGTAAATTGCAGACAGGGATTTCAGACATGAGCCATTGTCGCCATGCCTGGCTAGTTTCAGTTCTTCAGAGTGCTGATTCTGGGGAATATGTGTGTGAACACTTATACACATGCCTTATGGTTTTTTATTTTTTATTTTTATTTTTTTTTGTGTATGTGTGCGCGTGTGGTACTGGAGATTGAGCCCATGGGCAATCTACCTCCAAGCTACGTCCCCAGCCCTATTCTTTATTCTTTATTTGGAAATAAGATCTCACTAAGCTGCAGAGGGCCTTACTAAGTAGCTGAGGCTAGCAGCAAACCTACAATCCTTCTGTCTCAGCCTCCCAAATACTGGATTACAAGCATGCGCTACCACAGCCGGCTCCCAGCCCCACTTTTTATTTCTTAATTTGAAACAGGGTCTCACTAAGTTGCAGAGGGCTTCACTAAGTAGCTGAGGCTGGCCATGAACCTGCAATCTTCTTGTCTCAGCCTCCCAAGTACTGGGATTACAAGTGTGCACCACCATGTTCGGCTACTTTAAGTGTTTCAAATGCTAAATTTACAGTCTAGGGGTTCCACTCTACATGGGTGGTATAAATTTAGACCCCACACCCACATGTGGCACAGGCTTAGGCTGTTAATTATTCATGTGTGACTTTCTTCTTTCTCACTGACTGTGAATGGTTTTACCGCTGCTGCCCCAAGGACTTTGTGTGTCTATATTCCTTATGGCTGGAGCAGCCTTTCAAGGGTCCTGAATAGAAAGGGGGCTCCACTTTAGCTCCCCCCAAACCCCCAGGCTGAGGCTAAGTCTGTGGAGCTGACAATTCAGTTCTCAGCTTCTCACCCTGGAGCGACCATCTGTTGGATTCAGGGGTCCTGGCCTGCCTCCTCCACCTCAGCCTTGGCTGTCCTCTGTAGGGTGTTGCTCGCTCCTTCTTAGCTTCTGACACCTGCCTACTGTTCATTCTGTTTATTTATTTATTTATTTATTTATTGTTTTTTTGTTTTTTGTTTTTGTTTTTTTTTTTTTGGTGGTACTGGGGTTCCTGGAAGCCCTTCTACCTCCAGGCTACACTCCCAGACCTATTTTTACATTTTTATTTGGAAACAGGGTCTCCTAAGCCAGCGCGTGGCTGGCTTCGAACCTGCGCAGTCTTCCTGTCTCTGCCTCCCAAGCGCGGGGATTACAAGTGTGCACCACCACGCTCGGCTATTTATTTATTTTTGTGCTATCGCGAATTGAACCCAAGGATGCTCTACCACTGGGCTACACCTTAGCCCTCTTCCTTCCTTCCTTCCTTCCTTTCTTCCTTCCTTCTTTTTTTTTTGGTGGTACTGGGGTTCCTGGAAGCCCTTCTACCTCAGGGCTACACTCCCAGACCTATTTTTGCATTTTTATTTGGAAACAGGGTCTCCTAAGCCAGCGCACGTGGCTGGCTTCGAACCTGCGCGATCCTCCTGTCTCCGTCTCCCAAGCGCGGGGATTACAAGCGTGCGCCACCACGCCCGGCCCTTTTTTTTTTTTTTTTTTTTTTTGAGATAGGCTCTCGCTAAGTTGCCAAGAGTTTTGCCAAGTTATGGCATGTTGCTAGCTTTGAACCTGTGATCCTCCTGCCTCAGCCTCTCAAGTGCTGGGATTACAGATGTATACCACCAAGCCCAGATTGCACATTCTTTATTTTAAGCTTGGTTATATATTTACATTTTTGGTGATATATTGCCCAGTATGTATGTATTTTAATGAAAAAGGGTCCTCTAGTATCAGCTTAGTGCTTATTCATTATTAGTAGTATTTTTGGTGATATATTGCCCAGTATGTATGTATTTTAATGAAAAAGGGTCCTCTAGTATCAGCTTAGTGCTTATTCATTATTAGTAGTATTATTTAACAACTGCTTGTCTTGCCATTTTTACTTAACATTGTTTAAATTTTGGTAAAAAGCATATAAAATGCATATTTCTGTTTTTTTTTTTTTTTTTTTTTTTTTTTTTTTTTAGTGGTACATCCCCAGCCCTATTTTTTATTCTTTATTTTGAAACAGGGTCTCACTGAGTTGCAAAGGGCCTCTAAGTAGCAGAGGCTGTCCTTGAACAGCAATCTTCCTGTTTCAGCCTCCCGAATGCTAAAATTACAAGCGTGCGCCACCATGCCAAGCTTAAAATGTGTATTTCTAACCACGTGAAACATGCAGTCCAGTGGCCTACACACAGTGGAGTTTTATTCAGCTTTGAAGAATGAAATTGTCATGCAGAGAGAAACGGATGGAGTTTGAGAGCAGCATGTTAAGTAAAATAAGGCAGACGCAGGAAGCCAAGGGTCACGTGCTTTCTCCCATTTGTGGAAGATAGAGAGAAAAAAGGGAAAGGGCGTCTCAGGAAAGGAAAAGGGAAACCAGCAGAGTAGAGGAGGGACCAAGGTTGGAGGAGGGGGACTGAGGGGCCTGGTGCTAGGATGAAACTGACCAGCTGTGTTCTGAGCTTGAACAAATATGTAACAATGAGTCTCACTGTTATGAATAATTATAGTGTCACAATAAAAATTTCCTACATCCCCCACGACTAAATAAATTTCACGTCCTGTTGCTAAATGTAAAGGGCATCCTGTAAAGGACGTTGGTGCACCCTTTTTGCCCCTGCCCATCTGATTCCTATTTCAGCTGACTGTCAAGTTTTACTATTTGTATTTTGGGGAATCCCCTTGTTAGGGGACAGTGAGGGCGTCTTATTTTCTTTCCTCATTTCCTCCTCCTCCTTATTCTTCTTCAGTTAAATATACTGAGGCGTGATTTACATTCAGTGAAATTCACCTTTTTTAGTGTACAGTTCTCATTGCTTCTTAAATTCCATGACTTCCTCTTGGATTCCCTTCAGCTTTTCGGTAGAATGTTTCCTCAATTAGTTATTCAGGTAGGGACTGTGGATAATAGCTCCCCAAGTCCTTTTATGTCTAGAGTCTTTATTTTGCCTTCATGTTCAATATAAGATTGTCTGCATCTGTAGTCATGTTCCTGTTTCTTTTGAAGATATTCCTCCTCTCCCTTCCTGCAGTGCTGCTGGTGAAGAAGTCCGAGATAAATTTGATTTTCGTTGTTTTGTGGGAGATCGGCTTTTTTTCTCCTAGAAGCCTTAAAATGCTTAAATCTCTGTTCTTCGTAACCTGAAATCACAGTGCATCCGAGTGAGATTTCTGTTGCTGCTTGTCATGCACGCACCTGTACTCTTTCATTACTGTGAAATTTTATTGATTGTTTCTCCAAGAACCTCTTGTTTTATTGTTCCAATTTTTCTACCCAGGTCTCAACTTGTCCTTCTGATTTTATTTTATTTTTTAATTTTTGTATATTTTTTGTGGTGCTGGGGCTTGAACCCATAGGCATTCCACCTCCACGCTTTACCCCCCAGTCCTATTTTATTTTTTATTTTGAAACGGGGGATGAACCTAGAGGCGTTTTACCTCTGAGCTACGCCTCCAGTCATTTTTATTTTTGATTTGGAAATAGGATCTACGAGATTGCTGAGAGTTTCCCTCTGGTGCTGAGGCTGTCCTCAAATCTGCTGGGATTACAGGCAAAACCCACCACACCCAGCTATTTTTCTAATTCTTATTTCTTGGTCCTTGATGTGTTCTGGAAGTTGTCCTTGGTCCTGAACAACAGCCCATCCATCTCCTTTAACATTCTGCTGCTCGGCTCTTTTGTGGATTTTTCAACACTCTTGGTTTTCATATGCTCTGCTTGGTTCTTCTGGTTGACATCCTGCTAGTGATTCATGGAGGCCACCGGCTTATTATATGTTTTCTAAAATTTTCTTCTGCTTGTTAGATAAATTTCAGAGTTTTATGGTAGGTTAGAGATGGGTGAGAATAGACCACATACTTAAAGTTGGATTAGTTAGTCAACAATCCTAAGTGAGATAATATGACATCTTGATTTTAGTTATTTATAATCTACAGAAGCACATAGCTGACACCATCCAAGTGAAACAGGTCTTGCTAAGTTCTTTTTTTTTTTTTTTTACATTTAGATATAATTCACACACTTTCAAAGTCATCCCCTCTTTTTTGTGGCACTGGGGATTGAACCCAGGAAGGGGGAGGTTCTGTCTCTGAACTATACTCCCGTCCTTTCTATTTTTAGTTTGAAATAGGGTCTCACTAAGTTACCGATTGCTAGCCCCAAACCTGCAGTCCTCCTGTCTCAGCTCCCCAAATATGGAGATTACAGGCGTGCACCACTGCACCTGGCTAAACCTCATCCTTTTAAAGTGTACAATTCAGACAGGCATGGTGGTGCACACTTGTAATCCCACACTTGTCGTCGGGAGGCTGAGACAGGATGGTAGGTTTGCAGCCAGCCTCAGCAACTTGTGAGGTCCTCTATAACTTAGTGAGACCCTGTTTCAAAATAAATAACAAAAAATAGGGCTTGGGGTGTAGCGTGGAGGTAGAATGGCCCTGGGTTCAATCCCTGGTACCAAAAAATAAACAAACAAACAAACAAATAAATAAATAAATTTTAAAAGCATACAGTTCAGTGATTTGAAGTTATTTGTGAAATTGTGCAACAATCACATTATCTAGTTCCAGAACATTTTTATCAACCCAGAAAGAAACTCTGTATCAGTTAGCAGCCCCTCCCCAGGCTCATCCCCTGGCCCCTGAGACTTCATAACATGGAATCAAACCACATGTGGCATTTCATCTGACTTCTTTCCCTTAGCTTAATGTTTTCAAGAGCAATCTACATTGTAGCATAAGTCACTACTTCATTCCATTGTGTGGCTGAATATTATTCTATTGTATGGACATACCACATTTTTTTG
Source organism: Muscardinus avellanarius (assembly GCF_963383645.1). Taxonomy (NCBI): domain Eukaryota; kingdom Metazoa; phylum Chordata; class Mammalia; order Rodentia; family Gliridae; genus Muscardinus; species Muscardinus avellanarius. The sequence goes on along the minus strand of NC_137802.1, from coordinate 19,027,118 downwards.
GTATATAGAAATAATGGAAAACCTCAGATGCAGGAAATTGTGTGTGTGTGTGTGTGTGTGTGTGTGTGTGTGTGTGAGACATACCACATTTTATTTCTCCATGTATCAGTAGGACATTGGGTTGCTTCTACTTTTGGGCCATTATGAATACTATTGCTATATCCAGTCATATACATGTTTTTTGTTTTAATTTTGACTATCTTGGGTATATATTTCAGAGTGGAATTGCTATATATAATATTATGGTCAATTTTTGTAACTTGTGAAGAATTTTTTCCAAAGTCATCATACTGCTGTACATTCTCGCCAGCAACATAAAAGTGTTTCTGTTTCTCTAGATCCTCACCAATCCCTGTTATCATCTGTCTTTTTGGTTATAGCCATCCTAATGGGTTGAAAGTGATATTTTGTTGTTGTTTCAGTTTATATTTCCCTAACGACTGATGGTGTCAAGCATCTTTTCATGTGCTTATTGGTCAGTTGCTTATCTTATTTGGGGAAATGTCTATTCAAATTCTTTTCAAATTTTAAAATTGGGTTTTCGCAAAAATAAATAAATAAATAAATAAATAAAAAATAATATATATGTAGTGTCAACCGCTATGGGAGCAAAGAAAGTAGGAGGTTCTGATATCATAAAGCTTTTTATAAGTGAAGAAATATAGTGTCACCTGGTGGCCTATTCCAGGTTACCACTCTGAAAGGGGCACTGTTTACAAATCAGAGGTGGGGGTAGGGACTACTTACAGATAACAAAATCAAAGTATGAAATTGGCACCATTTTGCTAGCAAGCTCACTCGCTCCACTGCCTTGTCCCCAAAGTCCAAAGGAACAACTTTGTCAGTAATTAAAAGCCACCTTACTCTCCAGAAAAAAGCCTGAGGTTACATAATGTTGGTCTTGTGACTACAATGCCTTGATTATTCACCTCGGCCCTCGCAGGCAACTGAGAGTGTTAGTTAGGCCCGGTCCCAACTACCTCTGTCCAAGGTGCCAGTGAGAAATGGACTGGGAGATGACCAGCCTCGCCTCTACCTCCTGGGTGGAGGGGCGAGGGACCTGGGCCTCCAGAGAGAAGAATGGCCAAAGGGCCTCAAGCCAGCGGCCCCAGTCACGAATCAGGGGCTCCTCTGAGAAGCAAAAGGAGCAAGCAGTCTAGGACAGGCTCATCTCCCATTCCTTTTTGCGACAAAAAAGGTTAAACCTCCGAATGACATGGGTCGCCTTTCCCACTTGGGAAAACACACACACACACACACACACACACACACAAATAAATAAAATAAAATTGGGTTTTATGTACTTTCTTTTTGGTTTTATTGGAGGGTGAAACCCAGGGGTTTTCTATCTCTGGAGCTATATTCCCAGCCCTATTTTATAATTTATTTGGAAACAGGGTCTCACTAAGTTGCTGAGAGCCTCACTAAGTAGCTGAGGCTGGCTTCGAACCTGTGCGATCCTCCTGCCTCAGCCTCCCAAGTGCTGGGATTACAACGTGCCCCACCATGCCCAGCTAATGGGGGTTTTATGTATTTTTGTTGTTGAGTTGTAAGTGTTCTTTACGTACGAACACTCAAATCTTTTTAGATAAATGACTTTCAAATGGTTTCTCTCCATTTTGCAAGTTGTCTTTTTTTTTTTTTTGGTGGTACTGGGGTTCTTGAAAGCACTTCTATCTCCGGGCTACACTCCCAGACCTATTTTATACTTTTTATTTGGAAACAGGGTCTCTTAAGCCAGCATGGCTGGCTTTGAACCTGCACGATCCTCCTGTCTCCGCCTCCCAAATGCGGGGATTGCAAGCGTGTGCCACCACACCTGGCTTTGCGAGTTGTCTTTTTATTTTCTTGCTTATGTCTGTTGGAGCACAAAATCTTAAAATGTTGATGAAATCCACTATATTTATTTTTTTCTTTTATTTTCTGTGCTTTTGGTGCCATGTCTGAGAAACCCTTGCCTAATCCAATATCATGAAGATGTGTACATTATCTTTAAGGGTTTTATAGTTTTCGTTCTTATAGTTAGGTCTCTGCTCTACTTTGAATTTATTTCTGTATATGGTGTGGAAGTTGAGGTTCAACATTATTCTTATGCATATGGTTAACTAACTGTTTCAGCACCATTTGTTGAAAAGACTGTTTCTTCCTCCATTGACTTGTTTTGACACCCTTGTCGAAAGCCAATTGATACAGACATGTGGGCTTATTTTTGGAGGCTTACTTCTATTTTAGTCACATATATGTGCCAGGGTGCCAGAGTCCTGATTCCTGTGCACTGACAGTAAGTTTGAAGCCAGGAAGTGGGAGGCCACCAACTTTCTTCTTCTTTTGTTAGATCTTTCTGGCTGTTGTTTGTTCTTTGCATTTCCATATGAATTTTTAAAAATAATGGTCCTTATTTTTTAAATTTTTTTAATTTTTAATTTTTTTTTTTGGTGGTGGTACTGGGGTTCCTGGAAGCCCTTCTACCTCCGGGATACACTCCCAGACCTATTTTTACATTTTTATTTGGAAACAGGGTCTCCTAAGCCAGCGTGCGCGGCTGGCTTCGAACCTGCGCGATCCTCCTGTCTCTGCCTCCCAAGCGCGGGGATTACAAGCGTGCGCCACCACGCCCGGCTTAATTTTTAATTTTTTTATTGGTGCATTATATTCATACATCATATTGGGGTAAAAAACTTGTGTGTACATACACGTACACATCTCTGATTTAACCCCTACCCAATTCCCACCCTGTTTCCTCCCTGTCCCTCCCTCCCTTGCTTGGCTTAGTGATTGACTTCGATATGTTTAAGTACATTGTGTGTTTTAGAGATTTTCCTCTTCCCCCCTCCTTTCTCCTCCTTTAGGTTGTCTTGTTTGCTCCTCTATAGGATTTCCTTTTTCATCTAGAGTTCCTCCTATGACCTATTTCTCCCTAACTCTCACATATTAGGGAAAGCATCTGCTTTCTTATTTTTTGTGACTGACTAAGCTCACTTAGCATAATGTCCTCCAGTTTCATCCATTTCCCTGAAAATGATGTAATTGAGGGGTTTTTTTTGATAGCTGAGTAAAATTCCATTGTGTACATATCCCACAGTTTTGTAATCCATTCATCTGTTGATGGACATCTTGGCCGGTTCCATAGTTTGGCTATGGTGAATTGTGCAGCTCTGAACATAGATACACATGCATTAGTTTGATAGTTTGGCTTCCTATCTTTTGGGTAGATACCCAGAATTGGTATTGCTGGATCAAATGGTAGATTTGTTCCCATTTTTCTGAGGATTCTCCATACTGTTTTCCAAAGTGGTTGCACTAATTTGCAATCCCACAAACAATGTTTTAGAGTTCCCACTTTTCCACATCCTCGCCAGCATCTGTTGTTGTGTTTTGAATGATTGCCATTCTAGTTGGAGTTAGGTGAAATCTCAGGGTAGTTTTGATTTGCATCTCTCTGATTGCCAGTGATGTTGAGCATTTTTTCATGCATTTATTGGTCATTTGAATTTCTTCTTTTGTGAAGTGTCTATTTAGTTCATTTGCCCATTTTGTCATTGGATGCTTTGTTTTCTTAGTGTTGAGTTTCTTTCTTTTAAATTTTTTTAAATTGGTGCATTATATTCATACAACTTATTGGGGTAAAAAACTTGTGTGTACAAACATGTACCCATCGCTGATTTAACCCCTACCCAATTCCCACCCCATTCCCTCCCTGTTCCTCCCTCCCTTGCTTAGCTTAGTAATTGACTTCGATATGTTTAAGTACATTGTGTGTTTTAGAGATTTTCCTCTTCCCCCTTCCTTTCTCCTCCTTTAGGTTGTCTTGTTTGCTCCTCTATAGACTTTCCTCTTTCAAGAGTTCCTCCTATGACCCATTTCTCCCTAACTCTCACATATTAGGGAAAGCATTTGCTTTCTTATTTTTTGTGACTGACTAAGCTCACTTAGCATAATGTCCTCCAGTTTCATCCATTTCCCTGAAAATGATGTAATTGAGGGTTTTTTTTGATAGCTGAGTAAAATTCCATTGTGTACATATCCCACAGTTTTGTAATCCATTCATCTGTTGATGGACATCTTGGCCGGTTCCATAGTTTGGCTATGGTGAATTGTGCAGCTCTGAACATAGATACACATGCATTAGTTTGATAGTTTGGCTTCCTATCTTTTGGGTAGATACCCAGAATTGGTATTGCTGGATCAAATGGTAGATTTGTTCCCATTTTTCTGAGGATTCTCCATACTGTTTTCCAAAGTGGTTGCACTAATTTGCAATCCCACCAACAATGTTTTAGAGTTCCCACTTCTCCACATCCTCGCCAGCATCTGTTGTTGTGTTTTGAATGATTGCCATTCTAGTTGGAGTTAGGTGAAATCTCAGGGTAGTTTTGATTTGCATCTCTCTGATTGCCAGTGATGTTGAGCATTTTTTCATGCATTTATTGGCCATTTGAATCTCTTCTTTTGTGAAGTGTCTATTTAGTTCATTTGCCCATTTTGTTATTGGATGCTTTGTTTTCTTAGTGTTGAGTTTCTTGAGTTCTCTGTATATTGTAGGTATCAGTCCTCTATTGGAGGGTTAGGTGGCAAAAATCTTCTCCCATTCTGTTGGCTCTCCATTGAGGTTCTTGACAGATTCCTTTGCTGAACAGAAGCTCTTCAGTTTCATGCAATGACACGTATTGATTTGCCTTTTAATTTGTTGTGCCTTTGGGGTCTTGTTGAGAAAGTGTTTATCTGTGCCTATGTGTTGCAGTGTTGGAATTATGCCCTCTTCGAGGAGCTTCAAGGTCTCTGGTTTGATTTCCAAGTGTTTGATCCATCTTGAATTGACTTTTGTACAGGGTGAGAAAGTGGGATTAATTTCCAATTTTCTGCATATGGTTAACCAGTTTTGCCAACACCATTTGTTGAACAGGCTATCTTTTCTCCAGTGTATGTTTTTGGCCCCTTTGTCAAAAATCAATTGGCTGAAAGTGTGTGGGCTTGTTTCTGGGTCTTCTATTCTGCTGCATTGATCTATGTATCTGTTTTTGTGCCAGTACCATGCTGTTTTTATTACAATGGCTTTGTAGTATAAAGTCAGGTATTGTGAGTCCTCCTGTGTGGTTTTTGTTGCTGAGAATTACTTTGGCTATTCTGGGCTTTTTGTTATTCCAGATAAATTTAAGGACTGATTTTTCTAAGTCTGTGAGGAATGATCTTGGTAGTTTAATGGCCATTGCATTAAATCTGTAGATCACTTTTGGGAGGATGGCTATTTTAATGATATTTATTCTGCCAATCCATGAACATGGAAGATCTTTCCATCTTCTAAGATCTTCTTTGATTTATTTTTTCAGTGTTTTATAATTTTCTTTGCAGAGATCTTTTACCTCCTTGGTCAAGTTTATTCCTAAGTATTTTATTTTTTTGTGGGAGATCCTGAGTGGAAGTGTTTTCTGAGTTTCTTTTTCAGTGGATTTATGGTTGGTGTACAGGAAAGCTTCTGATTTTTTAAGATTGATTTTGTATCCAGATATTTTGCTGAATTTGTTGATCAGTTCTATAAGCCTTTTGGTTGAGTTTGTTGGGTTTTCTAAATATAGTATCATGTCATCTGCAAATAGTGAAAGTTTGAGTTCTTCTTTTCCTATTTGTACTCCTTTGATTTCCTTTTCTTGCCTTATTGCTCTGGCTAGAGTCTCTAGTACTATATTGAAGAGAAGTGGTGATAGTGGACATCCTTGTCTCGTTCCAGTTTTTACGGGGAATTCTTAAGTTTTTCCCCATTTAATATGATGTTGGCAGTGGGCTTAATGTAGATTGCCTTAATAATGTTGAGATATGTTCCTTCTATTCCAATTCTCTGCAGTGTTTTTAACATAAATGGATGTTGGATTTTATCAAATGCTTTTTAGCATCTATTGAAGTGATCATGTGATTTTTTGTCTTTGATTATGTTTATATGGTGAATTACATGGATTGGTTTTCATATGTTGAACCAGCCTTGCATCCCTGGGATGAACCCTACCTGGTCATGGTGTATGATTTTCTTGATGTGGTTTTGAATGCGTGTTGCTAGTATTTTGTTTAATAGTTTTGCATCCAAGTTCATCAGACATATAGGCCGGTAGTTTTCCTTCCTTGAACTGTCTTTATTCGGTTTGGGTATTAGTGTGATGTTGGCTTCATAGAATGTATTTGGGAGAGTCCTCGTTTTTTCTATTTTGCAAAATAGTTTGAGGAGTATTGGGGTTAGCTCTTCTATAAAGGTTTTATAGAATTCACTTGGGAAACCATCTGGTCCTGGGCTTTTCTTTGATGGTAAGCTCTTTATTGCTATTTCAATCTCTTTGATTGTTATTGGTTGGTTTAAGTGTCCTATATCTTCTTGACTCAGTTTAGGAAGGTTGTATTTATCTAGGAAGTTGTTAATTTCCTCCAGATTTTCCATTTTGTTGGAGTATAGTTTTTCGAAGTTGTTTCTGATAATCCTCTGGATTTCTATGCTGTCAGCAGTAATTTCTCCTTTTCATCCCTTATCTTCATAATTTGGGTTGATTCTCTCTTTTTTTTAGTTAGGTTGGCTACTGGTTTGTCTATCTTGTTAATTTTTTCAAGAAACCAGCTTTTGGTTTTGTTGATTGTCTGTATTGTTTTTTTTATTCTCTATTTCGTTAATTTTGCTTTAATTTTAATAATTTCCTGTCTTCTACTGGCTTTGGGGTTCAATTGTTCCTGCTTTTCAAGGGCTTTAAGGTATGTCGTTAGGTTATTTATTTGAAGATTTTCTGTTTTTCTTATGTTTTTTTTTGTGTGAGCACTTAGTGCTATAAATTTTCCCAGAGGTTTTGATATGTTATATCTTTATTTTCATTTGTTTCTAGAAATTTCTTGATTTCACCTCTTACATCTTCTATGACCCATTCTTCATTCAGAAGTGTGGTGTTCAGTCTCCAAATGTTTATGTTGTTTCTCTGGTTCTTCTTAGTTGATTTCTAGTTTCATTCCATTATGGTCTGAAATGACACAGGGAAGTAAGTAACCTTTTTTAAATTTGCTAGTGCTCATTTTGTGTCCCAGAATATGATCTATTTTGGAGAAGGTTCCATGAGCAGCTGAGAAAAATGTAAACTTGGCTGGAGTTGGGTGAAATATTTTATATGTGTCCAACAGGTCCATTTGGTTAATGGTGTTCTTTAGTTTTGAGGCATCTTTACTGAGCCTTTGTCTGGAAGATTGGTCTAGTGTTGTGAGAGGTGTGTTAAAGTCTCCCAGTATTTGTGTTGGGATTTATGTGTGTCTTCATATCACAAAGAGTTTGATTTATGAAAGTAGCTGCACCTATGTTTGGGGCATAGATGTTGATTATTGTTATTTCCTCTTGCTGGGTTATTCCTTTTACCAGTAAAATATGGCCATCTTTGTCTCTTTTAATAAGTTTGGGTTTGAAGACTAACTTGTCTGATATCATAGTTGCTACTCCTGCTTGTTTTCGAGTTCCATTAGCATGGATTACCTTGCTCCAGCTCTTTACCTTGTATTTGTTCCTATCTTTACTTGTAAGGTGTGTTTCTTGTAAGCAGCAGATGGATGGATTCTGGTTTTTAATTCATTTTACCACTTTATGTCTTTTTCTTGGGGAGTTGAGGCCGTTTACATTCAGTGTGATTATAGAAATAATTTTTAATTCCTAACATGTTAAGATTTTATTTCTGTTTGAGATATTGTTTATTCTTCTTTGCTTAGTTGTCTGCTAGATGGGAAATCTTATTTCTTTGGTTCTGGCGTGTATTACCTATTGCTTCTTTGCACTTAATCTCCTAGAGTATTTTCTTTAGCACTGGTTTTGAAGACATAAATTCCTTCAGTTTCTCTTTTTCATGGAAGCTTTTTATTTCCCCATCTAATTTGATAGATAGTTTTGCTGGGTAGGAAATTTTTGGCTGGAAGTTGTTTTCTTTCAGAGTTTGGAATATGTTACTCCAAGCCCTTCTGGCTTTCATGACTTGGTTTGGGAAGTCTGGAGTGATTTTCATTGGTTTGCCTCTGAATGTCACTTGGCCTTTTGTTTTTGTTGCCTTTAAGATTCTCTGCTTGGCTTCCACATTGGTCATTTTGACAATTATGTGGAGACTATGTGTTCATTTTTGGAGTGATCATCTTCTAGGAGTGAGATTCTATTCTCCATGTGGTCTAATCTGTTGTTTATACTTTGAATTGAGGCCTTTACTTCAGTGGTTGCATCCTTTATCTCTTTTTGACTCTCTGAATTCTTTTCGAAAGTCCTCTATTATTTCTACAGTTATTTTCCTGATTTGATCTTCTAGAGATCTCTGAATTTCTGTTTTATCAGGTTCTGATGTTGTGGGGTTGTGGGCATTCATTGCTCCATTGTTATTTCTCTTTCCCATGATTTTCGGAAGTTTGTGTCTTCTCTGGGTTCTTCCCTGGGTCACTACGAGTTCACTTAAGGTGCTCTGGACCTCGAGTCTGTGGTATCTCAGTCACCACTACTCCTTTACTGGGTTGTATCGCAAAGTCTCAGACCCAGGGAGTCAATAGAGGCTGCATGAGACCATGGGGTGTCAGGCTGGGCATTCTTCCACGGGGAGCTGCAACTATGCTGTGATATCTCTGCCGCCGCCTCTCCTTCACTGGGTTGGACTGCAAAAATCTCTGACCCAGGGAGACTATCTGCGCAAGTCCCTGGGAGTGCAGTACTGGGATTTCTCCTCTAGGGGCCGCAATTTGACTCATGGTTGTTGAGTGCGTGATGGAGCTGTAGTGGACTTGGTGAACTCCCTGCTGCTGCCGCTGGCAATATGGCACTGCTGCTACGATCTCAGCCGTGAGGCTAGCGTATTTCTTCTCTGGTTTTGAGCTCTTCTCTGAGTCCCTGCAGGGTGTGCTGAGCCCGGCCCCTGGGAGCTTTATACACTCCTTGCACTGAAAAAAACTGCTAAATATCGCCTGGCTGTTCTGCAGCTGCTCACCTCAACTCGCTGTCCACACCTCCTCTCTCGAACCTGGTGGGTTGTTGAGTGCGCTGATCTGGAGACGTCTGGTGAATTCGCCGCTGCCGCCGGCAATATGGTGCTGCTGCCACATCCTAGGCTGTGAGGTTGGCGTATCTCCTTTCTGGTTTTGAGCTCATTTCTGAGTCCCCTCCTCTGTGGAGCCTGGTGCTGCGAGGGAAGATGGTCTTGGGGCAGCTCCCTGCCACGGCTCTGGCAGCGGCACTGCAGGCAGGTTTCTTTTCTGGTGTCTGGTTGTTCTTGCAGCCCTCTTTTTCTCTGTCCCTTGTATTTACAGTTTTTATTTCTCTGCTGATTGTGTTTTCTGGCTATGAAAGACGCTGATTTTGTGGTAATAGAGATCAATTGTTAGCGGGACTCATAAACGCCGCTTTTCTCCATCACCATCTTCCCGGAAGTCCTTTCCATATGAATTTTTTTTCAGTACTGTGAATTGAACTCAGGGGCATCTACCTCCAGGCTACACTCTTAGCCCTATTTTTTATTCTTTATTCATTTTATTTTATTTTATTTTGTGGTATTGCTGTTCTTGGAAACCCTTCTACCTCTGGGCTACATTCCCAGACCTATTTTATGTTTTTTATTTGGAAACAGGTTCTCTTAAGCCAGCGGGGCTGGCTTCGAACCCGTGCGATCCTCCTGTTTCCGCCTCCCAAGCGCGGGGATTACAGGTGTGTGCCACCACGCCCAGCTTATTTTTTATTTTGAAACTGGGTCTCATTAAGTTGTGGAGGGCCTCACTAAGTGGCTGAACCAGCGATCCTCCTTTCTCAGCCTCCCAAGTACTGGGATTACAATTCTGTGCCACCACACCCAGTTTCCATGTACATTTTAAGGTCAGCTTGTTAATTTCTGCCAAAAATCCAGCTGGGATTTCATTAGGGATTGTGTTGAGTCTGTAGATTCATTTGCGGAACACTGTGGTCATAATAATATCAGTTCTAGTCCACAAGTGCAGTACTGTCTTTACATTTGCTTAGGTCTTTGCTTGTTTCCAAAGATGTTTTACAGTTTTCAGTGTATGAGCCTTAGCTTTGTTTACATTTATTCCTACATATTTTATTCTTTTTTTATTCCATTGTAACTGGAATTATTTTAGTTTCATTTCCAGGTTAGTTTATTCCCACTGTCTGGACACATTTTTGCATATTGATCTTGTATCCTGCAAACTTGCTTGAATAATTTGTTAGAGTTTCTTGTTGTTTTGGTGGGGCGTGATTCCTTAGGATTTTCTATACATCAGATCATGTCCTCTCCAAACAGAAGTAGTTTTAGTTCTTCCTTTTCAATCTGGATATCTTTTATTTTCTTTTATTGTCTAAATTCCCTGACAAGGTCCTCCAGTATCATATTGAATGGAGGTGGCAAGAATAGACATTTTGTCTTGCTTCTGGTCTTAAGAGGAATATTTTTAAATTTTCACCATTAAATACATGTCCACTGTGTGTTTTTTGAAGGTGTTCTTCATCTGGCTGGGGCTGGAGAAGTTCCTTCCTGTGCCTGGTTTGTTGAGTGTTTTTTTAAAAGAATATTATTATTAAAAGGTATTAGATTTTTTTTGCCAAATGATTTTTCTGTGTATCTTTGAGATGCTTATCCAGTTTTTGTCTTTTATCCTATCAATTGATTTTTACATGTTGAATAACCTTGCATTCCTGGATTAAATTCCATCCTATCAATTGATTTTTACAGTTTAATAACCTTGCATTCCTGGATTGAATTCCATTTGGTCCTTGACAGAGCTTGCCATGTTTCTAAGCTTATGCCCAGGGTTTACATATCTCTTCCAGAATAATTTATACTAATAGTCAGAGCTGCCACTTAAGGAGCTATTTGTGATCGGGGTCTTCTTGTTCCCCAAATAAACTCAGTGTGAGCAGGGCCGGATTCTCACTGACGGGAAGGAAGCAGTCACTGCACGGTGTCCCTCATCAATTCTTTGCCTTCAGTTTCCAGAGAGCTAGTTTTTCCTCCATTAAACCCCAACTCTCATTTATGTTCTTGCATCTAGTTACGTGGTTTCAAATAAGTGCCAGTAGCATTAGTGTCCCTTGGAACTTATTAGAAATGTGATGGAGCCCCACCCAGATTGAACGAACCAAATTCTGAGAGTAGGGCTCAGCATCTATGTCTTAACTAATCCTCTATGTAATATTGACTAGAATCTAAAAATAAGTTGGTCCAAGGAAACCGCACGTCCATTTCCCTGAACTCTTTTTTCTCTGGAATTTGTTTTTGATATCTTCCTTCCCCAGAGTTGGGTTTCCTTTAATATTTGGCAATATTTGGGTTAGTGCTCCTCTGCATTTGCAGTTTTCTGTTAGCCTAAGTCTGGGTGAAGTGCTCTGTTGGTGACTGCAACCTACGGTTACCTAATTAGTAGGGTGGGTAGGAGATACTTCTTGGTAAATTGAACCAGTAGCTTCTGATTTATTCCTCTGGGTATCTTCATTATCCCAGGGTGTCCTCTCCATCACATCCTTTCTCACACGTTGGGATGGCTGCCTTTGCTTGGCACAAGCAGGGGTCAGGGAAGGAAAAGTGCTGGCTCATCTGTCATGGGAGCCCAGATAGTCACACAAGCTACCCTTAGTCTAGTATTTCCTACCTGTGAGCTGCTGTAAACTCTGAGCTTCTCCTCCTTGGCTGCAGACTTTCCCTTGCAGGATGGAAGCTTATAGGTTCCTCTCTCCTGGGCTGGCTTTAGGGGTATTTGACCTTTGGTCACACAAAACTCCCCACTGAGACAGGGCCACCCTTGACCTTATGTTCTGCTATTGCCATCTTGAAATTTCTAATAATTGTGAATAAGGCACACCACATTTCACTTTGTCATGAGCCCTGCAAATAATATAGCCGGGCCTGCCCCCTACCAGATCTCTCCACCTTCTCCTTCCAGTGACACCTCACCACTTGGGTCTGCAGAGGACATCCCTTCTTATTTTACATTGCTACTAAAGATGAATTTGTATGGAAGTAATTATGTCATTTCTAGGGATTTGGGGCAGGAGAAAAAGTCTGGAATATGCAGTCAGTTTGCCATCTTTATGCAATCCTACTATGATGCTTTTAAAATATAAATCCAGTAATATCATTCTGCTGTGGAGTTGGCAACTAGGTCTTTGCTGCCTGAAGAATAAGTCCTACAGCCCAGCCTGGAAGGGCAGCCACTATATGGTTCCGTCCTTCTTTCTGAAAATTATGATTCTCTAGGGTTAGTAAGCTCCTTGTTATTACAGGAGTAAAACAGCCCTGGATAGCTACCACGAGGGACATTATAAAGGGGCTGTCAATCTATGGTCCAAGTCATGCTCTGACTCTGATATTCATGTCCTCCAGGCCGCTTCTCCCCTCTTCTTCCAACCAGTCCATGTTTCAGCCACATGGCACTGGGGCTGCTTGCTGATCCACAAGCCCACTTGGAGCTTTTTTCTTCTTGCTTTTGCCCCAGTCCTCCCCTGACTTCATGTTTAGCTCCCACGATCCTGTGCACTTTCTCCATGAAGCTTGTCTGACGGCCCTGCCTCTCCCAGGCACCTGCAGCACCTGCTCCACTGCTTATACTTTTGCCTTTCGGCTGTGGTCCCTTTCTGGCCCCAGAGCAGTCAGGGGCTCTTGATGCCCATGCCTGCCCTTGCTCTCCCGTTGCTCTGTGCCGGACCCTATGCTGGTTAGCACTGGGGACATGTGGGTGACTCAATAGTGGACTCAGAATTGAGGAACAGCCAGACAGATTGCTCATCCTTTGGCCAACCTGGGTGGGTGGGGGCGTTACAGTTCAGGGATGGGGTCCAGGAAGAAAGGAAGCTGGAGCTGAGACACTGGGGTCAGTACAGACCTATGAGGGTGCGGCAGCCAGAGGGACCACACTGGTGAGGACGTGGATGCAGGGGCAAGAGGCTGGGATGTGGGAGCCCATGGCCCATCATGACTGAAGTTGGGGTGTGAGGTGTTGGACAGGGGGTGGTGAGAAGGGACAGGAAGGCTGCAGAGAAGAGGCCTGGCAGGATGGCTGAAGATTAAGGCCTCAGTGCCAGGCCGAGGGACTGGGGCCTTTTGCTTAGGGTACCTGGGGATCCAGGGATTAGTTTTGGCCAGGAGCAGTGAGCCACCATTGAGAAAGATCTTTCTTGGAAGGAAGTGTGGAGGAAAAAACGGAGGGACCAAGGAATGAGGGTAATGAGCTTGAATCTTTGCAGCCAAGAGAACCTCAGTGTTTGGGGGTCACCCTAAGTGAGAGGGAATGCCTTTCCTTCCCAACGCCCCTCATGAACCAGCTGACTAGGGTTCCCAAGGCCCAGCAAGGAGGGTCATAGGCAAATGTGGGGTTCAGCTGCCTCTGGTGTGGCTCCAGGGAGGCTGCTCAAACACCCCTGGCAGAGCAGTAGAGCCCCCACTCCTTCTTCCCTGGGGCCCAGTGTGTCTGAATGGCTCCCCCAGCAGCCACCCCAGCTTTGGAGGCAGGCAGAGCTGTGTGTTGTTTCAGGGCATTGGTAGAAAGCAATCCTGCAGCTGCTCATGGTTTATTGGAAGGGAGCTGGGAAGAGGAAGTATAAAACCACTCAGGAAGCTGTTAGCGGGACTTAAACGTATCTTCCTGGGGGAGATGACGTGACACAGACTCCCGCGCTATGTGAACCTGGGACAGACAGGGCTTGTGGTACTACCACTGAGGAGGAGGCCCCCGCCCCGTCCCCAGCTCTGTGTGCATCCATCCTGTTTGCGGTTCAGCAGCTGGGGCGCACCCCACACCCAGGGGCCCTGGGAAGCTGCAGGCCAAGTGGGGTCTCATTTAGCCAGCAGCTGAGCCAGCTGCACATTTGGTTAATCGCCCTCGTCCTGGGAGCCTGCTAATCAGGAAGCCGGGGGTTCACACAGATTTCTCCTCACCTAGTGGCGGCTTCCAGGGAAGACGGAGCTGGCCTGAGCTGCGCTGCCTGAGCTGCCATCTGGGCCCCACACTTCTAGTATCAGATGGCAGGCTCATTCTTGCCCATGCCTCTGATGCTGGCCCAGGTTGGCCATAGAGGAGACTGAGCCATAGGGCAACAGAGATGAGTCTCCTGGCCTCTGGATGCTTCAGCCTAGCACTCCTGGAAACAGCCTCCTCTGCTCCCCCACCCCTCAGCTCCTGACTTGGCCGAGGCCTCCTTGCCTTGATGCTGCTTCTTCACAGTCCTCCCCGGGAGCCCCTGTCCAGAAGCACTAAGAGGGAGTGGTCAGGGCAGAGGCCTCTCCAGAACCGAGGTGTCCGAGGGACCAGATCTAAACACCGAGTGGCTGTCTGCCTCTGAGCGTTTCCTTGACTGTGAAAGGACCCTGTTTTTGCACAGGTGTAAATCTCAATGATTCTACAAGCAGGGAATAAGTAGGTGGAGCATAAGCCACCTGCATACCTGGGCTGTGGTGGTGCACACCTGTAATCCCACTACTTGGCAGGCTGAGATAGGAGGATCCCAGGATGGAGGCCCGCCTTAGCAACCTAGCAGGACTTGTAGCAACCTAGCAAGATCCAGTTTTAAAAATAAAATAAATTAAGCTGGGCGTGGTGGCGCACACTTGTAATCCCAGTATTTGGGAGGCTGAGATGGGAGGAGCTCAGTTCTCAGACAGCCTCAGCTACTTAGTGAGGCCCCTTGCAACTCAGTGAGGGCCTGTTTCAAAATAAAGAATAAAAAGTAGGGCTGGGGGTGTAGCTTAGATGTAGAATGCCCCTGGATTCCATCCCCAGTACCCTTCCCCCAAATTAAAGCACTTGTGTGCCCAGGTACAGCCTCCGTGGTTTGCACAGCTCCCCTGCACGGCTGGCTGGGAGGGACCCAGCCTGGCTCAAACCGCCTCTCCTCAGGCCCCTTCCTTCCAGCCGGTGAGACTCCCAAGCACTAGCATGGCGCCACGCTCGGCTCCCAGCAGCCCTGCTCTTCCTGCTTCCCAGAGGGCTTTCTCACCATGGGAATCCTGCCACTCACAAAGTCATGTTTGCTTTGTGGTAACGAGAATGGGATCAACGGTTCGTATAGTGTCCGGGTGTGGCGCTGCTGCAGGCCTTGCGTGAGAACTTGGGGTGTTGAGTCAGACCTGGCCCCTCCTTCAGCCCCACTCCTTCCTCCCCCGGGCTTGTCATGTAGTAGGTGCCCAAGAAACGCCAGAGGCCTTTGTATTGTAGAGAGGGCGTATGAGTGGTGTTCCAAAGGGCACACTGGGCTTTACTGTTCTGAATTCTGCATCATTTTATCTCCAGGTTTGTGTTTGTGGGGCTTGGTGTATGGCTTGCGCATGGTCCTGCCTTGACGTCTCTGCGCAGAGCTTGGCTTGCTGCCTTCCTGGTCCCAGCTCCTCAGCATCCCTTGGCTGCCCTCTCCTGCCCCTGCCCTGGGCAGCTGCTGTTCTCTCTCTGGCAGGTGTTTGGGGCCAGGTGCTTCCACCCCGCCAGGTGTCTTGGGGCAGGGCAGTCATCCCTGCCTGGCTGGCAGTGCCACAGTGCATCCAGCGGTGACTCAGAGGGAACTAGCCTCTCACCCGCCCCTACCTGGGAACCTGGTGCATTTCAACGTGGCGGTTGCAATGCTGTCTACCTGGTCTGGGGCAGCACACTGGAGCAGAGATGATGTGGCAGGCAGGGCACAGGCTCCGGTGCCTGGGGGTGAGAGACCTGGGAACTGGCGAATCGAATCCCAGCTGCAGGTATGACAAGCTGAGGAGGGGGACCCTGGATGGGGGAGGTCAGCACAAACCTGGAGTATCCCTGCACAGGAGGAACATAACACTATGTAACAAATAAAAACACCCTGCTAGGTCGAGAGAGCCCTCTGGGAAGAGGAGAAACTGTATTTTAGCACCTTCAATAGCTCTTCTTTCTGGCTTTTTGAGTGGGGCAATTGCCTTTCCTTTTGTACTGGCCCCTGCTCATTATGTTGCTAGTTTTTGAGTGTAGTAGAAAGAGAAAAAGATTCAGACTTGGAAGTTTATAAATCCTCCTGCCTCTCCAACTCTCAATTTTCTTGTCTGTAAGTGGCCTTCCCACCCAGGGCCTTCCTCTAGCACACCTGCTTTTCCCGGGACCTGGTCTGCTATGGACATGGTTCTGCTGGCCTCTTGAGTTGCCCTCCCCTGCCCCTCTCTGAGGAAGCTCCTGTCTCAGCTGAGCCCCTGGCACCCAGCCCCGGCCTCCTGCTCATGCCTCCTTGCAGTTAGCGGGTGCTGCTTGGGCAGAGGTGCTCTTGCCCCTTGTTCACCTTGACCTACTGGGCCCTGCATCTCCCACAGCCCCTGGCGATGTACTTGGCAGGTAGAGGGTGGTTTTTGAATGTATGACCCGATTTCTGTCAGGTCCCTGTTCTGCTGGTGGCAGAAGGTGACTTTCCGTAGATGCATAAGAGTTTCATGGGCCTCAGGTGGTTCCCAGCATGGTGCAAATTTTTGATCTTTGATCTGTACATCTGACACTGGGTCTTTGTCTGTTCCTATCTGTATCTGGGCTCCTGTTGCTTCTGGAAAATGGTTTGCAGCCACCTCACTATGCTAGGCCAGGGCTGCTCCATGAGGGGTTTGGGATTCTATTCACCAGCTGGGCCCCTCTTAGGTGCAAGCTGGGCCATGCCCCTCGGGCCTGGGCAGCTGAAGCTGGCAGAGGCCTAAACCATCTGGCTCCACCTGGAGACTCAGTGAAGACAAAGGAGACAAGGTCTTGAATCAGTTGTTAAAAGTAAACAAGTCATAGCCATGCTTGGTAGTGCATGCTTATAATCCCAGTACTCGGGAGACTGAGACAGGAGGATTGCGCAAGTTTGAAGCCAGCCTCAGCTACTTTAGTAAGGGAGGCTCTCAGCAATATAGTGAGACCCCGTTTCCAAATAAAATATAGAAAAATAGGTCTCTAGTACTACAAAAAAAAAAAAAAAAAAGCTAATGAAACTAGAATAAGAACAGTCCTTGTTTATTGAGTGTGGGTCACATGCCTGCCCGTGACTACTGTAATAATTTGCTATGTACATGGGTCCTCTGAGGTAGGTGCTGATACCATCCCCACTTTCTACATTAGAAGAATGAGACACAAGGTTACAGATCTTGCCCAAAGGTACACAGTTAGTAAGCAAAGGAGTTGGTGTTTGAATCCAGGTGTCTAACTGTTACCGGCGGGGTTCAGTCCTGTGGGGGGCAAGTCCACTAGCGGTCGGGGGCCTCAGAAAGATGGGTCAAAAGGCAGGCGGCGTTCTGCAGATCCTTATCTGCAGCGGTTCCTTTCCCTCTATGAATTCCTCAAGTTTTTTAGTTACGACGTTTTGGAAAAGAAACCTGAAGTGGACAAAGGCTTCTTGAGCCAATGACACTTTATTATGAAAAACCCAAGAAATTTATACACTTCACCAGTAAAGTTAAGAGAAAGGGGGGCGGGTGTCTCTCAGCTGGCTGTTGGCCTTTGAAGAATTAACTTCTGTTTCTCTCCAAGGTCTTGTAGATAAGCAGCTCCAGGTGGCAGCCTCCCAGGATAGTCAAGGCTTGGGAGCTTCTCAGGGGAATCTTCTTTTAACCCTTCCTGGAACTTTCCATCTTTTGGGCTCAGTTCATATAACAAGTGTGGGGAGATTTGGTAATTCAGGTATTGGCATCTTATCTTCTGAATCTGAAAGCTTAAGCATACTCACAACACAGTTTGGCAGACAAAATATCACAAACAACACCACAAGGTTTTTAGTTCTAATTGTCAGATGTATTTTCTTAACTGCTGAGCACTCTTTTTTAAACAACAAGCCTATTAAAAGAATCCATTTATCTTTAATAATCCACTTCCCTGTCACAAACTCTCTGCAACCTGCTTCTAACTTTCTAATTCCTTTCTTTCCCAGTTGGGACTTTCTTATGATAAGCTCTTCTTCATGCAAAAATGCTTTTCTTACTCTTACGGTATTTCTTTTCCTTCATACATATATATATTTAGAATGTCTGTCCTTTATTCTGTCATATTCATTTCTAACTATGCGGCCATTTTTTCTGTCTCCTGGAGTGCTCACACTGAGGTAAAAGTTAACAGTCTTTTTCTTTGGGTCTATTGTATTTGGGCAGCTAAGTTGTTTCTTTAAGGTCACACACAAGGTTTTTCTCTGTCTCTTGGCAGGATTTGCCAGAGTTAACGATGAAGGTCGGAGGCCATTTGTGATTGCTGCAGCTGGGGTGCTTATCACAGTACCTGAATTCTGGCCAGTCTTTCATTATTGTTGAGCAGAGCCAAGGACGTTTAAACAAATTATTAGAAAGTTTATCTCCACGGACTCAGTTTCTTTTTATAGTCCTAATTTCACATCACTGGAGCAATTCGTGTAGAAAGTTAAAAGAAATAATAGTGAAGGGTATCTAAAAGTGGGGGGTACTTTAGCCAGAGACGATACCTCCTTCTCGGGGCGTCCTTGCCGATTAACTAGTGGAGTGGGGTCTCAACACATAGATGCCGAGGCAGCAGGATGTCTTGGCATCTAACCATCACCAGCACTCCCCCACCGTGTGCAGTACTTACAAGGTCCTTAGCACTGGATCTTGGAGGAATGAGGCCCAGAGAGGGAGACAGATATGCCTCAGGCCACAAAGTGGCTGGTGGGAGCCTGGAACAATCTCAGCTCTCAAACTCCAGCTGTGTACTTTCCCCACCATCTCTTCTCCCTGCCTTTGAGACAGGTCAGGGGCCCTGCTTCCAGCAAGGAGGAGGAGAGAGACTAGGATCTATGTGGTGTGAGCTGTGAAGGCAGCCCTGGCGGGCAGAGGGCTACGAGAATGGGGTGAGGGATTCTGCTGGCTGGCATTGGCATGGCAGGTGCGTCCAAGAAGGGGCTGTCCTCCAGGCCCTGGCCAGCTGGTGGGGGAGACAGAGGTGCTCCCTTGACGGGACTGCCCTGGAGTCTTGCAGGGGAGGAAACAAGGTGGCCTCGCTGGGGGAGGCCATGCGTCCCCAGGAGAGGCCCGAGGCAGCTTCCCTGTATGCCGCAGAGCTTGGGGAAGCTCAGGCTGGCCCAGGAATCTTTGTTCATGGTATGAGGTACCCAGGAAGCACCCAGGGAAGTCTGGGAGGCAGCAGGATGTTGGCACCAACACTTAGGAGGGAGATCTCCTAGTAGTTAGTTTTTTGTCACTGTAACCCAAAATACCCAACACAACTTAGGGAAAGAAAAGTTTATTTGGCTCATGGATTTAGAGGTTTGATCCATAGTTGGCTGGCTTCAGGGCAGAAACATCACGACAGCAGGTCAGAGTGGAGGTTAGCTGCTCAACTCCTGGTGGCCACAAGCAGAGACAGGAAGGGGACCAGGGACATTGTGCCCAGGCCGCCATCTAGTCCCCAGTGACCCACTTCACCGGCTGTGCCCCCCCTGCCTACAGTCACCACTCAGGAAATCCACTCAAAGTATGAATCCATGAAATGGATTTATCTACTGATGAGGTTAGAGCCCTAATTCAATTATTTTGCCTTTGTACATTTCTATATTGCTAAAGTATGAGCTTTTTCTGGTGGGTGTTCAGTGTCCAAACCATAACAGGTCTGGTCTAGAGAGACAGTCGGCAGCTGTCTGGACATAGCGCTTAGTGCAGACCCTCCGAGGTCAGAGTGAGGGTGGGCAGAGGCACACCTGGTCAGCAGCTGCCTCACAAAGGCCGGGGGGTATGGTGGTAAGAAGGTCAGGGCTCAAGGCGAGATGGACCAGGCCCTCCCTAGCAGTGGCATCATGCCGGCTCCTGGCTGTGAATGGCATAAATCCCAAGAGCTAAGTCCGTGGCGGGCAGAGTGGAGCTGCATGGTGGGCGATACCTCTGCCTAGCAGCCACCAGTGTCCTCTCTGGAGACACAGCTCAGCAGAGGCCGGGTTTGGTATGCTCACGTCTCTTTTGTCTCTGCAGGAGAAGGGACGGCGCCGTGCACCTCCAGCGTCCTCCAGGAGAAGCAGCGTGAGTTAAGCCTGACTCCATGGATTCTTTCTTCTCCATGGATAGGTCCTAGTTCCTGGAGCCTGGGTGCCCCCTCATTTATCCAGAGCCTAGAGGGTGGCAGGGTCACTCCCATCTTGCTCTCAGATGGGAGCAGAGGGCCTGATGTTTGACCTGAGTTTGGGCCACTCCTTGGAGCTCCTGGGGTTTAGTCACCCCACACTGGGCAGTTTGATTGCCAGGAAGTATGAGGAGAGGCTGGCAGGCTGAGTGGGAGGACAGGAAGCAGATGGGACCCCAGAGAGCCCGGTGAGTGGCCTTGGCACAGGATAGAGAGGGGCTGGGACTGGGGATGACCTCCTGTGATGACCATGCCCCTCAGAAGACACAACTTCCAGGGGTTTCCTGTCTTTGTCATCCTTTGGGCCCTACTGACCTCTCCAGGTTTCCTTCTGCCTGTGTTTTCTCAGAGACACAAGCACAGGGTGGGACCCAGGAGAGATGTGGTAAAGTTGTGCCTGTTTGCTGGCTAGGTCTTCCCTGAACCCGGGGTGGACTTGGGCATCTTAGCTTATAGAGTCCCACAGGAGGCTGGCTTGGGGAGCGGGATCTCTGTGCACTTGTTCAGAACTTCCTGCACTTCTGCTGCGCTGAGCAGGGGCTGAGCAAGAGCTGGAGGCCTGCCTGGGAGCTCTCCCATCTCCCCTGCGGAGCTGAGGTGGGGGTGTTAGCAACCCCAGCCCTGCACAGCCGGGGTCTAGCCCTGAGGTGTTCAGGCCTCTGGAGAGGCTTTCTGAGTGTCTAATGTTCAGATGCAACATGTAGACAACACCCCCAGTGCTTTGGAGGGCTGGTAGGCATGTCTCTGCCAGGGACACCCCCAGGGCTCAGCCTCAAGTGCATCAAGCAAGGGAGGATGGGGCAGAGAGAGCGGGCAGGTAAAGACCTATCTACAGAGTTTAGTTTACTGAGTGACAGCACAGGGACTAGTGATACTGAAAGAAGAATTTATTGCGTAGTTTCTAAGAAAAGGGACACGCCACACCATGCCAGGCAGGGCCACCAGGACACAGCAAGGTTGGGTAGGAGGGAGGAGGGAGGGAGGAAAAGCAGGGGCCATAGCCTCTTCTGAGGCCTCTGCGGGGCAGGGGGGCAGCTTAAGATGGGTTAGTGTTTTTTTTTTAAAGTACTAGAGATTGAACCTCAGGGCATTTTACCTCTGGGCATTCTAGCCCCAACCTTTTTTATTTTTTATTTTGAAACAGGGTCTCACTAAGTTGCTGAGGCTGGCCTCCAACCTGGGAGCCTTCTGTCTCAGCCTCTCAATTACTGGGCTTACAGGTATGTGCCAGCTGGAGAGGCTAGTCTGAATAATGTCTGAGGGCTCTGGGCTGCCAGGGTCTCTAACTGTTCTGTATCTGGCCCTGGTTGATTTGGGTCAGGGACAGTGACTTGGTTGGTGAGCGTAGGTAAAGGAGCGGGTTAGTGGTATGGATTGGGGGTTAGTGGGTTTTGTATGAAAGTTTATTTTCTGTGGGAATTAACCAGCTGCAGGAGGAGCAGCTTCTCCCTGGCCATGAAGTCCTTCATGATATCAAACCATCACTAAACATGACTAATACAGGGATATGGCCACGTTACTCAAGGGATGCCGGAAAGGAAAAGAGCCCAGATCATCCCCACTGGGTCTTAGGGAGAAGAAGTCACCACAGTGGCCAGAAGTGGAAAACAGCCACCTGAGGTGGGAGCTGGTGTCCACGAGCCAACCCATAGCTCCGTGTCCTGCACACACAGTTGAATAGACAGGATGCTTAGTTTCTTGGGGCCTGATGAAAAAAAAAATTGTGTTTCACTAGAGGTCGTCTTTTTATGGTGGTTATAGATTTTAGCAAAACTTATATTGGTAACCGGGCATGGAGGCATATACCTGTAATCCCAGTATTTGGGAGCCAGATTTAGGAATATTGCAGGTTCAAGGTCAGCCTCAGCAATTTAGAGAAGCCCTCAGCAACTTAGAAAGACCCTATTTCAAAATAAAATATAAAAAAGGGATGGAGGGATAACTCAAGGTAGAACGCTCCTGGTACCAAAAAATATCCAGTACCAACACAAACAAACAAAAAACATCATCAACAACAAAATTGTATTGCTTGAAGGCTCTCATCAAATTCTGTTCCTTAAGGATATTCTTATTTAGTAAAGAATAACAGGCAACCAAGAATTTAGAGCTGAAATGGTCCATTGGAGGCTGTCTAGGCCAGTGATCCCCAGGCAGAAGACCAACATTTTTATCAGTGAGAGCAACGCTACAACAAGTTTTTTCATAATGGTGAATGTATTCAGCAGAAAGGATGACTTTTCACACAATATCACGATTATGTCCTGCCTACAAGTTTGACATTGCAATCATTTTCTTCTATAAATTGATAGCACTAATTGATGATAATGTGTTTGCTTATTTTAAACATAAAATTGGCAAAATAAAAGTTTGTGAACTAAATTAAAAAAGAATAACAGCAATGCCTTGCATTTAAATGTGCTTTCCTACCAGCAGTACTTTCTTTCTTTCTTTGTTTGTTTATTTGTTTATTTATTTATACTGGGGATCTAACTTAAGAATGTTCTGCTTGTGAGCTATACCCTCAGCCCTACTTTACTTTTTATTTCGAAGCAGAGTCTCACTAAGTTGCTGAGGTTGGCCTTAAATCCCCGTCTCAGTCTCCCAAGTACTGAGATTACAGGAGTGCATCCTGTCCAACATTTCCAGTGGACTTTTGAAAACACTCCCAAAATGACTTATGAAACGGTACCCATTACCCTGGGCCAGGAGTCCCGACACCCTGGGGCTGGTGCTATAGTAGAACATGTTGGGTTTAGGTCTGAAACGTCTCTGTTTCGTTGCTGTGATGCTTTGGGCAAGCTGCTGCATGTTTCTGAGCCTCTCACTGGTTGTAGGAAACTAGCCATGTTTTCTACTTCCTAAAGTTTTTGAGGGGATCAGAGATAAATCCATGGAGGTGTCCAGGTCTGCACCTGGTGCATACAAAGCATCTTAAGGTATGCACTTCTTTTTTATTTTATTTTATTTGCTTTGTTGGGGATGGAACCCAGGGGCCCTGTATCTCTGAGCTACACCCCCAGTTCTATTTTTTAGTATTTTTATTTTTTGAAACAGGGTCTCACTGAGTTGTGAAGGACCTTGCTAAGTAGCTGAGGCTGTCCTGGAACCGATTCTCTAATCTCTGCCTCCCGAATGCTGGGATTACAAGTGTGCGCCACCACGCCCGGCCTCACTTCTGTTTTAAAAACGTGCTTTAGCTGGGTGGTGCATGCTTGGAATCCCCGTGCTTGGGAGGCTGAGACAGGAGGATCTCTCAGGTTCAAAGCCAGCCTCAGCTACTTAGTGAGGCTCTCAGCAACTTAGTGAGACCCTGTTTCCAAATAAAGTATGAAATAGGTCTGGGAGTGTGGCCTGGAAGTAGAAAAGCCCCTGGATTCCACCCCCAGTACCACAAAAATAAATAAATAAAAACAAACATATGCTTTTATTGGTGCATTCAGGATCCTCGTTGCATACTGGGTTTTACCTGTGCCGTAGCCCCAGGAGCGTTGGGCACAGGTGGGGGATCGTCTTGTCATCTTGTGGGGCAGTCTTCTTGACACTCTGCTGGCCCTGTGGCTATCTCAGTTGCCATCATCACAGCAGTGTTCCCTCAAATGTGTGAGTCACTAGAAATTCCTCCCGAGATGGGTGGAAAGCAGTGGGCTCCTTGGGACTGAACGTGGGAGGGGTCTGCGTGGGCCTCCCTGTTCACCAGCAGGCATCTGGTTGCTGGGCCTTATCTGCGGTGGCTGGTATGTTCTGAAATCTTCCCTCTTGTGGCTTCCAGATAGCCCAGCCTTCATCCTGCTGTTGGACAGACAGCCTGGCAGCCTTCCACTGCTGGTGTGCTTGTAATTTGGAACCAGACTGGAGGGGGCCTAGGGAGCCATTGAGGGTAGAGGCCAGGTGGGGGCAGAGGAGAGCGAGGGCTGGGGCAGGAGACCAAGGCCACACTTCTCTGGAGCTTGCTGTGCAGTGTCAGCCCCGGGTGGAGGTCTCCCTTTCCGACTGCCTGTGGGCAGGCCCCTTGTGGGTCTGAAGTCCTAGGCATCTCTGATCCCTGCTGCTTCTCGCGGCTGCCCACTCCCTCTGTCCATGTCAGTTCATGATGTTCCTGTTAGCCCTGGAAACATTTACAGGGCTCTTCCACACACACCTGAGTGGTGCTGCACGAGGCCCTTGGGGGAACTTACCTTCTCTCCCGTTCTTTCCTCCAAAGTGAACAGTGCGGTTCTCCTCAGATCCGGGCCAGAAACCTGGGGTCTTTCAGGAGTCCCCACTACAGATAACACCACCTGCCAGATCAGGCCCTGTCGCATCGCTGCAGCCGGAGGCGCTCTCATGCTCACTCCTCCCCGGCTCCCGCCCACCCTGCCTTAGTCCAGGCTGCTGTCTTCCTTTGCCTGGACCACCCTGTACTCCTGCACACTGCCCCCCGCCTCCAGCCTCTCCCATTTCATCCTCTCTCCAGAGAGGCAGAGAGCCCTTAGCCGGGGGATCCTGGGCCTCGCAGCCAGGCTTGCCCTGCTTTGTCCCTCTCCAAAACCTCCTGTGACCACCTGCCCTCCTTCCCCTCCCAGCACCCTCCTGCTTTCTTGTTGGAGGAACCCAGACTCCCCAGCACAGCCTTCTTGTGGGCTACTTAGGAAGCAGAGATCCTGTCTTCCCTTGGGCAGGCAAGCCTCCTGCACAGCAGGACCCAGCCCAGTGGGGCCCTCTCTTTCCCTTGCCTGAGGCAGGAGAGGAGGGCTGAGGGCAGGGCTCTCCCTCTGCCTGCACCCCCCCCCACAGGCCTCCTGGGAGGCTGGGGTCTCTCGCAGGGTCTCAGGAGACCCTCCCAGACCTCTCTTCCATCTTCATGAAACCTAGGGGTAGGAAGGGCTTCAGTCAGGAAGACCCTGTCTCAGTGAGAAAATGAGGATGTCCCTGGAGTAAACGTCCTTCCAAGGAAAGTGCTCAATGGCTCTCCTCACCCCTTCATCTGGAGTTCCACCTGGTGCCTTCAGGCCAGAATCTGAGCATCCCTCCTTTCCTCGTGTGTGTGTGTGTGTGTGTGTGTGTGTGTGTGTGTGTGTGTGTGACTGGGATTTAATCCAAGGGCATTCTACCTCTGAGCTACACTCCCAGATGGATTTTATTTCTTATTTGGAAACAGGGTCTCACTAGGTTGCTGAGAGCCTCACTAAATTGCTGAGGCTGTCCTCAAATCTGAAATCCTCCTGCCTCAGTCTCTCAAGTACTAGGGTTACAAGCCTGCGCCACTACACCTGGCTCCTTCTTTCTTTCATCCTTCCTATACTGGGGATGGAACCCAGGATTGCTCTACCATTGAGATATATCCTCAGCCCTATTTATGTCATATGTATGTACGTATGTATGTATGTATGTATGCATGCATTTTTTGATACTTGGCACTGAAGCCAAGAGTATTCTACCTCTGAGCTACAGCCCTAGCCCTTTTTCCTATTTTGAAACAGGATATCACGGGACTCAGAGTCTCCCTAATTTGCGGAGGCTGGCTTTGAACCCATGATCCTCCTCTCTTAGCTTCAGAGTACTAAGATTACAGGCATATGACACCATGCCTGGCTCCTATTAATTAATTAATTAATTTTTTGAGACAGGATTTTGCTGATTTGCTGAGGTTGGTCTCAAACTTATCTCAGTCTCACCGATCTCTGGGATTACAGGCCCCTTTTTTCCTGCAGCTTCTTCTTCCCACATCGCCCCAGGTGCCTGGGTTGGTGCCATGCCTACCCTGCCCCTACTGCCACACAGGTGTTCTCTCAAGAGTCAGCTCCATTATCATCCCTGTCACACAAGTAAGGCCTTGGGGTCCATGCACAGGACAGGAACACATGACTTGGAGAGGGGCTTTCTCCACCCAGGAGCGACAGGTTCTACACAGGAAGTTGTACCTGTTACAGATTGGGAGAATATGATTTGGGGAAATTGTTCCCCAGGAACCCCTGCTAGGGTCCTGGACACACTTACCCCCAACCCATAACAAAACCCCAAATGACCCCAAACAGAAGAAAAAGACCGTGGATTCTTGTCCTAAGCTAAGAATAAATATATATAGCTTGGACGGTTGCTGAAGATTTAAAGAAGTTTATTAAAAAGATAGAAATACAAGCCATAGTTACAGCCCTGTGCCCAAAAGCGGGCGGGGGGGGGGGCGCAATTCGAATGAAAATGCCCCAGAACTCCAGTTTACTAAGTGTTTTATCTCAACCAAGTCCATGGCAGGTCCTTTGATCTGGAGATATGCTACCCCTTATCTCCAACCCCTGGCTCTGCTGTCTCCAGGTGGATTTGCCCCGGAAGGGGGGACAGCCCCATCTCCGACCACCTTTTGTTCCATCCCCCAAGATGTGTGAACTTGTTTCTCCAGGATCTGGGATTTCCTCCCATCTCTGGCTCCAGCCTTCTTCTTTCTCTTTTAGAAATGTAAATTACAGGCTTCCGCCCTTTTGGCTCTCCCAGCGGCACCATGGCGGTCGGTCGGCAAGAACAAGCGCCTTACTAAAGGCAGCAAGAAGGGAGCCAAGAAGAAAGTGGTTGACCCATTTTCTAAGAAAGACTGGTATGATGTGAAAGCCCCGGCCATGTTCAATATAAGAAATATTGGGAAAACACTAGTCACGAGGACTCAAGGAACTAAAATTGCATCTGATGGCCTCAAGGGTCGTGTGTTTGAAGTGAGCCTTGCTGATCTGCAGAATGATGAAGTCGCATTTAGGAAATTCAAGCTAATCACTGAGGACGTTCAGGGTAAGAACTGCCTGACTAACTTCCATGGCTTGGATCTTACACGGGACAAGATGTGTTCCATGGTCAAAAAATGGCAGACCATGATTGAAGTTCATGTTGATGTCAAGACTACCGATGGTTATTTGCTGCGTCTCTTCTGTGTTGGTTTTACTAAAAAACGCAACAATCAGATACGGAAGACCTCTTATGCTCAGCACCAACAGGTCCGCCAAATCCGGAAGAAGATGATGGAAATCATGACCCGGGAGGTGCAGACAAATGACTTAAAAGAAGTAGTCAATAAGTTGATTCCAGATAGCATTGGGAAGGACATAGAAAAGGCTTGCCAGTCTATTTATCCTCTTTATGACGTCTTCGTTAGAAAAGTAAAAATGCTGAAGAAACCCAAGTTTGAATTGGGAAAACTAATGGAGCTTCATGGTGAAGGTAGCAGTTCTGGAAAAGCTACTGGGGATGAGACAGGCGCTAAAGTCGAGTGAGCTGATGGATATGAACCACCAGTCCAAGAATCTGTTTAAAAGTCCAGATTTTTAATAGTGACAAATAAAAGGTCCTATTTGTGGAAAAAAAAAAAGAAATGTAAATTACAAGTCCCTCCTTCCTGCCAGCTAGCCCTGGCTTTCTTAGTATAAAAGATATATTTTTAAAATTGGAAATCTTTTCCAATACTGATACATTAATACATTTTAAAACCTCTTCCCAATACTAGTACAGTACCTGCTGTGACCCCTGAGTTGGATGCAGCCCAGGTTGTGTGCAGCAGGTGGCACCCAGACGCATGCTGGCTTCCCCAAGGGCCAGTGCTGGCATCGGCTCTGGGATGGGGTGGCAAGTGATGGCTCTAGGCAGAGGAGGGGCTGCCCACGGCTGTGTCTGCAAATCAGAGCAGGACACACCGTGGGACTCATAAATTTCCTCTCATCCCCAGAGCAAGACTTGACAATGATTGAGTCCCAGTTCCAGCCCCAACAACCCTTATCCTTATCCTCAGTTGAGCTTCTGTCACGGCCACCCAAAGAGCCCAGATTCAGCCCCAGCTGGGTCCTGGCTGCAGCCCCTGGTCCTGCACTGAGCCCCCACTCCTCACCCCCAGCCTATGGCTTGGCATCCCCCTCAGATGGGGCTCTGGAAGCTCCTGGTTTGAATTCCCTGGCCAGCAGCTGGCCTCCCTGCTCCTCTGCCTGGCGACTGGTATCTTTTCCTGGCCTGTGTGGGCAGCTTGCTGAGCACAGCTGTAGACAGGCTATATTTAGAAGCTTTAATGAGCTCAGGGTGGCAGACGTCCGCCTTGGGAGCACTTTTCTTTCATGTGTGTGTATGTCTGTGCTTGGCATGGTTCTTTGTGTGCATGTGTAAGTGTGTGTAAGTGTGTGCATGTGTAAGTGCATTTGGGAGTGTGCATTAGCATGTGTGGCAATGCATGGTGCATTTATTTGCATAAGTGTGCGAGTGTGCCTGGGTGCATATTTACAAGCCTATCTGCGTAGTGCCTGTGCTTTGCTGAGGATGTGTCCAGCTTCTGACACTTGCAGGGCTGCGAAATAGGAAGGAATCATTGGTTCATTTATCCATTTGTTTAAAAATATTTAATGAGCACATTTATATGCCAGCACCATGCTAATCTCCAGGGATAAAACAGAGCAAAAACAAACCTACTTCAAGTTCTTAAATATCTTATAGTCTAGGAGTTAGAGGAAGGGAAGACAATAATCAAATAATCATAAAGTAAAAAACATAAAGATTTCTCCCAAAAGTCCATGATGCTTTGGGGTCTGGACAAGAGGAGGGAGTCCTGAGGAAGAACAGAGGTTTCTATAGAAGTATCTGCATGCAGGGGCTGTGTCTAGAGTCCAGGAAGAGCGAGTGAGATCTGCAAGGCCCTGTGGTGAGAGGAGAAAGGGGAGGCATGGAAAGCATCAAGAAGGTCCAGGGGCTGAGTTCAGAGATGGGGAGGAGTGGAGTTGAAGCGGGTGGAGAGGGGCCCGCAGGAAGATCACAGGGACCATAGCCAGGGTGTGGGAAGCCAGAGAAAGGGCTGTGGGGGACTGGTTAGATTTTTAGAGTGGTAGAGTCTAGCCAAAGAGTCAGTTGGAATTCCAGCAGGAAAAAGGAAGGCTCTATAGGAAGAGAGTCCCCAAAGACTCAATCTGCAGGTTAAAGGATTTAAGGAAACAAGGCACCAGACAGTATCTGGGCCCCTGTCCGAGAGGCTTCCTGGCAGGGAGGAAGCCCTGCTCTCCCATTCTTTTCCGAGTGCCTTCCACTGGCCCCACACACACAGAAGCAAAGGAGCCTTACCGGGGCAACAGAGTAGAACAGAGGAGTGGGGAATGTGGCTCTGGGGGGATGATGCAGACCACTCTGTGCAGATCACTGACTCCATGTGGGAGAATCGCAATTTCCCTCGACTTTCCCATAAGCCATGTGAAGTCGACTTTGGTGCTCATCCTGCTGGGCTGATGCGAGCTCCTGTTCCGCAACTACACCGGCTCCTCCTTTCCTCATAATTCCGCTACTGTCCCCAACACCCAGGTTGAGGAAAGGCTTGCTCTTGTCCATGCACCCATTCACATGTGCACAGAGCCCTTATATCCACACTGGCCAGCACAGGGGGCCCAGGACTCCCTGGGACTCCAGCCTCCATTCTGGAGTTTCCAGGAGACCCACACAGGTCTCTCTCCTCCCCTCAGCTGCCGCCAAGGGGTGGGGATCTCTTTTCAGCCTGAGGGAATCTGTGTCTCCTCAAATCCTTGCTCCTGGAAACGAAAGGGAGAAGCCTGGAAGCTGTCGCAAACCTCAGAGGCAAAGGAGCCAGAGCGGGCAGGAAAGACAAAGTGCATCTCAGAAGGAAAAAACTCACCCTGCTACATGCACTTTAACAAAATTCTTATTTTTTAATCTGTCTGAGTAGGTAGCACATGAACAAGTCTAAAACGCAAAATGAGTGAACAGTGATGTGCGTGCCTCCCTCCCCCTGCCCAGTCGCCCATTTCTTCTTCCGGGAAGCCAAGATTATGACGAGTTTCTTATATTTCATTCCAAAGACAGTCTCTGCAAACATGAACCTAT
This sequence comes from Muscardinus avellanarius, assembly GCF_963383645.1. Lineage (NCBI taxonomy): Eukaryota > Metazoa > Chordata > Mammalia > Rodentia > Gliridae > Muscardinus > Muscardinus avellanarius. The sequence goes on along the minus strand of NC_137802.1, from coordinate 18,997,256 downwards.
CCATAAATATTCTCTTCTCTATATTTTTATATATCCCCCACACAGATGGGAGCATGCAGTGAATTCCATTCTGCACCCTACTTTTCTTGGATAATGATACAGCATGATTATCTTGCCATCTTAGTACATTTACACACTCAGGTTCCTTGTTCTTGGCAACAACCCAGGTCACTGTGTTGTAGTTTATTTAATCTGTCCCCTTTGGGTGGACAGACAGGTTGCTTCCTGTCTTTTGCTATTATTTATAACATGATTAGTGCTGTAGCTATGCCATTTTGCACATGGGCTTGGCATTGCTGGGTCAAGGGCACTCTGCATTTTGAATGACCCTCCAGGGAGGCTGTATTGATTTTTACACTCACCAGCAAGAAACAAAGAGAATCTGTTTTCCCCTCCCAGGAACACACAGTGTTGATAATGGCTCATCGAGAGGAGAATGCAAGGTGTTTGGGGTGTGATTTCAACACATATTGCTTTAGTTTAGGCTTCTAAGATTGAACACCTTTTCAAATGAGTAGAAGCCATCTCCAGTCCCTCTGCCGGAAGCCATGTGCATTGTGAAGGGATTCCTGGGGATGAGGGTGTGGGCCTGAGTATGCTGCTGAATCCCTTTTTGTGTGTGCCCACTCTGTGGCCACAGGGGTTCACAGGGGTAGGGCCTTACTGTTCAGTAAGTTACTTCTCTCCCCTTTTCCTCCCAGCCAGGGGTCTCTCCAGGGGGCAGATATGTGGTTTGGAGTGAAGAGACTACTCCTTTCTCCACTCCCCACACCTGTCCAAATCCCTTTCCCTCCACTTACATCCTGAGAGAAATGCCCTAACTCTCCAAGCATGGTTGCTCCTCGGCACTAGCCCCATGCAGACTTGGGGAGCCCAGCAGCATGTTTTCAATAGGCAGGCTCAGGGCAGACCCTAGCAAGGCTCAAGGGTCAGGCCTTCATCTGGGCTAGGGGCTCTGGTTTGAACACACAACCTTGGCCTAATTTGCCAGACATGGTTGGATTCTGACCCTGAAAGGGTTAAAGAAAGACCTTGGCCTCCAGCTCCTCCAACCGGAGTCGAAATTCCCTCCCCAGCACCCTTCAAAGCCGCAATTTACACAACTTGCTTGTGTAACCACTGCTATGAACTGCCTGCCTCCAGGAGAGCACTGGGCATTCTGCAACAGTTGTAAACATTTACTAAGTTGCCTTGAAGCTTGTAGACTCTACAGAAGCCATGCCCACCCCATTTGCCTGGGCTCTACCCTCTGTTCCCACCACCCAAGCATGGCTCAGCATAAATCCCTGGCAGCCACCAGGTCCCCTCCCCTCTTCTCCAGGCTGGGCTCCTTCATCTCCAGCTACTTTCTACAGTTTTTCTGGTTATTGAGCTCTGAGTCTGTCCTCCATATGGCCTGAGCTGCAGGGGAGGGAAGGGGCATCCCCTCCTCATTTTGGACCGTGATCTCTGGTGTCTGAAGCCTCTGAGGTACAGGAGTACCTCTGGCACTCCCAGTATCCTGACTTGGGACTATTTGCAGCCTTTGGGCATGTGGCTGGTGTTATGGTGGGAGACTGTTATGGGGCCCCTGTTGGGCTCCCAAACTGTAATAGTGAGATGTAGCTGCGGGTTCTTGTTCGGAGCTGTGTGTAGAAAACAATAGTCTGAACTCTTATGCTGTAAGCTTGAGTGATTTTGTTTTTACAAAGATGGAAAGATAGAAACAGATAATAAAGCCCTACACCTCAAAGGAGGAGGTGTAGGTGAGTGACTTGAAAGTAAGTCACTGAAGTCTTTTGGATATAGAACCTTTTTATGCCAAGTCTTCTGACCCGACTAGATCTGCCCCCTCTTCTCAGGGCAGGTCTTTTGATATGGCAATCTTTCCTGTAGACCTGCCCTGTCTCCAGTACAGACCCCAAGCCTTTTGTTTCACCCCAAAATGTGTTAATTGATTATCAGGGTCTTTTACATGTAAGATTTTCAAAAAATGTGGGGGGATGCCATAAGCCTTCAAAAGATTCCAGACTCTGATAATCAGAAATGTAAAAGACCCTGGGCTTTCTCTATTCTCTTGCTAATCACCCTTGGTGCCTGGAACTCTGTAGGGTCCTTTTCCTATCTGGATGCCTTCCCTGTCTCCAAGCTCTGGTTTTCTAATACCGAAGTTATTTTCAAATACATTTTTAAACCATTTCCCAATACCAGCATATTAATATCAAAACTATTTTTAAATACATTTTGAAGCCCTTTCCCAATACCAGCACAACTGGAGTTTGGTCACACGTCCTAGGCCCTGATCATGAGACATGGTTTTGGTCCCATGATTCTAGGGGCTTGAGAGATCCTTGAAGACTGGTGCTGTATGTGATTCATGTCTCAGCCTCCCAAGTACTGGGATTACAGGTGTGGGTCACCAGGCCTGGCTTGTTTTAAAAGTTATAGCACTTTCAGAAAAGCAAATCCCATTATTTTCCCTGCTCCATGTGGTCCCATCTTCATTCTGATCTTGGTGATTGGTCTCCACTTCTGGCACTGGACCAGCCAGAAGGTGACAGACTCTATTTTGGGCACCTCCTATGTGGTCACCCATGGGTGGGAGGACCTTGTAGTATGCTTTGGAAGTGTCTTGCGCTGCCCTCTGCTCCCCAGGAACCACATTCTGTGAGGTGCTGGGGTTCCTTACATTCTGCCCACTCATCCCCTTTCCAAGCCCTTCGGGTTCCCTTGGGCTCCCAGGCCAGTGACCCTACTCCACAAACAGTAAGATCGGCTGGCAAAGACGATTCTAAGTGGAACTATTGAAGCTCTAACAGCCACTGCTTCCTTTTCTAAGGGCCTTCAAAACATTTATTAATTTGCTCCATGACTTGCCTGGGAGTTAACAGCAAGTTCCCTGGTTGGAATCACCTGCTCTGGAAATCCAGGTGGCACTTAGCGCTTGTGGTTTCTTGACCCTTCCTTTCTCAGTTGCCCTTTAAAGTGAGTCTGTAATCATTCCTGCAGGTCCCTGTAGGGTCCCGGGTTCTAATTCAGCTGGGATGGAAGCTAGAGCTACAGGACACTCATGCTCGGGCTCAGCTCAGACTGTCCAATTGCCTGACTCTGAGGAAGGAACACATCCAGATGGAGTCTGGCTGGGAAGTTCATCTCTCATCCTAGGACTCTTGTCTGGTGTGTGTGTGTGTGTGTGTGTGTGTGTGTGTGTGTGTGTGTGTGCCCTTCTCCATGTGGATTTACTTGGAGGATTCAGGACTGGGGTCAGAGCCCCCCCATTCACTGCCAAGTGAGAACCGACTTCTTCCCAGGTATTTTTCAGGTAGTATAGCTCCCAAACCCCATTGTCAGAGCAAGAGAGCAAAGTCCCTGGGTTTATGCAAAGAGTTTTACATTTCTGCCCATGTCTGTGCTCCCAGGAGCTCACAGAGGATTACTTTGGTAGATTCTTCTCAGGAGTGGCATGGTCTCAGGCTGGGCCCAGCTCTGCTCAGTTGACCTCTAGGGTAACGGAGTTGATGGTGACAACCAGGCTAGGATGGAGAGTGGAATCAGGGTTTCCCAGCACCCTCTCCTGGTGGATCCCAGTGGCTGGTTGGCCTCTTCAGCCAGGCCAGGCAATGCTTTGCTTAGGGACCGAGTGTGTGTGTGACAACCTTGGCTTTTGTCTCAACAGAAGTGTGGTATATGGTAATTAGAAGGGATGATCACGATTTGCCTTTTCAAGGCTGTGATTAAGCAAAAATAGCCTCCATTCTTCAGCCTGCAGGAGGAGCCACATAGAGCAGGGTGTACCACCCATCCCCACGCTGGGGCTGGCAGGGTGCTAGGAGCAGGTGCTGAGGTGGCTGGAAGCCTGTCTCAAAACATTGTCACAAAAACAGCTGTGGGATCACCCACCCTAAATCTGGGCCCAGCAGGGGCCCAGCCTGAATAGGGAGATACAGACAGTAAAGAACAGGCAGTGGGAAGAAACAGGCAGCCTGATAGTGAGGCCTGGGCCCTTTGCACACAGCCCCAACCCGAGGCCCCCTGGTGGCCGTCCTTGTCATCAGAGGCCCAAGGGAACCCTCCACGGGTGGAACCACAAAGTCCAGGCCAGGTGGTTTTAGGATTCCCAGAGGTTTCCAGATCCTAGTTCCCCTGGGGACTCTTTCAAGAAATGTGCTGCTCGGTAGGGAGTGCTTTCTTGAACCTGATCTCTCCTGAGGGGTGTAGCAGCACAGATATGTCTCCTAGATGTGTGTCACCTGGGATCTTCACTTCCAAAAAGTTCTCCCCAAAATGCCAGACTCCAAGAGCTCTGGCCTGGCACAGAGATATATGCCTGTAATTTCACAAACTCCAGAGGCAGAGACTGGAGGGTTACAGGTTTAAGGACAGCCTGCGCAACTCACCAAGACCCTATCTTATTTTCTTTTTTTTTTTTTTTTGTCCTTACAACAGCAACGCCATTTTATTTATTTTGAAACAGAGTTTCCCTAAATTGTGGAGGATCTTCCTAAATTGCTGAGGCTGGCCTTGAACCTGTAATCCTCCTGTTTCAGCCTCCCAAGCACTCCAAGCTCCTATCTTAAAAGAAAAGAGCTGGAGTTGTAGTTCAGTGGTAGAGTGCCCTGTTTTCAATCTTTAGCTCTGCAAACAAAACAAAGCAAATCCCCTGCTTTCAAGGGTTCCTGGTCTGATGGGAACATGGACCGGCAACCCCACAGCAGTATGCCAGGCAGCTCGGCATGCTGTAGGACAGCCATTGCAGTCTGGGGGGACCTGAGAAGGCTTTCCAGAGGAAGAGGCAATTAAGCAGGGTTTTGCAGGACATGTAGGTGTTTTCTGGTTTGCAAAACAAGAAAGAGCTTACCAGGCAGAGTTCTCAGCATGAGCAAATGTGAGGAAGGACAAAAAAGTTGTCTTGTGGGGGAGTTGGAGCCAGGGGCCTCCGTTATTTCAGTTGCAATGCCTGGTTCTCAGAAGGGCAAAGCTTTGTGGGCAAGAGGCAGGCCTGATGGCCTCAAGGCTGCCTTTCTGCACATCCCCACAGATCCCTGGTGACTGGAGACATGCCTGCCTGTGGTCCTGGTCCTGGTCGTCAATTCCCAAGAGGCCACAGTCTAGATGTGGCAGGTTTGGTCTCCCTCCTCCTGCAGCCATGGCAAAACATTCCTGGCTGCTGTACATTGAGAGGAAGTGAGGCTCTGTCCCCAAGCTGTGTAGGAGGTGAGACTCTTCCCTTTTGCTAGGGAGGGAGACCATGCTGAGGACAACTGTGCCCTGCCTCCAGCTAGTGACGCCATCCCAGCTGAGCCAGGGACCGCCTGCCTGTCACTGTGGCCAGAATAGAGCACCTGTCCAACGAGTCAGTGCCCAGAGCATCCCGCAGGTCCTAGGCGGACTGACTCCAGGCAGCTTGAGGATGCAGGAGCTGCTTTGTGACAACAGCGAGGGCATGGGCCACCATGGAGGGCATGGTGCCCAGGAGACAGCAGGACCCTCATGTCCTCCCTGAGAGTTATTTATAGCCTCGCTATGGCAATTTGTGGCAATCACAGCATTTAATCCTGTAATCACACTGCAAGCAGGCACCCGCCCAGCGAGGCTGAGGCTGAGGCCGAGGCCGGAGCCTGCCAGGGCTCAGAGAAGGACCCTGAGCCTCCAGCCCCGTCATCTGGGGCCCTGCTCTGTGCTCCCTGTTACCACCCAGATAATACGAATAACATTAGCAGCTAACATATATGGCACTTCTTTTTCTTTTTTTGGTATGGGAGATCGAACCCAGGGCATGTTCTATCTCTGAACTACATCATAGCCCTTTAAAAAAAACATTTAAAAATATTTTTGAAACAAAGTCTTGCTTAGTTGCTGAGGCTGGCCTCAATTCTCCTGTCTCAGCCTCCCAATTACTGGGATTACAGGCACGTGCCACTGTACCTGGGTCACATATAGCACTTTTTATGTTCCATGTTCGAAGTCCTTCATATATATGAACTCATTTACGCTCACCTCACCCTGCGAGGCAGTGACTATTATTATCCCCTGTTCCAGATGAGGAAACAGGCACAAATCATACCATCAATAGGAGGCGGTCTTTGCTTTTGTGTGTGTGGTACTGGAGACTGAATTCAGGGGTGTTCTGCCACTGAGCTACATTCCCAACCCTTTTATTTTTTATTCTGAGACAGGTTCTAAATTCCCAGATTATCCTCGAATGCCAAGCATTTGTATATGTGTGTGGTGGAGTACTGGGGACTGAACCCAGGGTGCTCTACCACTGTGCCGCACCCCAGGCTTCCCTGCCAGGCACGCTCTTTTCATACTGATAAAATGTTTCATGCTGTAGCAAGAGGTCTCTGTCAACTTGTGTCCCCCCCTGCATCTTCTGCTGCAGAACAGGGATTTCTGTGTCTACCTCACTGGGAAGCCCAGGGCCAGGTCTTAGTACGTTTCAAATGAGGCAGAAAAGCCTACGCCATTGGAAGGAGTATCTGAAAGTCCTGGGTAGAGCCAGGCCTCACAACAAATATTTCTCCTTCTCCTAAAAGCCAGGCCCTCCATCACTCAGGTAATGATTTCCCGTCTGCGTGGGCAGCTGCTCAGAGCTCACGAAGTGGTTACCCTCCAACCAAGGTTGTGTCTGTGAAGTCAGACTTTTTCAGAAACACACTTCCCCGTGGAGCCAAGCTCTTCCTTGCAGAGCAGCCGTCCTGGAGCAGGTAGTGGCTGGCAGGGGGGGGGGTGTTGACTCAGACACAGGTGGGCTAGAGATGCCCACAGAGCCGGTGGGAAGGACCCCTCCCCAGATGTGAGCAGCGGGGTTCTGGGGGGACAAGGCCATCCTCATCCGGAACAGGCTTCTGTAAGGGACGTGTTCTCCACTGATGGAGGCAAACAAGCGCTTCACACTTGTGGGTTTCAGCTATACGCAGGAAACAGCATCTATTTCATGGGGGAGAAAGCAAAGAAAGCGAGGCAGGCTGGGTGGCAGGCTCTATTGGGCGGAAGGCTGCTTCAGATGTCCTTGAAGTCTTTCTCTACCTGAGAGACAATACCATGACATTTGGGAGCATGGGTGTTAGATCAGGAGTGGGCACATTTTTCTACGAAGGGCCAGATAGTAAATACCTTAGGCTTTGAGGGCTGCGAATCTGTCACCACTACTGAAGTTTGCCGCTGTGCTGTGAGAGCAGCCTCAGACAATATGGGAATGAACCAGCCTGGCCATGTTCCAATAAAACTTTATTTACAAAACAGGTGGCAGGCCAGATTCCATCCTTGGCTGTGATCCGGATGTTAGAGAAAAGAGAGCTCAGGGAGGGGCGTGTGCCGAGGAGCCTGTGCCTCTGGAGGAGCGGGGCAGCATTTTGGGTAGTGCTCAGCGTCACCTCGAAGCTCATGGGTGGATGCTGAGAGTCATCCGAATGCCAGCCTCACCTCTCTGAGCCCACCCTCTCCTGGGCTCTGGTCCCATGATTCAAGGCCTTGCTATCTGGTAGTTTCAACCAGACATCTTTGTTTTTGCCTTTGTGTTTTTTGCAGTGTTGGGGATAGAACTTGGAGCCTTGCATGTGCCAGGCAAATGCTATACCACTGAGCCACATCCTCAGCTCAGCTAGATTTGTGTGTGCATGGTGATACTGGGGACTGCACCCAGAGGCATTCTACCTCTGAGCTACACCCCCAGCCCTTTTTAAAGTTTTTTGTTTTAAAACAGGGTATTGCTAGGTTGCTATGACGATGAGGCTGTTCTCGAACCTGTGATCCTCCTGTCTCAGCCTCCCAAGTACTGGGACGACAGGCCTGTACCACCGCATGGGCCTGGCTCATTCAACAAGGTATTTTAAAAATATCATTTACCCAGCTGTTAGGATTCTCCAGGGAAACAGACCCAATAGGATAGACATATATAAAAAGAGATTCATTATGCGGGATCGGCGCACACAATTACAAAGGCTGAGAAGCCCCACAATGTGCTTGCTGGCGGAAGTCCTCTGAATCAGTGATACAGTTTTAGTCCAAGCCCAAAGGCCAGAGAGAACCCAGGCAGCCAGTGGTGTAAGTCCTAAGTCTGAAACCAAGACCCAGGAGCACCAGTGTCCAAGCGCAGAAGATGGACGTCCGGACTCACCAAGAGGGCAAGCCTCTCTTTGCTCTGTTCAGGCTCTGAGAGATTAGAGGGTGCCTGCCCACTCACACTGGAGGGGCTGAGCCTCCCAATTCAAAGGTTACTTTTTCCTGGAAACACCCTCACAGACACACCAGGAATTATGCCTCACCGCTCTCTGGAAGGAGCTAATAGGATCAACCATCATACCAGCTCTTCCAGCTGTCCTCAGAGGGAAGTGGACGCCATACCATGTGTTGCTGGCATTCTTGGAAACTGGGCAGGGTGGTGCACATCTATAATCCCAGTACTTGGGTAGGAAGCTGAGACAGGAGGATCTCAGGTTTTAGGACAGCCTCAGCCGCATAGCAAGGCACGTAACAGTTAGTGAGAGCCTAATTAAAAACAAAAATAAAAATAAAAAGGATTGGGGGTATAGCTCAGAGGTGAATGCCCCTTGGTTCAATCGCTAGTAATACAATAACACATGCATGTACGCACAGAAAAACAGGAAACTTCTTCCTAGGACACTGCTCCTCCTGGGGCCAACCCTTCTTGTTCATATGGGAGCCTGAAGCCCAGAGAAGGACAGGAAACTGCCCAGGGTCACAGAGCAAGTGTGGCCACTGGGGGCCATCCCCGACGGCCAGCTTCTGCTGCTCTTCTTTTCCTTAGCAGGATACAGCCTTTCATGGTGTGTTGATCAGAGGCAGGCCCTGGACAGGGTGACTATCCCAGCTCCAGACTATAATTCCAGCTCACTGATAAGCTGGACCTCCCTCAGCCGTGTGGCCACCGGAGCCCAGCGAGTGTCCTGTTGCCGTGGCTGGGGTAGAGAGATGGGGGCGCTGAGCCCTCCCTGTCCCCTCTGCAGGAGAACTCTACCGCGTCTCCCTCAGAAGACAGAAGTTCCCCGCCCAGGGAAGCGTCGAGATCCCGGAGGACAGCGAGGTGCGCTGGTGTCCAGTAGCGTCCAGGCCCATCTGTGGTCGGGATTTAGGACAGTAGGCGGGCTACTTTCATCGAGCTCCTCATCTGACTTGCTGTGTGACCCTGGGCAGTTTCCTGTCCTTCTCTGGGCTTCAGGCTCCCATATGAACAAGAAGGGTCTCCTCAAACTCTCCCTGCCCTGACATCCATCAGGGTCTCGCCCCCGGCTCCTGGGCTTGGAGTGCTGGCCACCGTTTCCCCGTGTGCGGGCGGCCCCCGTGTCCCCATCCCCTGCTGCCTGCCTATCCCGACCGATGTCCCTCTCAGGAAGGCTGCTCGCAGCGCTCCTGCAAGACGCACGTGCTCCTGCTGGTGCTGCACGGGGGAAACATCCTGGACACGGGCTCCGGGGACCCGTCCAGCAAGGCGGCTGATATCCACACCTTCAGCTCCGTGCTGGAGAAGGTCATGCGTGCCCACTTCCCCGCCGCCCTGGGCCACATCCTCATCAAGTTCGTCCCCTGTCCTGCCATCTGCTCTGAGGCTTTCTCGCTCGTCTCCAAGTGAGTCCATTTTCATTTCTGCCCCTAGGGTCACCCCGGGGCTGGCGGGGAGGGCTGGCTGGAGGGGCCGCCGCTGCTGTGCGCCTACCCGGTGGGCGGGTGGGCACCTGCTGAGGTCCCCGAGGTGCCAGATCTGGAGTGACCATGAGCATCACTGATGGAAGTAGTCAGCAAGAGTCCTTTCCCCAGGAGTGGGTGATCCTTCAGGCCCACTTCCTGTCCTCAGTAGGCCCGAGCTGCTTGGTACAGAAGAGGAAACGGAGGGTTGGAGAGGTCCAGGTGTTTCCCCTGGAGTTACCCAGCAAATGGACCAGAATCAAACCAGTACCACGCTGCTCCTGGGTCACACAGTTGCCACCCGGTAGGGGTAGGGATGTGATGGAGGTGGCCCAGGCGCAGTGGCAGTCTGAAGGAAGGCCAGGGAAACTCCTTGGAGGAAGTGGCTTCCGAATCAGCCTGGATTTTTTTTTTTTTTTTTTTTTTGCGGGTCTGGGGATGGAACCCAGGGGCATTCGACCTCCGAGCTGTATACACCTCCTGCCCTATTTTTTATTCTTTATTTTGAAACCGGGTCTCACTGAGTTGCAGAAGGCCTCACTAAGTAGCTGAGGCTGTCCGCAAACCGCGATCCTCAGGTCTCAGCCTCCCGAATGCTGGGATTACAAGCATGCACCACTATGCCCGGCTTAGTCAGCCTGGATTTGAGTCCCTGCTGTGTGACTTTGGGAAGTTGTTTCACCTCTCCCTGCCTCAGTTTCCACATCTGTAAAAGGGTAATAACAGCACTGCTTCCTAGAATCACTGCGAGGATGCGTTCACTGGTCAAACACTGACCCTAGCACATGGAAGTCTCTGCACAAGGACACAGCTGGGGCTGGAGCCTCATCCTCCTGGGGAAGGAGGTGCTCCCTGCCTTGGGTAGGGGAGAGCAGGCTGGAGGGGAGAGGCCCTGACTCCAAGCAGAGAACCCTGCTTGCCCATGGGGAGAGGGGAGTAGAGGTGGCTTGGACGGCACCTCAGGCTGAGCACTGGCAGCTCCTTTGTGTAGATGCTATCCCCACTCACTGTGGGTACTGGTGTCCGTGAGGGATGAACTGAGAAACCAGTGGTCCCCAGGGCCCGGGGCCTGGGGGATCCCATCCAGTGCTCCAGAACCCCAGGGCTTCAGTGCCCCAGGTACTTCTGTTGAATGAGCTGAAGGTGAGTGCCTGGAGCCGGGTGGATATCTTGGTTTCTCATCAATAGTTTAAACAAAAAGAGCCAAGCACCTGCTGATCCATGTCCCATAGAGGCCTTGGCAAATTATTGAAGCTGGAAGCTGGAAGCTGGGAACTTTTGCAGTTAGGGAAAAAAAGGAAGTGAAGGCATCTCTATCCTGCACCTTTGTCTGCACCCTCATTTTTCCCACGGATGCTGCCAGAGCCTGGAGGCTGGACGTCAGACAGAGCCCCACCCCCTTGGGACTTGGAGAGGGCAGGGAATTGGGGTATCTGGGGAGCTCCTGACAGCCCTGGAGAAGGGGAGCTGTGCCGCTCAGCCAGATATGGCTCTCAGGAGGGCTCAGCCGAGCAGTGCATCCAGGAGCCCAGTGGTGGGGGAGGCTATTGTCCTGCCCCCAGCTTCCAGGTGAACAGGAGACAGGGTGGGCTGGGCCCTTAACTTCCCCAGTTCCCTGTGCTGCACTGGACGGGAGCTGAAACTGATTTGTCAGTGGCAGATCTCAGTCAGAGCCAGAAGGAGGGAAGGAGATTAGGTCCATGGCCCCACACCCTGGCTAATCACCCCAATTCCTGGTGTGATTCTTGCCAAACTGCAAGACACATGGGTCACCCCTGGAGCAGCTGAACTGGGAACCCCAGGATCCTTCTCAGCTGCTGATTGCTTCTGCGCCATGGCAGGATTTGGGGACTGCTCAGCCAGTGACAGTGGCTCTGTTCCGTCATACTAACAGCCTGGGAGTTAATTGTGTTAGCTCATAATCAATCTCAGGACCCCCCCAGACATCTGACCTCCAGAGCTGGGTCACCCCTATCCCCAGGAAGATGGACGACACGACCATTTGAGGGGGCAGCGAGAGGGAGCATACCTCTCCCCCAGGCAGCTCCTTGCTAGGGCCATTAATCACCCCGTAATCACTGCTGGGAGGGAGCTCTTTCTCGGCTAATTAAAATCTCTCCGGCTGCAATCGAGGTCTGTTTCCTCTAATTTGTGTTCTTGGGAGATGAGGAATGGCTGGTGGGGCCGGCCTTGTGCACCATGAGCACTCTGCCGCCTGTGGATGGTGCCTGAGCTCTGTCCCCTGCCCTAGAGTCCTTGGATGCCCAGTGGGATTGTGCTGGCCCTCGGTCAGCCTGAGCTTGGGCTGCAGGGGAGTTGCCAGCTCTGGGCAGGGGATGAGGTGTTCCCAGCCTCCCTTCGGGTCCCTCCTGGTCACCCAGGCCCAGCAGTGCATCAGGGACAGAGGCAAGCCAGGTTGCTGTGAGGCTGGTCTCAGGTCTCAGGCCATGCAAAGTCCCGACAATCCCATAGGGCAGGCTTCCGTGGTCCTTTTAGCAAAACCAATGAGAGCACTGATCCTCCCCGCAAACAAGACGCAGCATGGTACGCACTGCTAGGTGCCCGCCTCCAAGCTGGGGATCACGTGATCTCGAGGTTCCCAGGCCCTCTCGCCCCCACCCCAGCATCTCCAAAGCCTTCCTTGAGGGCCTAGCTCAGACCCTGTCTCCTCCAGGAAGTCTGCTATCATTCCAAGTCCCACCTGATCCACAGTAGCTGACCTCCTCCTCTAGGACTGGGATGTCCTCCTGGCCAAGCAGAAGAGGTCAAGAGAGCCCTGCTGTGCCACACTGTGGGCTGCCATGGTCCAGACACACTGAGCCAGCGCAGTCTTGTGACCCCCCACCCCGTCCTGGGTCCTCCTCCAGCGTCCCTGGAGCCTGGGCCCACTGGTTAGCCAGCGTGTGCTCTCTTCTGCCTGGTCCTCAGCCCCATACCTGCCTGTATCCTGATCCTGACTGCTTACCTTGGGCCCCCTGTCTGCAGCTTGAACCCCTACAGCCATGATGAGGGCTGCCTCAGCAACAGCCAGGACCACGTCCCTCTGGCCGCCCTGCCCCTGTTGGCCATCTCCTCACCGCAGTACCAGGATGCTGTTGCCACTGTCATTGAGCGAGCCAACCAGGTCTACGGAGAGTTCCTCAAGTCCTCTGATGGGATCGGCTTCAGTGGGCAGGTAGGATAGCCCACCCTCCCTGCCCTGTCCCCACTGCCTCCCAGGAGAGAGGCTGGGACCCACTGGAAGGATCAAAATAGACTGCCGTACACCAGGCATGGTAGCTCATACCTGAAATTCCAGTATTTGGGAGGCTAAGACAGGAGGATTTCAGGTTCAAGGCCAGCCTCAGCAACTCAGCAAGGCCCTGTTTCAAAATAAAAAGTAACATATGGCTGGGGTACAAACAGTTCAGCAGTAGAGTGCCCCTGGGTTCCCCAGAACCCCTCCCCACATCTGTTGTTCTAGAAACATAGCATTCAAGAATAAAGAAGCTTTTGAGATTTGGGGTTTGCCTTCTGCAAAACAGGTGTGTGTGGTACTGGGGATTGAACCCAGGGGGATTCTACCTCTGAGCTACTCCCTCAGCCCTTTTTATTTATTTATTTTTGTTTTCAAACAGGGTCTTGCTAGGTTGCCCAAAGTCTTGCTACAATGCTAAGTCTGTCCTGGAACTCATGATCCTCCTGTCCCAGCTCCCCAAGTACTAGGATTATAGGTGTGCACCCCCACGTGGTTTACAGAGAGGAAATCTGAGGCCAGTAATCTGAGGTCAGATTTAGAGCCTGTGCTAAGTCTGATCCCTGAACAGAGCCTGGTCCTTGTCCTCAGAGTGACCCTGGATGAAACCCTGACCTCCCCTTTGGGCTGTCTCGCTGCCTCTCGTTCAGGCTCCTCATTCGGTGGGAAGTGCCCTGCCTGGGGGGGTGAGGGCGGTCGAGGGCAGGCCTGTAGTCCTGGCTGTGCCTCCCGCAGGTGTGTCTCATCGGGGACTGTGTGGGCGGCCTCCTGGCCTTCGATGCCATCTGTTACAGTGCAGGACCCTCGGGGGACAGCCCTGGCAGCAGCAGCCGGAAGGGGAGCATCAGCAGCACCCAGGTGTGGCCGCGTAGCGGGACTGGGAGGGTGTGTCTCTGGGAACCCTTTCCTAGCCCCAGAGGAGCAGGGTCTTACGCTGGGGAATTGGTGCTGGGCCTTCACGCTGGCACCGTGACATCGTGGTGCAAAGGATTAATGGTCATGTTGTGAGTAGCAAGAGATTATTGTCACAGGTGGGGAAATTGAGGCCCAGAGGGACGAGACTTGGGTTAGTCTCCCTAGGCTGCTGTCTAGCACCTCGGCTGGCTGGCCCATCCCCGTGGACATGGTGACAACCTGCACCTAAAATCCCCAGCATTATTGTGTTGTAGCTTTTGGAAGCGTGGCTCCCCATATCACAGGAAGAAGAGTTCATTTGTGCCCGGGGGAAGAGGCAGGGCAGTGACAGCAGTGTTTCCTGTCCTCTGCCTGGCCCCTAAGGACGCCCCAGGTGTGGTAGAGGAGGATTGCAGTTTGGCCAGCAGCAAGAGGCTCAGCAAAAGCAACATTGACATCTCCAGTGGGGTGGGGGACGAGGAGCCCAAGAGACCGTTGCCGCGGAAACAGAGCGACTCGTCCACCTTCGACTGTGAGGCCATCACCCAGCATCACGCATTCCTCTCAAGGTAACCCTTCCCCGGCCTCTCCCTTCTTTCCATCAAAGCGTCCAGGGGCCCTGGTGCAGAGTCATCTTGGACTTCTGTGACTATATGTATGTCCCAGGCCCAGCCAGGGGGATCCATAGAGAAGGATTAAAATCCTGGGACCAAGGCTACTTGCCATCAATCCTGCATGGAGACCAAGGAACCTGTCTCTGATTAGCTCAAACTTGCAGAGAGATGGGGTGGGAGATACAGTCGTTTTCACTTCTCTGAGCCTCTGCTTTATCTTCTACTGCCCATCAACTTCTCTGGATGGTTTGAAGGACCTAGTGGAATCACACAGCTCTTTATTTATTTATTTTTTATTTTGCCAGCTGCCCCACGGGTGCCTCCCCTTCATATCTCAGAGGAGGTGGGTCATGCCATCAGTGACAGAGAGTCGGGCTCAGCACCCTGGTCTCCTTGTGTCCAGTTAGGGGCCCTGAAAACAGCACACTTTTGTTTGAGGCCATGCAGTACTGTCCATGAACTGTTCTTTAACTTTCTAGAAGAGATGGTCAATCAATATGGGTTAAGTGAGCCAGGCGTGGTGGCGCATGCTTGTAATCTCAGTATTTGGGAGGTGGAGACCAGAGGATCGCGCTTCAGTTACTTAGCGAGGGAGGCCCTTCTCAACTCAGTGAGACCCTGTTTCAAAATAAAGAATAAAAAATAGAGCTGGGGGTATAGCTCGGAGGTAGCACAACAACAACAACAACAAAAAAACCGAAAAACGAAAAACATGGGTTAAATGAATTATCTGCACACCAATTCAGGATATAAAGGAGTTTTGAAAATAGACTGAAATTGTCAGGAGCATCTCTTTTCCTCCCTCTCTCCCTTCCTTTTTCCCTCCCTTCTCTCCTTCCTTCCCTATTGAACCCAGGGGCTTCTACCTCCAAACTACACCCCCAGCCTGTTTTATTTCTTTCTTTTTTTTTTTTTTTTTTTTTGGTGGTACTGGAGTTCCTGGAAACCCTTCTACTTCAGAGCTACACTCCCAGACCTATTTTTATACTTTTTTATTTGGAAACAGGGTCTCTGAAGCCAGTGTGGCTGGCTTCGAACCTGCATGATCCTCCTGTCTCCGCCTCCCAAGCACGGGGATTACAAACGTGCGCCACCATGCCTGGCTTTCTTTTCTTTTCTTTTTTTTTTGAAACAGGGTCCTTCTAAGTTGCTGAGGCTGTCCTTAAACCTGCAATCTTCTGGTCTCAGCCTTCCAAGTACTGGGATTACAGGTGTTGCCACCATACCCAGCCCCTCCTTCTTTCTTATCTAAGTGGAAGAACTGTGAGGTCAATACTTCGAAAATCTACCATTTCACTAGAGGCACCACTATTAATTTTGAAATATTTTTTTCTGTGTTTTTAACATACTTTAAAAAAATTGAACCAACCAGCCAAACCTCAAACCTTGTACACTGTGGTCTTTTTCCCATAAAAGGGGGCTCAGTGTCATACATCTGTAATACCAGTACTTGAGAGGCTAAGACAGGAGGATCACAGGTTTGAGGCCAGCCTTAGAAACTTAGAGACACCCTGTTTCAAAATAAAATGAAAATAAAAATAAAAAGGGCTGAGTAAGAGTATAGCTCAGAGGTAGAATGCCCCTGGTTTCAATCCATAGTATCCCCCCCCTCAAAAAATGCTTTTTTTTTTCCCCCACTGGGGATTGAATCTCTCTAGAGTCTACCTCCAAGATATACTCCCCGACCAATTTTTTATTTCTTTATTTGGAAACAGAGTCTCACAAGGTTTCTGAGAGCCTTGCTACATTGCAGAGGCTGGCTTTGAACCTGCGATCCTCCTGTCTCAGCCTCCCAAGTACTGGGATTACAAGTGTGCGCCACCACGCCTGGCTAGTAAATACTTTTAACGGCAATATATTTTATTGAGTAAATGGACAGCAGTTTACTTAATCACAGTGATTGGATACGTCGGCTTTCTCAGTTCTTCACTATTATAAATAGCACCACAGTAGACATCTTTATGTGCAAACATTAATATATATGTTAGTCTTACCCGTGGTTTCATATTCTTGTGATCAACCACTGTCTGAAAATGCTGAATAGAAAATTATCAAAATAAATAAGTCATAAATTTTAAATTGTACACTATTCTGCTGGGGGGGGGTGCAGGCCTGTAATCCCAGTACTTGGAAGGCTGGACAGGAGGATCGCAGGTTCAAAGCCAATCTCAGCAATTTAGCAAATCCCTCAACAGCTTAGTGAGGCCCTGTTTTAAAAATAAGAAATAAAAAGGACTGGAGTGTATCAGAGATAGAATGGCCCTGGGTTCACTCTCTAGACACACACACACACACACACACACACACACACGCCACGCGCGCGCGCTTCCGCACTGTTCTCTGAGTAGCATGTTGAAATCTTGTGCTGTCTGCTCTGGCTGTGAGTCATCCTCTGCTCAGTGTATCCGTGCTGTATATGCTACTCACCTGGTAGGCACTTAGTAGAGTAGCCATCTCAGTCATCACACTGACAGCGGTGGTGTCACAGTGTTTGTATTCAAGTAATCCTTATTTTAGTTAACAGTGGCTCCAAACGGCCAGAGGAGTGATGCTTGCATTTTTGATATGCCAAAGAGAAGCTATAAGATGCTTCTTTTAAGTGAAAAGGTAAAAAGTATAATAAGATATTTTAAGAGAGGCCATATTTGCTTAACTTACTATAGTATTGCTATAATTTTTATATTTTGTTATTAGTTATGACTCTCTTACTAAGCCTAATTTATAAATTAAAGTTACCACAGATAGGTACTTATAGGATAAAACAGAATAAACAGGGTCCAGTGCTCCCATGGCTTCAGGCATTCGCTGACAGTCTTGGATCATATATCCCTGTGGATAAGAAGGATGACTGTATTTCCTTTGGATGGATTCCTGGAGGTGAAATTACTAGGTCACAGGAGCTGTGTATTTAAACTTTTGCATATTTAAAGTTCCTCTGGCAGGTTATCCTTTAGAAAAGCAGCTATGTGCAAAAGTGGATTTCAACGAGGTGAAAACCTCAACATTTCTGGTTCATTCTTGAAAGATCCTTTAGGAACTGGAGGCTTCTGATAGCTGGTCCAACATAGCCAGCTTTTCCCTCTGGTGCAGGAACAGATGGCTGCTTCTTTGGCAATTAAGTAGTTGGCGTGTGTTTAGGAACCACGAGGTACAAGAAATGTGTGTGGTTAAACACCAGCATCATGTCCTCGCTGTGACATCCAGCCGCAGAGGGGCGCGTGAGGACCAGGTATTTAGCTTCGCAGACTCGCCTTCTCCGGAGCGTGGGGTGTACTTGCCTGTACTGTTTCGCTTGTTACTTCTATTTTTTTTTTCTCCTTCAACTTGAGTATTTTAATTGAATTTGCGTTTGGTTAATCACACAATCCCCCTGTACTGTTTTCACTGCTAAGGGATACCTAATGCTCATCGGGAGGTCAGGGAGGTCCCCAGTCTTCCTCCTGATCCTCAGCACCCAGCTCCAGGTCTGTGGCTGAACAGAACTTGGTATCTTTTTGGAGTACCAGGCATCTGAGATTGGAGGGATTCTGGGTGTCTCCTGTTTTTCTCCTTCGGCTCTGTTTCCTCTGCGGGCTGGAGGGGGAGGTGGGGAGAACAAGCTGTTTGCATCTGTGTCTGCGGGTTGCCTGGAACATGAGTTACAACAAAAGCCCTAATCCTGGCAGGACGACACTAGCCAGCTGGTCTGTAGGTTGGGCAGGCTGGGCTTCTTCTGTGGACAGTGGGAATTCTCAGCGTGACGGGGACAGCGTGGTGGGGCAGGCTGACCCTCTTGCAGGATGTTCAGCCCATTTGTGTAAATAGAACTGTAGCCCATCGCAGCCTCCCGGGTCTCATAAGTATCACCCGTAGCTGCTTTCATGTTTTAATGGCAGAATGAAGTCGATGTGATGAAGACCACATGGTCCTCGAAATCCACAATATTTACCATCTGGCCCCTTGCAGCAAAAGGTCGCTGACCCCTGCTTAGCTGAATGTCATTGGCCAGGCCTTGGTGAATGGGCTGAGATTGTTGCCAACTTGTGTTGATGGTGCCAGGCGAGTAGAGCCTGACCTTGAGATGGAGGTCGGACACTCGGTTGTCGGGGTGTCCTTCTGAGAGGACATGCTCCACCATCTCCATCTGCCCCAAACTGCGTTCCATGTTATTCCTCCTCTGGCAGCATCCACTCCAGCATGCTCAAGGATGAGGCCGATCTCCCTGCCGCCGAGGTCAGCCTGGGCCGCTTTGACTTCGACGTGTCTGACTTCTTCCTCTTCGGCTCTCCCCTGGGCCTGGTCCTGGCCATGCGGAGGACGGTACTGCCCGGGCTGGACGGTGGGTATGGCACGGACTGGGGCTTGAGATGCTGTGTGTCCTGGGCCACTGTATCAGGTCTCAAAGTGGGGGGAATTGGAAAGTCACAGAGTTGGGGCTGGTGAAGAGAAAAACAAGAGAGGGGTGAAGGAGAGGAGAGAAAGACAGGAGGGTCCCTGCGCATGCCCTGGCTGACTTGTCCCTATTGACAGTCGTGCCCTATGGAAACAGAAGCCATAAACATTCACCCTGTCACACCCATTTCCTCCTTTCCTGTTCCTTCAAAATACACTCAGAGGTACCTGGACCAGCAGGGTGTTTTACCAGGGATGCTGAGGACCTGAGCGTGGACTTCAGATCCTGGAGGGGTCTTGTATCAGCAGAGTAAAGCTTTCTATCGAAGCTTACTGCTGGCCTAGAGCGTGGAATGATTTAATAGGAAGGGGCTCTGGTTAGGAGGAGGAGAGAAGGGTTACCAGGAACTCCAGGGCTGCCTGGACCCCCGGCCCCAGGACAGGGAGGCCAGCCAGGGAGGCAGGGGCCTCAGTGGAGACACCTGTTGGTCATCAAGAGAAGTGTTCCACCCGCTCTGTCAAGCCTCTGGCTGGGGAGTGCAGTCCAGGTTTCCTAGAGGCCAGAGAAGGGGTCTGAGCAGACGGATTGGAGGAACCTGGATGGGCCTCAAAGAACAAGTAGCAACTAAGCAGAGGCTGGAGAAATGGCAAGAGTTTGAGCAGTGGAGAGAGGGCCTCCCTTGAACAAACGGCACAGAGGAGGGAAAGCAGCAAGCCTGATTGGGGATTACAGATGTTCACCACAGCTGCAACGCTAGGTGTCAGCTGGGCGTGGTGGACACACCTGTAATCCCAGTGCTTGGGAGGCTGAGACAGGGAGATTGCAGATTCAAGAGCAGCCTCAGCAACTTAGTAAGACCCTCAACAACTTAGTGAGAAAAAAAAATTATATATATATATATATATATATATATATATATATATAATTTTGGTGGTACTGGGGTTCCTGGAAACCCTTCTACCTCTGGGCTACACTCCCGGACACCTATTTTTTATATTTTTATTTGGAAACAGGGTCTCTTAAGCCAGCACGGCTGGCTTCGAACCTGCGTGATCCTCCTATCTCCGCCTCCCAAGTGCTGGGATTACAAGTGTGCGCCACCACGCCCGGCAGAGAACATATTTTAAAATAAAAAAATAAGGCAGGGGTGTAACTCAGAGGTAGACCCTTCACACACCCTGAGTTCAATTTCAAGAAGAAGAAGAACAACAAAAGAAAAGTAGTGCTCCTGGGTGAGGCAGATCGGCAAGGACTCGAATGCTAAACTGCACAGCTGTGTTCCTTTTGGTAGCAGGGAGCCATGGGGTATTCTTGAGCAGGAGAGAATGCTACTCAAAGCCACAGTCCGGGAAGCCTTCTAGGGCCAAGGTGGCAGGTCATAGAAAGGGTGCTTCTTCATGTGTCCCCCCACCCCGCTCTAGGCTTCCAGGTCCGTCCTGCCTGCAGCCAGGTCTACAGCTTCTTCCACTGTGCGGACCCCTCGGCCTCGAGACTGGAGCCGCTGCTAGAGCCCAAGTTCCACCTCGTGCCTCCTGTCAGCGTGCCCCGCTACCAGAGGTTCCCGCTGGGTGATGGGCAGTCTCTTCTCCTCGGTAGGTTCTGGGACTGGAGCCGGGCCCCTGGCCAGGTAGAACTCCAGGGGCCCTTGCAGTGGGGGGAGCACCATCCTGGTGGCTTTGTGGGAGGTGCATTTGGAGAAGAGAGAAAAGCTGGAGGTGGAGGGGACAGTGGGAGCCAGGGCAGTGGGTCTGGGAAGGCCCTGTGGCCTCCAGGGCTCAAAGGAGACGAGCAGGGCTTGGCCAAAGGCGGGCTCAGACATCAGAGCATTGGCCAAACCCCACTGTGGAGGAGGCTTGGCCTAGGCCTGTGTGTGTGGGGGCTTTGTACATGTGGCTCATTCAAGACTAAAAGCCGAGTGTGGTGGCACATGCCTATAATCCCAGTATTTGGGAGGCTGAGAGAGGAGGGTCGTAAGTTCAAGGGCCAGACAATTTAGCAAGACCCGGTTTCCACTCTCATCCCGTACTTCCAAGAGTCTTAATGTCCAGAGCCCTGCTGGACAGGAGTTTTTGATAGGTAGGTGAGACTCAAAATCCTCCCTCCCCCATCCTAAAATGTTCTCTCTTTAGTCAGGGGACTCCCTACCCCAGAGGCCAACCTAGCTCCCAGGCGGGGCCAACTCCACTCATTCCAGCTCAGCCTCGGCCCTTGTGGCACAGGGAGGAATTTGACAAGAGCAGACAAGCAGTGCCCCGACCCCTGCTGTGCTGGGAGGGCAGTCTCCTAGAGTCTGTCCACAGCTTCATGGCAGGTGGAGGGTGATGGTTGGGCCCCCACTCGTGCTTGCATAACTCACAACGTAAGAGGTGAAACTCAACAGTGTACTATGGCAAAGGAGTGTGTGTGTGTGTGTGTGTGTGTGTGTGTGTGTGTGTGCGCGCGCGCGCGCGTGTGTGCATTGCGCAGGTTGCCTGCTGGCTGGGACCAGGTGTGTCCAGCCCCTGGGCCAGCATGGGGCTGACATGGAGCGTGCAGTGCTGTTGGAGACCCACTACTCACCCTGACCTTGAAATTCCCCCTCCAGCTGATGCTCTGCACACCCATGGGCCCCTGTTCCTGGAGGGCAGCTCCCAGGGCAGCCCGCCGCTCCTGGACACCCCTGCCTCACCCCGTCAGGCCCTGAAGTCCCAGTGCCCTGGCCGCAGGACGAGCGAGAGCAGCTCCCACAGCGACAGCTCCGAGTCCTCTGACAGCCTGGCACCCGTGGGCACCTCCCGCAGTGAGTGAGGTCCTTTGGGGCCCTGCCTGGATGTTCATGGGAGAGAGAGCTTTCTCTGGGAGGTCGCTGGTTCTCAAACAGGCTGTTGAGGGCAGGCTTGGGGAAGGAGGGAGGTGGGGTGAAGGGTGTTGTTCCCGCTTTTTGGGAACTGTTGGTCTGTTAGCTGAGACTTGGCTTTAGGCTCAAGGGCATCTGACCCTGGACAGAGCCTTGACCTTGACCCTGATCTTGGCTAAAGCCCTGACCATGGCCTGGGACTGAGTTTTGCCCTTAAACAGAGCCTTGACCTCTGACCCTGCATAGATGGAGCCCCGACCTCTGCACTCTAGGAGTAGATGGGTGTCCTGGGGGTCTTTCTTGGGGGCCAGTTTGGAGCACAAATCTTGTCTTCGAGGAGGGTGGTCGGGTAGAGGGGCCATTGTGTGAGAAGGTAGAAGGCAGGGCAGCCCTCCCCCAGGGCACTCCCACGGCGGGTGCTCTGGCCTTGCACTTGAGTGCCAAGCGGCACATTCGCCTTTGGGGGTCTGGGTCCCTGGAGTCCATTATGCCTCTTGGGACCTCTGTCCTCACCTTCCTCTTGGGCCTGCAGTCACAGCCAAGTGGTGGGGTGCCAAGCGGATCGACTACGCCCTGTACTGCCCTGACGTCCTCGCCGCCTTCCCCACTGTGGCTCTGCCCCACCTCTTCCATGCCAGCTACTGGGAGTCCACGGATGTGGTTGCCTTCATCCTCAGACAGGTACTGTTGCCCCCGAGCATACCTGGCCACAGGCACCTGCAGAGGATCCCATCGCTCCCTCCCACCACCCTGAGCGCTGGGCCTCTACCCTGTCTGGCGGCAGCAGTCACTGAGGTCTGGGCTGTGAAGGACAGAGGAGACCCACAGACTCAGCTTGCCCCTGGATGAACGGTGGCAGCGCCATTCCCTGGAGGTGGGGGGCTGTGAGAGAGACCCCTAGGGAGGAAGCTGAGTGATGCAGCTGGGGCCTAGGGAGGATGACAGGATTTGGGACAAAAACGCCTAGAAGGCGTGGGAAACCGGTGATGGGTACGGAGGGTCACTCCCGAAAGAGGCCCAGGGATGCGTCCTGGAGCTCCTTGGAGAAGACCAGGAGGATCCGCCCAAGGCACTGGGAGAGGACATGCCCTGAGGTGGAAGGGCACCAGGGCAAACGTTGAGTTGGCCAGGGTGGGAGTCACTGGGGCCTTGGCCAAGTGGCCTCAGCGGTGCAGTGGGGACAGCGGCCTGTGAAGGGGCAGAGGAAAGGAGGCAGGTGAGGACAGGGAGGTGTGGAGGCAGGGAGGCCTGGGAGGTGCAGAGGGGGCGTGGTTTATGTAGGATGAGTGGTGGTACAGTGAGTTTAGAGGCCAAAGGGAAGCATCCGGCACTGTCTTCTCAGTGCTATGGGGTGGAGAACAGAGTTGCTGGAGCAGTGTCCGTGAGAAGGGGGACCTGGGATCAGGGCTCCGGATGTATAGGAGGGAGGGCAGAGAATGATAGCCACTAGGGTGTGGCATGAGGACAGTGCCCAGCCCTGCGGTGAGGCCCAGTGGGCAGGGAGACGGAGGTCCCTGGGAGGCGGGGGCCGGGGGGGCACGGGCCTGACCTGTCGGCTGCCGGCCAGGTGATGCGCTATGAGAGCGTGAGTGTGAAGGAGAGTGCTGGCTCAGACCCTGCTGCGCTGAGCCCCACCAGCCCCCGGGAGAAATGGCTTCGCAAGCGGACCCAGGTCAAGCTGCGGGTACGTGCCTGCTGGGGCCACACACTGTTTGTCACTGTGGCTTTGGGTGGTGGGGTTGTACTGGGGATCAGGGCACCCCTGTGGTAGGTAAGAGCTTTGACTTGTCCCTCAGAGCCCAGTGCCTGTGCAGGCCGGGGTTCATGCATCAACGAAGCCTCAGGCCCTGGCGCAGGAAGGTTGGTCTCCATGCATGGAGGTGGGGGACCAGGGCTTCAGGGCCGGTGAGGAGATGCCAGTTATAGAACACTGATATCTGCCATACTTCTTTAGATGTGGTCTGGAATCAGAAAGTATCCTGTGCCAGACGTGGTGACGTACGCCTACTTGGGAGGCATAGACAGGAAGATGGCAGGTTCAAGGACAGCCTCAGCAACTTAGCAAGACCTTGTTTCAAAATAAAAAATAAAAACAGGGAAGGGGGTGTAGCTCAGAGATAGAACATCCTTGAATTCAATCCCCACTGCCCTCCCCCCTAAAAAAGATTGCATTAGGAAGCTTTTAGCAGAGTCCAGGCAAGAGGTGACATGGGTGTGGCAGAGACCCAGATGTGGAAGGTCACCAGAGTGAGAGGTGTGGGTCTCACGGGCCAGCCTGGAGCAGTTGTGCCACCCAGCTGTGGAGCTGCAGGGTGGATGGAAGGAGAGGTGAAATGGGGGTGCTGAGGTTGAACCCTGCACTGGCAAGGGTCAAGACCGCAATGGCAGCGGCTGGTAGGCGGTGGAGCTGCTGCCAGGCTCATGAGGCCTCTACTCTTGAGTGTTTGAAATTTTTCACTAAGACAGAGGGCAAATGGCTGTTGGATATATGCTGCAATGCAGAGGGCAGAACCAGAGGTGCCTGCACAGTTGCCAGCCTAGGAGTCTAGAAGTGGACGATGGACTGAGAGGCCGGTTGCCACAGCAGGCCCGTGGAGAGAGTCAGAGGCAGCACAAGGAGCCGTTGGAAGCCTGGCGTGCCTTCACGCCCTACTAGGAACCACAGTCTGTTTCTCTCAAGGTCCCTTGGGACTTGTCTCGGAGAGCTTCAGGGATGTTAGAAAGGGGCACAGCTCAGTAGGTCCCCATCCCTCGGGCATCCTAAAGGATGTTTTAAGGAAAAGCACGAAGACCAAGTTGGTTCTTTCTGTCCTTGCAGAATGTCACTGCGAATCACCGGGCCAACGATGTGATAGCGGCTGAGGATGGCCCCCAGGTCCTGGTGGGGAGGTTCATGTACGGGCCTCTGGACATGGTGGCTCTGACTGGAGAGAAGGTACTGAGTGCTGGGTAGTCGTCCTCTGATGGTCCCACCTGGCACAAGGAGGGAGGCTCCAGGGGGTTGAGCATAGAGCACAGAGCAGGGAGCCACTGGCCCTGACTGGACAGATGGGGATACTGTCCGGGGGGGGGGAGGTGCATCTGAGAAAGGAGAAGCCAGTGCAGGGAGGGAGGATGGTGAGCACCGGGACATGTTGGGCAGGCACCTGCATCCTGGTCTCCATCCTGGCCTCTCTGCCCAGCCTGCAGCCCTCAGCCTTTGGTGACTCCCTGTCCCTCTTCACTGCCCACAGGTGGACATCCTGGTGATGGTAGAGCCATCCTCAGGTCGCTGGGTACACCTGGACACAGAGATAACCAACAATAGTGGCCGAATCACATATAACGTGCCCCGGCCCCGGCGCCTGGGGGTTGGTGTCTACCCTGTGAAGATGGTGGTCAGGTAAGGCCCTAGGGCACTCCCTCATGGTGGCTTCTTCTATTCCCATAGTCCATCCAGCATGGCTGGTCCAGAAGATGGGTCCTCTGAGCTGTTTTCTGGGCTCCATTTCTAGCTTCATGGAGAGAGGAAAATGGAAGAGGCTGTGGTGTCAGATGTCTGCCAGGCTGACTGTGACTCTGGCCCAGGACTAAATCTGATCCCAGCTGCAGGCTGACCACCAACTGGTACCTTTCAGGGGTGACCAGACCTGTGCGATGAGCTACCTCACAGTGCTGCCCCGGGGCATGGAGTGTGTTGTGTTCAGCATCGACGGGTCCTTTGCTGCCAGTGTGTCTATCATGGGGAGTGACCCTAAGGTTCGGCCAGGCGCGGTGGATGTTGTCCGGTGAGTGCCGCCTCCAGAGAGGGAGAGGACAGGCAGGGGGGGGGGGTGCATTGTCTTGCTTGGTTTTCTCTAGGAATTTAACAGTTTCTGGTGCTAGGAGCTGAAGAGCCCTGGCTTCACCCCCAATTGTAATTACTGCAGGTCCTTGGGGATAGCCTGGGGTAGGCCTTAGCTCCTTCCTTCCTTCCTTCTGTCTTTCCTTCCTTCCTCCCTCCCTCCCTTCTTTCCTTCCTTTTCCCTCCCTCCATGCACCCCATCACACCAGGCCAGGCTCTGGAAATCAGCACCAATGTAGACAATCAGCTGCTACTTGGATAAAACTGAGTCCAATGGGGAAAACAAGTGATGGGAATAAGAAACTCTAACTCAGGCCAGGCGTGGTGGCGCACGCTTGTAATCCCCGCGCTTGGGAGGCAGAGACAGGAGGATCACACAGGTTCGAAGCCAGCCGCGCGTGCTGGCTTAGGAGACCCTGTTTCCAAATAAAAGTGTAAAAATAGGTCTGGGAGTGTAGCTCGGAGGTAGAAGGGCTTCCAGGAACCCCAGTACCACACACACACACACACACACACACACACACACACACAAACAAACAAAAAACCCTCTAACTCAGAACTCCAAGGGGATCAGTCCCCCAAGAACAGACAGAACAGACAGAGGTAGGATACTGGAACTCAGGAGTGTTGGGCAGGCACTGCCTCCCCTCACACAGGGATGGTATTACAGGCATATGCCACCATGCCTGGCTAGGTCTGTGCATTTTTTTTTTTTTTACAAAACCCTACCATACCACAGTGATTTCCCATACCCCAAATGCTAGACATAGAAGGACACCAGTCTCTCTAGCTAGAAACAATTTCTAAAACTGACCCATCATGGACAGTTTAACTTTCCATGCAATGCCACACATCTGCTTGAAATGTACAACCCAGCAAAGAGGTGTGCTCTGGACAGGAGAGGTCAGGACCACTGTGCCAGCCCCCTGGCCGCCCAAGGAGTGGGCAGAGCAGGCCAGAGGATGTGGAAGCCTGTGGGCTCAGCACTAGCTCTCAGTTGGCAGAGCTGGACTGCTTAAGTCCTCAAACCAACCCAAATCACTCTGCCAAGGGAGGGAGGGAGGGAGGGAGGGAAGGAAGACATTGGCAGGAGCATCTAGAGGCTGGAGAAGAGCAGGTGAGAGGCGGGGTGGCCGCCCCTAGCAGAGCTTGCAAGGCTCCAAGAATCTCAACGAAGTGTGGACACCTGTGGCGGGAGGGGTGGCTGGGAGACTGAACTTTGTTCAGAACATAAAAATATGGAATACTTTGCAAATTTGCATGTCATCCTTGCACAGGGGCCATGCTAATCTTCTCTGAATCATTCCAATTTTAGTATATGTGCTGCCAAAGCGAGCACAGGTCTGTGCATTTTTATAAACCTTTCCCAGATCTCTCAGATCCAGCTTTAGAAACCCCCAGATGGTGGCTGGTGCCATCAAAGTGTCCAAACAGTCCTGGGCTCATGTGGCATCTTGTAAAATTGGTGAGGACCATATTCCCATGGTGCTGTGAGCACAGGGATGCAGGGAAAACTTCCTGGAGGACGGGGCATTGTAAGGAAGCTGTGAAATGTGGACACCAGGAGATAAAGGCTGTCCAGGAGAGGGGTCTGCAGCCAAGAGCCCAAGACTTGTGCACCATAGCAGAGTAGCCCCCTGTGGCCATGGAGATGCGGCACGCAAGAGCACAGCATGGAGCGGGCCACGGTGCAGAGAGGTCGGCAACCTTATCTCAGGGCACAGGGGACCCCTGCCTGCTTTTAAGGCAAAGGAGTAATGGGGTTGGGTTTGTAATTTATGGAAATCACCAAGGAAACAGCACCAAGGATAATGAAAAAGCCAACCATATCTGAGCACACCATGCCAGGTGTGTTTAAGATTCATTCCTTTCATCCTTGGGACAATCCTATGGGGGTAATTACTATTATCATCCCCTTTTTTCAGATGGGGAGACTGAAACCCTGGGTGTGGTGTCAGGAGCCTGCCCAAGATTGCAGGGCCTAAGTTAGGCTGAGTAGGAAGACTAGGGGGAGAGGCCACCAGGAGGCTTTTGTAGTGGCCCAGGCGAGGGATGGCGCCTGAGCTAAGGATGGATCAGGGGTGGGGCTACTGCGCCTGGCCTGGAAGCATTGCAAAGCTTGCTACTGGAGGAGAGGGAGGGGAGGAATCCAAGTGGTGGATCTCTGGCATTAGAGAGGACCCGAGCAGTGGGGACTGGAGTGGGAGATTGCTTTGGTGGCCATCCAGGTCTCCAAAGGGGGCCAGGCTTCAGGGGCCCAACTCGGAGCATGGACTTGTTGGCCCCCTTGTTCTGGTGCTCCTCTGGAGGGCTGCAGCGGGCGGGCAGACCTGTGGGCAGAGGGTGGCCTGCAGAGGGCTGGGCTGGACCCTACAATGCCATCTCTCCAGGCACTGGCAGGACCTGGGCTACATGATCCTTTACATCACCGGACGGCCGGACATGCAGAAGCAGCGGGTGGTGTCGTGGTTGTCCCAGCATAACTTTCCACAGGGCATGATCTTCTTCTCCGATGGGCTGGTGCACGACCCACTGCGGCAGAAGGCCATCTTCCTCCGCAACCTCATGCAGGAGGTGAGTGCTGGCCCGGGGGCGGGACGTCTTCGGCAGGCCCTCGTTGGTCAGGGGAAGGGGTGTTGGTCAGGGGAAGGGGTGAGAGAGCACGCCTCCGTGCTCCTCCCCTCCTCCCTCAACCCTGCGGAGAGGCTGTCCTGTCTCCTATGCGGGTGTTATCAAAGCATGTCCATGTGGATCTCATCAGGTGTTTTTAACAGCCCTGAGAGGTAGGTGTTATCTTCATTGACAGATGCTCATCCTTTACCATTTCTTGACTCCAAAGCTTATCCCTACATCTTGATATTCATTCGATAGACATTTAAGTGCCTCCTGTGTGCTTGACTCTGTGCCTGATGGGGCTGCACAGAGCTGTGGTTTTCACAGTGTGGGCCTGGAACCAGCACCTTTGGCAGCATTGTGGGGGGGGGGCTTATTAGAAATGCAAAGTCTCAGGCTAGACCTACAGAATCAGAAGCCCAGGGAAGGTCAATGGCCTTTTCACAAGCCCTGCAGGGGGTTGTGATGCACAGAAAAATGTTGAGAATCACAGATCTAGAGGAAATTAGGCAAATTCAAATTTCAGTGCACATGAATAAAGTTTTATTGGAACACAGCCAAGCTCATTTGTCTTTCGCCCTGCAAGAGAAGAGTCTAGTAATTGCAACAGAGTGCAAAGCCACAAATATTTACTGTCTGGCCTTTTGCAGAAAAAGTCTGCCAGTCCCTGATCTAGAGGAAGAAGGACATGTGAACTGACAGTTCTGGTGTGTGCTTGGAAAAAAGGCACTATGGGCAGACAGGAGGCCAGAGAAGGCTTTTAGTAGGTGGTAACTTTTAAGCAAGAGTTGGAGTTGTCAGGTAGAGGACGAAAGGGCACGGGGCTGACCAAGAGCAACCTGAAGAGGTAAACTTCAAAGTAGACCCCAGTTTTGCTTGGGAGTAGCATGCCAGAGTGAGAGTATCCGAAGAGGCTGAGGCAAGGGGAAGTGTTTAAAGGCAAAAATGAGGAAGATGACACAGATATCTGGAAACAGCAGTCTTTGGCCTTAATGATTAGTAGCAAGGGTGACATCGGCCTGAGGTTGAATGGACAGCTGCTGAGCTGATGTCCTTGGGTGTGCTTTTTGTATGAGATTGTTGTGGCCTCTGATGTAGGGTTGTGTTTGTGACAGTTACTATCAGCAATCATGAGCAAACACCCTTCCTTCATACCTCCCACCCCTGGCTTTATTAATTTTTTTGTTAGGATTGATACATACTACTCCATTTTGATTATAATAACTTTTATGATGTGCAAAGGTCCAGAGGCATGAAAGATCCTGGGACATTCTCAGAGCTGCAGGCCCCAAATGTCTTTAAAGGCCCAGGTTTAGCAGGCCTTTAAAAAAGCTTGGAAGCCTGCCTGTAATCCCAGTACTTGGGAGGCTGAGCTAGGTTTGAGGCCAGCTTAAGCAACTTAGTGAAACCCTCAGCAACCTAGCAAGACCCCGTTTCAAAATAAAAAAGTAAAAGGGCTAGAGGTATAGCTCAGAGGTAGAGTGCCCCTGGGTTTAATCCCTAGTAATGGGGGCCTGGGGGGGGGAGAAGCAAGCTTGGAAACCAAGCAAAGGTCATGGACTATACTGAGGGCAGCAGGAACCCTGTAAGTATTTGAGGGAGAGGATGGCAGCTCTGGTAGTTGTATGGAGGACAGATTGGCAGGAGAAAGGATAGGCAGGGAGGCCAGTGAGGAGGCTGGAGACAAGCAAAAGACAGGAAGAACTGAATTCAGGAGAAAGCAGGTGCGGTATGAAGACCAGGACACAGCATCGCCAGGGCTTGCACACAGGTGGGCGTAGGGGTGAGAAGCTCTCAGATGTCCCGCTGGGTGACCGGCAGGGATCCAGGTGCCGCTCACTTGACCATGGTCTTCATGGAGCAGAGTCTGTGTCTGTGCTGCTCTCTGATATATCTCCAGGATTTGAGTAATGATGGCACACAGTAGGCACTCAGTAAATGCTAGAAGAATGAATACATGAATGAATGAGTGAATGAAACAAGGGGGCACACAGGAGGCCGGGGCTGGAGGAGGATGGGCTTGGTTGTGGGCACCTAGAGGCTGATGTGGCCATGGGCCATGAGCCGTGACAGTCTTAGCATATGGCTTGGGGCAGAGGTCTGGGCGCAGGTGGAGCTCACAGCCCTAGGTGTGATGCAGGCAGGGAAGCAGCAGGAGGGGAAGTTTTTCTCTGGCAAAAGGTAGTTAGGGAAAGCTGTGTGGGCCGTGGAGAGCAGGGCAGGGAGCCAGCTGAGGACCCAGGCAGAGACTTGAGGAGAAGGAGAGCCAGAAGCAAGAGGCTCCATGTGTCAGCAAAGGGATGGTTTTAAGCAGACAGCCCTTCTTAGGAAAAGCTGTGGGACAGTGAGACCCTCTGGGGGCCGAAGAGTGGAGGGGCCATGAGATGGGGGCAGAGTGCCCCGTACTGGAGGGTTGGTGTTACTGGAGTGAGTGCAGGTGCATAGGAAGGTGGGAAGGGAAAGAAGTGGCCCCTGCACCAGGTCACTTGGGAAAAGCCCAGCCAACGAGGCCAGGGCTAGTGGGCAGAGGAAGCCTTCTCTTCCATTTGTCATCAAAGGCAAAGTCAGCTGCAGGACTAAGTAGGGGAGAGCTGCATGCATCTGAGTTTCTCCAGGAGCCCTTAGCAGTCAGCATATAGAAATAGAGAAGGTGGGTGGCGGGGAAATTCCAGGGCTGAGGTTTGGCCAGGTGAGTGCAGAAAAGGATGAAGGGGCAGGAGAATTCCAGGTGGAGGCCAGAGGACACAGGTGCAGACCATTCAGGTAAGGATGAGGCTGAGGAGCAGCTGGGGTGGAGAGAGGCTCCAGGTGCCAGGGAGGGGCCCCTGTAAGAAATGCAGAGGGTAAGAGCAGTGGTCAGGGTGGGAATGGAGGAGTTCAGGGCTCGGGGGAGTTGCTCTGGCTTCAGATCCAGAAGTGATGGGCAGTGATGTTACAGAAGGCGAGAAGCTGCGCGCACAATACGTTGCCCCAGTGATGATGTGGCTGAGGGGGAAGGAAAGCAGTGACCAAACCAAGGAACTGGGGAGGAAAGAAAATGGCATTGGTGGGAAGGCACGCAGTGCAGGCGGGTGGGTGGCAGGCGCCTTAAAGGAGGAGGCAGCTTCATCCTACGAAGGGTGGGAGGGCAGGATGACCATCGAACATGGCCCTGGGGTAAGAAAGACCTCGGGATGTCCTCTAAACGGAGACATGCTGAGCCCAGAGCTGGCCTCCAGTCCTGGCCCTGTAATGCCTAAATCTGAAACTAAGTTTCCTTATCCATAGACCTGTTGTCACATAACCTACTATAGTGCTCCCTGAAATGGGGTCAGTAAATAGGGTGGTCATTGCTGGGTCGAGCCCTGCATCAGGTCTAGGGTATGGACGGGGTAGGGAGGGGAAGCCGCTCTGGAGGCTGGTTCCTAACACGAGGTGCACCCATGGCTTGGAGTCTTGAGTGAAGTTAAAGGGCCCCATGCAGAGGCTCCCTGGTGTTGGTCTAGGAAGCCTTCCCAGGAAGTTTGACTGGGCTTTTTCTGTGTGGACAGTGCTTCATCAAAATCAGTGCTGCCTATGGCTCCACGAAGGACATCTCTGTCTACAGCGTGCTGGGCCTGCCAGCCTCCCAGATCTTCATTGTGGGCCGGCCCACCAAGAAGTACCAAACCCAGTGCCAGGTGGGTGGAGGCCAGGCTGGGGGCTGAGGGCCTGAGGACCAGTGGAAGGGTTGGAGGGGGAAGCAGGGAGCTCATTTGTCATTCATTCAGTCATTTGCTCATCCATCCATTCATCCACCCATCCATCAATCCATCCAACAAATGCTACTGGGCACCTGCCTCGGGCCAGGCTTTGTTTCGGATGCAGGAGAGAATCCCCCAAAGAATTCAGCCTAGTGGGGAAGAGGGGAAGACCTGCAGACAATGACAGGTGCAGTGTGTCCAGTCCCATGATGTATGGCAGGGAGCACAGAGAATCTGGAGAGCAGCAGCTAACTAGACTCCAGGGCTAGATTAGCTTTCAGAGTTTGAAGGAATTGTCCAGGAAGGGCCGGAGGTTGGGAGTAGCATTCATCTGTGGCCACTGAAGCGGCAAAAGCCAAGTCCGGGAGGTGACAGAGAATGTGTATATTCTGGTAACTGCAGTGACTCAGCACTGCGCAGGGGGGGGAGGGACGGAGGGGGCTGGAGCAGTAGCACTTCCAAGGTGGCCTGTGCCTCGCTTGATCAGCTGATCCAGAAAGGTCCCTCGGGCAGCACACACATGGAGTCGGAGGGAAGGCAGTGCAGGGGGAGATGAAGAGGCCTGGCGGGCTGAGGTAGGGATGGGCTGGATTAGATACGCAGGATGGAAGAAAAGGAAAGGCAAGACGGTACCCTGGCTCCTACCTGAATCAGGAGGGAGGAGCAGCAGGTTGAAGAGGAGGAGATGGTGTAAGGGGCCAGCCAGTGGGTGGTCAGAGGTGGGACCTCAGGCGCGGGCTTTAGAGCCTGCTGTCACCTGGGGGTTTCATTGACTTGCCGCTCTGATTCAGCAGGCCGAGCACGAAGCTTGCGATTAGGCCTGAGGGGCCCAGGTGACGTGGCTGCTGTGGGTCCACAGCAAGGTTCTGAGGAGGCCCTGGGGAGGACTGGCAAGAAGGGTAGCTGTGACCTCCAGAAAGATGTCAGTTACGCGGAGTGGAGCTAGACAAAATGAGTGGGCCTTTCACTTTGGGATTTTAGAGAGGGTGACAGGATGGGTGCTTCAATTCCGGTAATACAGAGGAGGAATTAGGTAGCTCAGTTAGGCCCATTGTTTAGCCTGCATGAGGTTCTGGGTTTGATCCTCAGCTTTGGGGGAAAATATTAAGATAGGGGGCCCTGGAACAACAGCAACGAGGTCTCCACTTCCACTTCCTGGGGGTCCACGGAGGAGCGGGAGACTCCCTAGTAGTGTGCTGGGGGGATGGTGGCGTTGGGGGACTGCAGCAGGCGCCCCGCTGGCCTGACGCCCATCCCCCCGCCCCACCCTGCAGTTCCTGAGCGAAGGCTACGCGGCGCACCTGGCGGCGCTGGAGGCCAGCCACCGCTCGCGCCCCAAGAAGAACAACTCGCGCATGATCCTGCGGAAGGGCAGCTTCGGGCTGCACGCGCAGCCGGAGTTCCTGCGCAAGCGCAACCACCTGCGCAGGACGATGTCGGTGCAGCAGCCCGACCCGCCGGCGGCCAACCCCAAGCCCGAGCGGGCCCAGAGCCAGCCCGAGTCCGACAAGGACCACGAGCGGCCGCTGCCCGCGCTCAGCTGGGCGCGCGGGCCCCCCAAGTTCGAGTCGGTGCCCTGAGGGGCAGTCGGTGCTCAGGACGGGCCCAGCCGGGCTGCCTGCAGGGAAGGGAGGCGCTGCCTTCTCCCTGACACGGGCGTTTTCCTGCTCTTTCCCTCCGTGTCTGTCCAGCAGTGTCCGACCAGAGCGGGGAGGGACCCTGGCTGGCCCTGGGGAGCTCCTGGGGCCGCGACAGGGTGATGTCCGGGGGTCTCCCGGCAGCCGCTGCTGCCTCCCCACATCCGCGCCGGCAAGCCCGAGTCAGGGTAGGTGTTTGTGTCGAGCTGAGCCGAGCCGGAGTGTTGGGGCGAAGTCGACCATCTTTCCGAGTCTCCCGAGAACAGGCTCGGCCTGCTCTCCCGGGAAAAGCCCCCGGGCCTGGGATCGGCCGCTTGCAGGCACAACTCCTTGGCTGGCGTGTGGAGGAGCGAGAGGCATTGGTGCCCGCCCTCCCTGCGCCTTCCCGGGCCATCATTCTGGGGCTGGCTCCCTTATCGCGAAGTGGTCACTTTCCGGGAGTGAGGGACGTCCCCTGCGCACTTCCTCACTTCTGTGGCGTCTGTCACAGCCCTAGGGGCGGGGTCTGGTGCTGACGGCCCGTCCTCCTGCAGCTGACCTTTGCGCCCCCACTTCTTGTCCTCAGTATCCTCACCATTCTCCCGTGAACCTTGGGGGCTGGGGTTCCTCTTCCTGAGCCTGCCTCTGGCCCTCTCCTGCAAGGCTGCAGCCTGGGCCCTGGCGCAGCTGGGCTGCTGTGTGCCCTTGAAACCCTTGCTTACCTTCTCTGGGCCCTGCCTGCCTTCTATAATTGGAGGGCTCCCCCAGCTGAAATAGGTGTGAGTGTTTTTACTTTGCCGGTTGAGGCTTCTCAGAGTGCCGGGTGAGCCACACTTTCCACAGGGATTGGAAGGGATTTCTGAGCCGGTGAGAGGGAGGCGCCCTTTACCTAGCTACGCAGAGGAAGCCCCCTACTCTGTAGAGAGCCAAAGTTGCTGGTCCTTGCACTGATAATGAAATTGGGTGTCCCAGGGCCAGAAAGAATCGCTCCACCCCCAAAGGGTACCAGCTCTGCGCAGACCGATTTTTCTCATTGGTTTCTGGAAGTGTAGCATAGACCTGAGACCCCAGGGTTTTAGGTTTTGGTGGGATTTTGGCTCAAACTGTTGTATTCTCTTCCCTTCCCTCTGCCATTCCGCTTGGATTGAGCCTATGATTTCCTGGGGAGTCTCCTGATGGTGGCAGGGCTTGGCTCTCCCAGGGCCCCTCAAAGCCTGCCCAGGTCTTCCTGCTGCTGACCCCCCCCCCAGCCTGGGCATAGGCCTCCTGCACCTTCCCCTGCTCCCTGGTCCAGGCTCACACCTGCTGGGGCTGCCCCAGGGCCCAGACACCTGTATGCACAGCAGGCACCTGTGTCCACTAAGTGTAGCTTTTGTTCAGTGTCTACCTCTTGCAGCTCCCGTGCGACCACAGTGGCTGCTGATGAGGGTGGCTGGCACCACCTGTGAATCACCTGGCAAACCCCAGCCTCCCTGCTGGGCTGGAGGGGGAGAGCTCCCAGCCCCTTCTAATAGAAATGTCTTCTCCAGCTTGCCAGCTCCTTCCACCTTGGCCTGACCCATCCGCCAGCTCTGTGCACCATCAGCCCTGCACCCCGCATCCAGGCCCAGTGCCGCTGGCAAGTCTGGCCCCGCCGCTCGGCGGTTCACACCCCCATGTCATTGTTGGCTCTTTATTGGCACCAGATCCTCCGGCACAGCCGCCTCAGCCCTGATCCTTTCCACCCTTTCTCCCAAACTCGGGCACACTTGGTCTGATCCTCTGACACTTTTTATCATCTCCTTTTTGTGGAGGCCACTGAGGTATTACTTTAAAATGCTTAAATAATTAGCATAAGATACTTTTCCCCAGTTAGGTTCCCTCTTCCCTTTTGGAGAGCCCCAGGCTAGTGTGTGTGTGTGTGTGTGTGTGTGTGGTGGGCGGGCGAGAACATACACTTGTGAGCTGGGATCCCCAGAGAGTTTGGGTCGGTGAGCAGGGTTCTGTGGCTCTGGAAGTCAGAGCTGAGAGGTAGGAGCCAGAAGGAGGGCCACCAGCCCCTCCTTTGCTAGAGCCCTGGATGCGGCCTTTGACGCCTCCCACGTGAGATGCTGAGGGTGTACAGGGAGAGGCGTGAGCGCCACACTCTCGGAGCTGTAGTTGGCGTGTGTGTGTACTTGGTATTCCGTCTAGTGATGAGACGCTGTTTCAGTATGGCTTTCATGGCAAACCTGTATGCCAAATGCACTTTTTATTCTAGTGGTGTGTCCAATCTTGTTTGTCCAGTTTAAGTCAGAGACAAAAAAAAAAAAAAAAAAAAAAAAGAACTGAATCCCACTGTTCTCCACAGGGGGTTCTGCTGCCTCTCCTTTAGTAGTTCTGTGACCCCCCAATCCAGTTGTTTTCTAGAGAATTCTTCCAGCTCCTGGTATGCCTGCTCTTCAGCAGCTGGAAAACAGATCTCCCTGCCTGACCAAAGCTCCTTGTTTCTTGCGTGGCATGTTTGTTCTTCCTCCTGCAGTGGCTGTCCTGGCCAAGGGCCTGCCTGCTGCCTTCCTCTATCACTTGCCCTGTTTGGGGGTTCAGGGTGCATTCTTTGCCAGGGCCTGCTCTTCCAGCATCATGGATTTTTATTTTTCTGAAGACCTCGACTCCTCCATACACCACAAAATGTTAAAAACAAAAACAAAAAGTAGAACCGTTCATGCATTTGGGTGAACAGCCTTCCCGTCTGGGTGCTGGCTATAGCAAGTGTGTCTGAAGCCCGGCAGGTAGCCCAGGGTCACGAGGGTGGCTCTCTGAAAGAGGTAAGGCTGGATTTCCTGGCTTTTAAACTATACTCTACCACCGTGGAGCCCATACCCGTGACCTGAAGTGTCCTGCAAATAAAACACTGCACCAACCTTTAAAGGAGCTGACGCTACATCCCCAGCCAGCCCAGATGCAGCCGGCTGGGAGGGGCCTCAAGGTTGATCCCGCCTTAAACAACCAACTTTCTAGCTGAATCCCCAGGTGTTTGGGCACCAAGTACTCTGGAAACTTACTCTCTTTGGCTCTGCCCAAAAACAATAACTGCTCCTTCCTTTCCTTCTGGGGGAACTTTCTTAAATATCTTTGAATTAGGGATAAATCCAAGCAGAGAGGTGTCCCTGGGCTCTGCTCTCCTTGTGGAGGAGCCAACAGGAAAATTAAGAAGAAAATCAGTTTGACTCCACCCTCTCTGGGACACAGGAGAGGCAGGTGGCACCGAGGAGGAGCAGGCCGAAGGAAGGCGCTTGTGCACGGGCCCCCACCCTGACCTTTCCTATTGGTTTACTTTGTGGTGGCAGCCAGTCTGACTTTGTTTGTGTCTGACTGTTCCTACATGTGTAACTTTCAGTAGTACCTGTGCTGGGTGGTCATGTGATGGAAAAGGTTTATTTTCTTCCCTAACTTATGGCTGCCTTGTACAAAATCCGTTAGAAAAGAAAATGTAAAATATCAGATTTATAAAAAGACAAAAAAAACAGCATTACAGAGCTAAAAGATTTTTACAATCGGTCTTGATTTTGATGTGAGCTGTTTTTTAACTCTCAGATGTTGTCATTTAAATAAAGACCTTACTTGCCTTTAACATTGGCTTTGCTCTGGACTCAGTTGAAAAAGCTTTCCTTTTGCTTCTGTTTTTTGTTTTCCCTGAACTGGGGCTCTGGGTGGGTAGGCAGTCTAGGAGTGGCGAGGACGAGGGGGACATAGCTGAGCCCCAAATTTGTGACCCAGAGCAGTGTTGTAATGGGATTTTGATGCTGCTGCTGGTGGTGGGGGAGATGGGAAAAGAATAAATGTCAAATGCAGAAAGAAGCTTTATTGTGAAAAATCAGTGTGATCTGGGAAACTGACACACTGGTTTCTTTCTAATAAAATGACAAAGCAGATTTCTTAAATAATTTACAAAGGGCAGACGCTGTTTTTGAATGTGTTCACCTCCCTGCACGCCCACAGTGCCTCACGCTGATCTTGTAAATAGGCACCATGAGCCCAGAGTGGTCCAGCCAGATGTCTCCTCTTCTTCCCACGGGGGCCCTGGAGGGGGAAGCAGGGATGGAACTGTGCCTCCAAGAATCTCTGTGTTGGAAGGAAACTATGATGACTCCACGAAGACCCTGCTCCTGGGTATGTGGCTGAGAGCTCTTTAGCATCTTCTGGTACCTTCCTATTGTGGATGAGGCCACCACAAGGCTGAAGTGTGGGATGAGTTATTAAGCCCCAGAGTCCCAGGGAGGAGCAGGAACAAATCCCTGCACCCCTCCAAGGTCTCCCCAAGTCACTGGTGAGGCCAGATGTGGCTAAGCAGAGAGCCTGGGCTCCTTGTTAGGTCCTTGTTAGTGGCAGCCTGGGGTGCTGATGGCTCTGGGCTTTCTTCCAGGAAGCTCATGGGGCAGCACTCTGGGTGTGCAGACTTGGTGGCCAGGCAGGGCTTGTTTCCTGTAAGACAAAGGGCTCTCTTTGTGACCCTGGCTGTGCTCAAGGCAGGGGGAGGGGGATACCATAGTTTAACCCCCCAAAATGGGGGGGCTGGAAGGTGGCTCTAGGTACTTGGGTCCCCCAGCATGCTCAGTGACTAATGGCATCAGGGAAATTAGCCGCTTTGGTTCCATAGGAAAACCCATATACTCCTACTCTGCAGTGCCAATCCTCTGAATGGGGTTTTCCAAAAAGAACCTGGTTCTTTAACATGCCTGTAAAGATACCCACATGCTCATGAATGAGGAAGAGGAAGATGCTTGGGAAGAAGGCATTACCTGGAGGCTGCAGTCCTCAGTCACGAATAAGGGAGATGCTCATGTCGCCACTAGGGATGGAAAAGGGGGAGGGATAGATGCTGCTGGGTGCTGCAGGCTCTAAGCCTCCTCTCCTCCCATAGTCTAGACAAGACCAGAACCTGAAATATGGTGGGCACAAAGCCACTTGACATATGGTCAGAGCAGGGTCCCTGCCTAAGAGCTACTGTGGCCACTATAAAAACAGGGAAATTGTCCCGAGTTAAGGCAGATTCAGAACCAAGGCTCTGTCCCTCTAGAATGAGGGACAATTTCCCTGAGCAGACAGACTGGGAACTCTACAGCCATGTCACGTTTCCCAGTTTCATGGGCAGGCAGGGCATAAAGGAGTCACGGAGAATATTGGAAAGGTAGCTCTTTCAGGAGTCAGGTACCTAGCCACATGTGCGGTTCTGGGTGATGGGCAGAGTGGGAGAGCCCAAGGCCTGGAGCACATCTGGGGGGCATTCGTTACCATCACCCCAGTCCAGGTCTTTCATCCTCTCTCAGGTCTGTAATAAGGAGACCAAGGCCTGAAGAGGGGCAGGGACTAGCCAGGGAGCTCGTGAAGATGTTCTGGCTTGTGAAATGGCTTAGCCATTTTACTCTGAAGCATGGGACGCCAACTCACCTCTCTTCAGCCACGATGGCTCTGTCCAGCTTTTGGGACAGCTTCTGGAGATGCTGGATTCCTGCTCCCACAGGCTCTGGGTCACTGTCAGACTCACTAGTCACAAGGGAAAGCCACACCAAGAGACTGGCTGGAGACCTGAATCCGGGCCCCTGCCAACCCCACAGTGGGTTGCGGTTTGCAGACCCAGATAACCTGCTGGGCTTGGAACTGCTCAGCACAGATCCTCATTCTGGGAGGTGACATTAAGGCCCACAAGGTCAAGGCCATTGCAAGGGGTTTTATAGACAAGTGAGCCCCTGCTCTGTTCCTCGCTTGCACCTGACCCCCAAAGGGCTTTACTGGAAGGCTTGGGTGAGTGGGATCCCTTAGAGCTAGGCTCTCTCTTCCTTTTACAGATAGGGAATCAAGGCCTTGAAATATTCTTTCAGGCCCCCCACTAGCTCTGGGGACATAGCTGGGCCAGCACATGGATGTGCTAGGGTGCGTGGGCTTCTGGTACGCTGGGGGGTGCTCAGGAGCCCCTGGAACCCAGGCAGCGTGCAGAGGGAGGGTCAGGGAAGAGAAATTGTGCCTGGGCTCAGAGGCCCCCCGCCTGAGGAGAGGCACTACCCACTTACCTGGGAGAGCAGAGGGGCTCTCTTGAGGAGTAGGGGCTCCGGAAGGTGGCCTCCCTCCTGGAGCGCCGTTGTGGGTGGGCACAGGGGCTGTGATACTCTCTTTCCCGGAGGCCTGGCCTGGCCCTAGACAGCCGGCTGCTCTTGTGGTTCAGGCTGAGGGTTGGGGAGCCGCTGCCCTTCTGCGCCGCTCTCTTCCTCCTCCTGTGTCTCACCTGCGTTTCCGCCAGCCACTTGGTGCCACTGTGGCAGGACTCCTGGATTTTCTGTGGCAGGTATGTGTGCAGGTTGGCACAGACAGAACTAAGGGTGAGCTACCCAGGCTCCAGGCTGTCCCTCCAGTGCTGTCCCATAAACACTGCTCGTAGTCTCAAAGGTGTGGGATGTGAACATCGCCACCTGAGCCTACCCTCCACTTCGGCTCAGAGCCCGGGTAGCACCGTAGCTGTCAGCAGAAGACTTATGAGCAGAGCCTCTGTTTGTCCAAATGCAAACCACGTCTTCCAGGCAGAGACAGAGCCAGCCACTCAAGAAGCCCCAGAGGAACCAGGCCCAGCTCCCTGGATACCAGCTCATGTTTTCCTGCTTTTAGTCTCCCCCTCAGCCCTTTTTCACACTGGTCCACAGAGATCCTCCATAGCCAGTCTGATCATGACACTCCACTGCTCGTTACCCCTCTACGGCTCCCATTGACCACAAGACCAAGCCTGAACTCTCGGACTTTGCATACTAGTGGAGCCATGGCCATGAAGACTCTTTAGATCCTCTTTGTCTTGGCAACTGGAGTTCAGAGGTTGGGGTGAGGCCCCAGTTAAGTTTGATGAGTTATGTGGCTGGCCTTGGACAAGACACCTCATTTTATTTTTCTGAGCCATGAGGGTTGGGAAGCCAATCGCAGGGCTCTTTCAAATAAAGACCAGAATTTGGCCGAAAGGTTTCTCTATAAAGTTTCCAAAACTAGCTGCCCTCGCCTTCAGAGTCCCCGTAAGATGAACAGGACCCCACCCCACTGCCAGTCCTTCCTTGGAGGTCTATTCACTTGCACAGCTCTGGCCTTACCAGCCACATCTCACTGCCAGGCTAAAAAAACATATCTGCTTGGAAGGCCCAGTCACCTCGTACCCCAGATAATACCTTCCTGCCAAGCACACCTCTCCAATACCAAGTCCTCTCAAATCTACTATCTGAGTAGCTTTGAAGTCGTCTACTCTTCAGCAAGCCCAGGGCCCTCAGGAATGTATCAGCTCCCTTCTCTTTTCCAAGCCCTATGTGTTCTAAAAACAACAGCAACAATAAAAAGTTCTAATATGCAAATCTGACCAGCTTAGGGCTGTAGCTTAGTGCTAGAGCACTTTCCTACCACGCACCAGGCCCCAGTTTGCATCCACAAAGCTGCAAAAACAAAAACAAGCAACCCAGGCCTGGTAGCGCACACCTCTAATCCCAGTACTTGGGAAGCTGAGACAAGAGAATAACAGATTCGACACCAGCATCAGTGATAGTGGGACTCTCAACCCGTGAGGCCGTGTTTCAAAATAAAAAGGGCTGAGATGTAGCTTGCGGGTAGAATGCCCCGAGTTCAATCCCCAGTACAAGAAACAAAAGCCCCATAAGATGATTCCCCCTCCCGGATGCTCCTTCGGCATACCTGCACCCCGTCTGCCTCCTCCACCTTGCTCTCTCTGGACTCACCCACACTCAGGTCCCACCTCGTCTCCAGCCCTTGTTTCCTCTCAGTTCCGAGTTCAGTTTCACCCCTCTCCTGGGTAAAGTCCAGTCACCTCCTCTGGAAAGTCTTCACCGACTAACTTTGGGTTTGGTGTTCCCTTACTGTTAGCCATTTCCTATCACGATATTGTCTTATCACCTTGAATCCTGAGCACTAATTTCCTTAGTGACACTGTCTCATTTACACATTTAACTGTTTGTTGAGCTCTGCACCAGGAATTATTTGGGGTGCTAGAAATAGCAATGAACCAATCAAAGTCCGGTCTTTACGGAAGCTCTATTCTTGGGGGGGCTCTCTGATTGTAGGAATTATTGGTACCAAGGATGCCCTTCATAAATACATGTTTGGCGTTGTCATTATTTACCTGGGACATGGCACCCAAGGCGTTCTTAGCTGAGCGAGCTGCAGCCTGGAGGCCCTGCTGCGCTGGCTCCGGGGTTTCCAGGCGTTTCCAGGACGGGCCTGCTCTAAGGTTGAGGCTGACTGCTTTCAGGGGCAGCCTCCTCTGGAACTGTTTGCACAGGGCACCCAGAGCCCCAGTGGATGCCTCCAGATGGCCGGCTGAAGACCCCTTCATCTCCTTCTCCAGCGGCTCCTCCTTCAGGAGAGATCGCCGCTGGCGCACTGCGGCCCCCCTGCCTCGCCACTGCGATGCCATCTGCCTGGCTGTCTTCTCTGCCCGCCAGACCCTAGGGAGATCAAACGGCAGGTCATCGGGATATTCCCCAACCCCATTCCCAGGCTCCACGGAGACTCGCAGCGCAGGGGAAGGACTGGGGTGCAGGCCCACGGGGCGGGGCACTGGGGTGGGGGCTGTAGGTGCCAGCAGGCGGCTGCTTCCCGAAAGGAGGCTCGCGGCCCGCAGCATTCCCGTGGTCCTACGCTTGGAGTTTCCAAAATAGCTCTTTTCATCACGGTCTTCTTCCTGAAGTCTCAGGCGGAAAGGAAGGCAGAGCCTTGCAGAGCCTCCGCTCTTGATCCAGGACAGGATCAAAGGCTCATTCACAAATTCGCCTTGACAAAAGGCGCTCCCGCCCAAACCCCGCCGCAACATAAGGCTCCGGGATTTCGGACAATTTGAATACCCATACACCCCCGTACGCCGTGCTCGTGCTAACGTGACACCCCACCCACCCTATACTGCTCCTAGAAGACCCGCTCCCTTTTGAACAGAAGCCCCTCAACCTTCGGGCCCGCGCTCACCCTACAGCATCAGAAGGCGAAGGCGGACGACTCCATTGGCACCGGAGCTAGTGGTCTGGTCGACCCCAGTTGATTTGAAACTCCGCGCGGCTCCGCCCCCCGCCCTATGCTCACAGATGATTGGCTTTGTCCCCTCCACATCCGCCGTGCCGGGGACCCGATTGGCCCCTTTCTCTAGCGGCTGTTAATCCTGCTCTGGGATTGGTCCTGCCGCCCCATTCATTTCTTAGGACCCCAGACCGGCTTCCAGAAGGGGGACCAGCCCGCGCGCAGCGGGAACAACCCGCCGCTTCTCGCCCGCCCAGCCCCCGCGCCGCCTCCTGGATACTCAGAGGCCTGGCACCGGGTCGGATCGCATGCCCTGGCTCCCCTACTGGAGCCTGTACAGGATGCTGGCTGGCTTGTCAGATCGCGATGGGGACGGGATCCTGGACACCGAGAAGACTCTGGAGCCTGTAGCTTTAGACTCCAGGCTTCTTGGCCGGCAGCTTGCGTGGCCAACTAGAGACCTAGAGAACCCATCCTGGGTTTCTATGGAGATTTTGTTCCAAATTCCCCTCATGTCCCGGTTCCTGAGACAAGGCACCCGCACCTTTCTGTGTTCTCCAAGCTCGCCCTCCCACTCTGTCCCCAAGAAAACGTACCTTGGAAGAGGAAACAGGTCAGAGTACACCTTTCTGCCCTCCTGCCCACACCAGCTCTTCAGCCCTTTGTTTTGCCCCACTCATCCTCCCTTTAACCCTTAGCATCCAAAAGAAGCTAAAAACAAAACAAACAAACAAACAAAAAAACCCCAAAAAACCCCGCCTCTGTAAAGCTCCCCACTCATTCTCCTCTTTCACATGCCCTCAAAGCAGCGCTGCCCACTTTACCCCCGACCAAGGCTTTGTCTTTAGCCCTGGGCTTCCAGTCTGGGTGGTCTCACCTACTCCGTAGGCCTCAGTGATCACCCTCCCCCAGAATGATGGTGATGATGATGACAATGAAATGAACTTGTGTCATTTTTACTGGTACTGGTGTTCCAAGCATTTCACAGGTATTTATGAACACATCTGATCCTTATTGCAGCCTAAGGCTTGATGAGGAAGCCGAGATTTAAAAAACCCAGTGAGTATTTAGCAGGGCCGAGGGTTCAGACTTCATCAGTCGGGGACCAGGGGCCATGTGCCTAACCACCATACCACACTGCTCCTCCTCAGCCCTGAACACCTCTGCCAGGACCTTTCACCTGACACCCTTAGCCAACCACTTCCTGGGTCCTATCACCTTCTGGGTGCTACGGGTAGCTTAAACCAACATAACCTCAGCTATATATCACCTTGGACTCCCCAAACTTCCTCCTTCTCCCTCATTTTGTCTCTCCCAAGTCTTTCCAAATCCTATCAACTGGGTGCCTGTGAATGATTAAGCACTCTGTTAAAATGGGCTACTAGGTCAACAAATGGATGCATTCCTTATCTTCAGGAGGCTCAGATTCAGTGTGTGGAGAGAAATGGACAGGACTGAATCAAATAACCAACAACCATTTAATTAAAACCCCATATAAAATATGTTATTTAAGGCCAAGATCTCTAGAATGAGCTATCCAGGCAATAGATATATATGTCTGTTGTAATGTGTGTTTGTGTGGTCTTCTTGGCACAGAGCACAATGTGTTCAAGGGGACCAGTACCCATGCTAAGAAACCCAACATACACGCATGTGCAAACTGAAACACAAAAGCATCATGAAACAATTCTCAACTCTGATGTGCTCTGAGATTTTATTTTCTATTTTATTTTTTTAAAACAGGGTTGAAGCGCTCTGCTTTGTTGGTGACACCCTGGTCACCAGGTGTGGACTCTGCTTGTTCACTGTGTCCCCTTATATGGAGTCCCTACCAGGGGTCAGAAATGTCTGTACCCAAACCCACTCATGCCAGCTGTATCTGTGATTGCAGTCAGGGAATTGAACGCCCTGAAATAGGGGGAGGAAAACGAGTTTCTATAAAAGCCAAGTTCAACGTGTGGGAAAGACTCAATGAAGGTGAAATGCTTAGAAACAAAATCTCTCAAATTGGAGTTCTTCGTCACAGCTGTCTCTCCAGCGCCTGCCTCAGCGCCTGGGACGTCACAGGCACCCATAATAATAGCTTAGTTTTTTTTTTTTTTTTTGAGTCTGAACCACATGCCAGACATTCAGCTAAGCGCACTTGCTTTCATCTTTCTCAATCCTCAAGGCAGCTCTAAGAACTAGGTGCTATTTTTATTCCCATTACGGATAATGAAACTGGAGATTGAGACAGGCAAAGTGTCTTGCCCAAGAGTGCGTGGAGCGGCAGAGCTGGAATGCAAATCCCAAATCCTGAAGTCTGATCTAAACCTGTATTCTTAACCTGAGATGACCTGTCTTTGTTAAGTATCTGGAATGCACGCGTGCACCCACCCAGAGCCCTCCTGGCTGGGAGATTCCCACCCTCAAGCCTTACAGAACGGCAGCTGGCAGACCAGGTTAATGAAGAGCGGTCTCCATGGCAACAAGGGAGGGTAGAAGGATA
Source organism: Muscardinus avellanarius (assembly GCF_963383645.1). Classification (NCBI taxonomy): domain Eukaryota; kingdom Metazoa; phylum Chordata; class Mammalia; order Rodentia; family Gliridae; genus Muscardinus; species Muscardinus avellanarius. The sequence continues at coordinate 18,952,413 of NC_137802.1, read as the reverse complement.
TTTTCTTGTGAATGTGAAGCCTTTCCCTTGGCTCTTGTCTGGAAGGTGGCTTCAGGGTGACTCTACCAAGAGGAGCTCCACCCGGACCTTTGCTGGGGAGAAGGCGGCGGAGGAGCGCTCCAGCCCTGCCCTGCAAGGAGGAGGGAGTTTCTTCAACAACAAAGCTTCCACCAGTCTCCTCCATCTCCTGGCACTGTCAGTCAGATGGAGGAAATAGACATTACCACATTATTGCAAACTCTTACAATTCTGCAAAATGCTGCGGATGAGAAGTGCTGTGGGTCAGGAGGAAGGTGTAAGTGGGATGGAGAGCCTCGCTTGGGCTACAGGGCAGGGTAGGCTACCCTAAGTTGACTTCTTTAGTCAAGAAGTTAGGGGACCAGTGTTGGGAACCCAGGGAACTGCCATGTTCCAGCAGAACTGTTCAAAGGCTGAGAAGGATAGGAAGCAGGGCAGAGGGTGGGGGAAGGAAGATTTGAGAAAATATCTTGAAGACGATGGGAGTCTTTGCTGTGTTTGAAGAGAGGAGCTGGCTAGTAGAATTGCATTTGAGTAAAGACCTTGGGGAGATGGACCTGGGGACCTGGGGGTGCCAGGGATCAGTCTGGAGGGGCACAGCACAAGCAGAAGACTCTCCTCAGCAGGAGACCCAAGGCCTCTGGCAGAAGCATCCATAACCCCTGTCCTGTGCCAAGCCAACCGTGGACCAAATCTGTCAGTTCTTTCTCCAAAATACTACTGTAATCTCTGTGTACCTTTTAACCCTTCCACAAAAGGAAGCAGTGGGAACCATGAGGTTCATGTATTGTGAGATCAGACATGATTTCTCCCATTAGGCATTTGATCATGATAGAAAAATGTCCTTGAACAGAAACTCTAGAATAATGAGCTCTCACAAGGCATACACCCACGCACCACCCTCAGGTCAGAAGGGAACATTGTCAGCAGCAACCTCTGTCTCTGGGTGTGTGCTCCCTGCCCTATGAAGTGGTGGGAACACTTTTATTTTGCTCTAAGGTTTTTTCTGAGTCTTTATTTTACCTCTTATGCATGCATTCTCCTCTAGGTTGCTGTGTGGCTGGAAAAAGGGTGAAGAGAAGAGGCAGGGGTCTCTGCAGCTTCAGGCACGGAAGGAGATAGCTCTGGGGTCTGATCATGCAGGGAGGCTTTCTTGGAGGGGTCAGACTGGGTCCCTTGCTCTGGCCAGGTGGCCCCCATTTCGTTTCTTCTGAGCCAACAGCTCTTAATGGGAGTCAAGGATTTCAGGGGTATTGTATTTTGGGGTCCCACTCACTGCTCTAGGTCTCTCAGCTTCCTGCAGAGGGAAGAGATGGATCTTCCCATGCCAGTAGGAAAATAGAGTTAGAGAATGGGAAATATTCAAGGCCACAAGATCAGTAAATAGGAGGTGGGACCAGCCTTTTAAAAAATTTATTGGTATTGAGGATTGAACCCACTGACATTTTACCTCTGAACTACACTCCAGTCTTTGTGGTGTGTGTGTGTGTGTGTGTGTGTGTGTGTGTGTGTGTGTGTGTGTTGCTAGGAATATCATCCAGGGGAATTCTATCTTCAAGTTACACCCCCAGCCCTATTGTACTTTTTTTTGAAAATAGAGTCTCACTAAGTTGCTGAGAGCCTTGATAAGTTGCCGAGGCTAGCTTTGAACCTGTGATCCTCCTGTCTTAGCCTCCCAAGTACTGAGATTATAGGTGTGTGCCACCATGTCTGGCTACCTCAGCCCTAATTTAATTTTTATTTTGAAACAAGATCTCTTTCTAAGTTGCTGAGGGCCCCACTAAGTTTCTGAGGCTGGTCTTGAGCCTATAATATTCCTATTCCAGCCTCCCAAATACTGGGATTAGAGGTATAAGCCTCTATATATCATCTGTCTGTCTATCTATCTATCTATCTATCTATCTATCATCTATCTATCTAATCTATCATCTATCTATATCTATCATCTATCTATGATCATCTAACATCTATCTATCTACCATCTATCTATCTATTGTGGTACTCGGGATTGAATTCAGGGGCATTCTACCTCTGAGCTACACCCCCGGCCCTATTTTTTATTCTTTATTTTGAAACCAGGTCTCACTAAGTTGCGGAGGGCTGAGGCTGGCCAGGAACCCGTGATCCTCCCTGTCTCAGCCTCTCCAGTACTGGGATTACAAGTGTGTTCCACTAGACCTGGCTGGGATCAGCCTTTGTGGCTCCTCGCCCTGTTCTGGGTCCAGAATAGAGTGTGTCCTCCACCTGCCCCGGAGCTCAGGGTAGCAGAGGCATAAGAATTGTTATGGCCACGAGGTGGCTCCAAACACCAGGTTTTCACATTAAATTGTCTTTTAGACTCCAAAGGGGGTTCCCTGAGGCCCTAAATAAGCTCTGTCTGAGCCCCAGGGCACAGGGCTGAGCTCCTCCAAAGCACCTGCGGAGGACACTTTCCTTAAACCCACCCCTGCTTCTTGGTCTCTTAGTTCTGGCCCAAGCCAGAAAACTGCACCTCACATAGCCACATGTCAGAGGCTTCTGAGGACACACCTTGGGGTCTCACTAAGTTGCTGAGAGCCTTGGGGAGGGGAGAGGAAACAGGGATAGTAGGAGAGTGGGTGCAAGGGTAGCAGGGCCCTGGGGTACAAAGGTACCTGAGAGTCTGGGACCAGGGTCAGTGCACCAGGCAGAGCCAGGAGGTCTTCCTGTTCTCCTCTCCTGTTCACTCTGCTCTCCCCTGCTTTCTTTAAGAAATCAGTGGCCTGACTTCTCTATCTTAGGGTGGAACAAAACTTATTTCACGCAGTAGTGGTGGGTGTCAGGCACGAGCCTTGCGTCAGCCTGATGAGTCATGGATGGGAGGAGCATGGCTGCCTGCAGTGACCAGAGTGGCTCTAGCGAGCCCCCCTTCCTTCCCTCACTCACCCCCACCCCGGGGAAAATCCCAGGTGTCTCAGCCGCCTAGGCGTCCTCCCCTTGGGCAAGATTATCCCAGTCTGGGCTGCGCAGCTCCTTTTGCCTGCAGCATGGACACCACTCTGCTCCTGAATGTAGAAGGTGTGAAGAAGACCATTCTGCATGGGGGCACAGGGGAGCTGCCCAACTTCATCACTGGATCCCGAGTAAGTGCCCTGCCTGTTGGGGCTCCCATGGCAGCCCTCCACATAGCAGTTTGTCCACGGCACTACCAACAACCTTCAGCTTTGCCAAAAGACAGCCAATAGGGTGCTTCCTGGAGTCGCCCACCCCCAGCACCTAGGACGCTTTGAGCATCTGGGGTGCTTTGAGCTGGCGCTCATTCATGGGACATTTTTGATACTTTGCAGATTATACTTTAGTGTGGGTCCAGAGGAGGAGCTTTAGGGAATTTTCTGGAGCCCCAAATATTGAGTGAGAAGGAAGGGCCATCAGGGGTCAGGTGCTGTCCCCACATATCTGGAGGGCTTCCCTGGACTGATGCATGTGTCTCTGGGCGCATAGAGCTCATTTAAGGAAGGATTTGCCAGGTGTGGTGTTTCACCACTGTAATCCCAGTACTTCAGAGTTTCAGACAGGAGGATTGCAGGTTTGAGGCCAGGCTCAGGAACTTAGTGAGAGCCTGTTTCAAAATATTGCTTTTTTTTTTTTTTTTTTTTTTTAAGGACTGGAGGTATAGCTCAGAGGTATTTATTTATATTGCAGTATAAAAAGAAAAAAGAAAAAAATAGGACTTTGGACAAGCAGAACAGCAGAGTGAGGGAATGGGATTGGAGTCCTCCCCAGGTGAGGGCCAGGCAGGGTATGTTCTGGGGGCCTGAGACATCTTGTCAGCGTATCTGGTGTGGGTGGGTTGACCTGTGAGACCCCTGGGTGGCTGTGCCAGCGGGGGAGGTGCGTCTGTACTGTGCGGTCCACTCTTTCTGTGACCAGGTGACCTTTCATTTCCGCACCACGAAATGTGACGAGGAGCGCACGGTGATCGATGACAGCAGGCAGGTGGGCCAGCCCATGCACATCATCATTGGGAATATGTTCAAGCTGGAGGTCTGGGAGACCCTGCTGACGTCCATGCGGATCCACGAGGTGGCGGAGTTTTGGTGCGACACCATCGTGAGTAGGCCCTGCAGCCCCTCCCTGGGTCTGCTCCCACCCACTGGAGAGCTGCTGTGTTTCAGGAAGGTCAGGGGTGAAACACATGCTTCTTGCTGTCTGCAAGGCAAATCCTGTGTCCTCATTCCCTGCCATTGCAAGTAGGAAGAATCAGCCCTACAAGGACACCCAAGGGCTACCACTGGGTGGAGTTGTGTGGGAGCGTGGTGGCCGTGCCCACAGGAGGGAGCCTGCCTGCTGTGCAGCCCTCACATGTTTACAGCATTACCAGATGCCAGAGACTTTTGATCATCTGTCACTTTTTGCCCTTCTATTCACTCCTAACAACATTGCAAAATTTTTTTTCATATTGATAATGCTCTTATAAATTATCCTTATGTTCGTGGTTCAGATAGAAATGGCAAAACTCAAAGTCCATTAAAGAAGCCCCTTATTCTTATTCTTATTCTTATTCTTATTCTTATTCTTATTCTTATTCTTATTGTACTGGGGATTGAAGCCAGGGGCATTCTACCTCTGCACCCAGCCCTTTTTATTTTTTTATTCTGAAACAAGGTCTTGCTAGCCGGGCATGGTGGTGCACGTTTGTAATCCCAGCGCTTGGGAGGCTGAGACAGGAGGATCGCACAGGTTCGAAGCCAGCCTCAGCTACTTAGTGAGGCTCTCAGCAACTTAGTGAGACCCTGTTTCTAAATAAAGTATAAGATAGATCTGGGAGTATAGCCCGGAGGTAGAAAAACACCTGGGTCCCACCCTCAGTACCACGAAAAATAAATTAATGAAACAGGATCTTGCTAAGTTGCTGACGGTCTCACTAAGTTGCTGAGGCTAGCCTTGAACCTGCAATCTTCCTGTCTCAGCCTCCCAAGCCCTGGGATTATAGTTATGTACCACAACACCAGATTTAAACGAGCATTTCTTATGGAAACTTTCAGACATACACATGTACACAAAAGTCAACACAAAGCAAAATAAATTTCCAAGTCCTCAGCTCCCAATGCCAGCCACCACTAACTCATGACCCTTTCACCCATCTCCTTCGTTTGCCTTCCTCGTTCTACAGGCAAAACAAAACTACAGGCATCATGTCATTTCACGTGTAAATGCCAAAATTACCTCTCTAAAATATGAAGATATCTTAAAAATTCCTTCATGCCATTTAATCTCCAGTCACTGTTAGAATTTCTCTAGTCTCCTCATTTATTCATTATAAATGCATGAAGTTCATTCAGGATCCGAAGTCCAAGAATAATGCTGTGTTGATGTTTCCTGAGTCTCCTTTTAGTCTATGGAGTTTCCTCTCTCTTTTTGGCTTGGGTTTCTTAAAGAAACTGAATCACTTGTCTTGTAGAAGTCCTACCTACATTCTGCTTTCTCTCATTGCTTTGCTATGGAATTATCTAACATGTCCCTTTATTCCCCACATTTTAGATAAATTGGGAGTTTGGCTCAGGAGGCTTATAAGATTCAGGTTCTTTTTTCTTTTCTTGCAAAAGTGTGTCATGGGTAGGCCAGCCCCTCTCATTGTGATGCTAAGATTCATTAGTGGTTTCCGGTGTTGACAGCCTGATCCATCCGCTACAAAGCTCTCCTGGAGTTCGCCTTTGATGGTGGATATGCAGAATGATGCTTTCACCAGGGGCCAGTGACCTTTTGAAAGAGCAATTTGGGAGAAAGGCCTGTATTCGAACTCTGGTCTGTCTTTTATTAGCTGTTTGACTTTTCCTTCTGCCTCTCTATTTCTTCATCTGTAAATAAATAGAAGCCTAAATTAAAGGTTTGCTTTGGGGATACATGATGTGATGTATTTGGGAATAAATCATAATATATAGAGGGCAGTTTAATAGTGGGAACTATTATGTTGACTGGAGGAATTTTAAGGATTGGCTCCTTCATTTAACTAAGGAGGAGATTTAAGTCCCAGAGAGAGAAAGTAACTTTCCTTAAGCCAAACGAGTTAAGGGGCAGGGTCTGAGTGGGATCCCTGCTTTCCTCACACCTTGTGTGTCCAGTGTATAGTAGAGCCAGGGTGCAATTCCACCATCTACCAGTGGGGGATCTCATCTCACACGTGTCAACTCATTTACTAACTTAGCAAATATTAGTTGAGCATTGTGTGTGTGCGTGCGTGCGTGTGTGTGTGTGTGTGTGTGTGTGTGTGTGTGCGTACCCTAGTCCCTGTGTTATTATTCACCCTGATTTTTTGGGGGTGTGTGGTACTGAGTATTGAGCCCAGGAGTGTTCTACTTCTGGGTTACACCCTCTAGCCCTTTTTATTTTTTACTTTCAAACAGGGTCTCACTAAGTTAATGAAGGCCTTGCTACATTGCTGAGGCTGGTCTTAAATCTTCAGTCTTCCTGTCTCAGCCTCCTAAGGGTTGGGATTAGAGGCGTGTGCCACCATGCCTGGCTCTCACATTAATCTGTGTGTGTGTGTGTGTGTGTGTGTGTGTGTGTGTGTGTGTGTGTGTGTGTTGGGGATAGAACCCAGGGGCATGCTACCTCCAAGCTACATCCCCAGCCTGATTTTATTATTTATTTTGAAACATGGTCTCACTAAGTTGCAGAGGACCTCATTAAGTTGCTGAGGCTAGCTGGCAACCTATGATTCTCCTGTCTCAGCCTCCCAAGTACCAGGATTACAGGTGTGCACAACCATGCTGGGTTCCTGATATTTTTTTTAAACTTTAAAACATATTTTAGACCTGGGCATGATAGCGCATGCTTGTAATACCAGTGCTTGGGAGGCTGAGACAAGAGGATCGCACAGGTTCGAAGCCAGCCTCAGCTACTTAGTGAGGCTCTCAGCAACTTAGTGAGAACCTGTTTCTAAATAAAGTATAAAATAGGCCTGGGAGTATAGCCCGGAGGTAGAAAGCCTCTGGGTTCCACCCCCAGTACCACCAAAAAAATAAAAAATAAAAAATAAATAAAAAAATGTTTTATTTTTATCAAGACTTCAGAAAATTGCCTTTTTCCTGTGATTTCAGTTAGTTTTAAATTATATGCATATTATATGTATATGTATATATGCATACACACACACACACACACACACACACACACACACACACACACATATATATATATATATATATATTTTTTTTTTTTTTTTTTTTTTCTGGTACTGGGGATGGAACCCAGGGACATTGTACCTCCAAGCTACACCCGCAGCCCTATTTTTTAGTCTTTTTATTTTTTTGAAACAATGTCTTACTGAGTTGCAAAGGGCCTCGCTAAGTAGCTGAGGCTGTCCATGATCTGCGATCCTCCGGTCTCAGCCTCCCCAATGCTGAGATTACAAGCGTGCACCACCAGGCCCGACTCTAAAATTATATTTCCTGACCTGTTACAAGGAGGAGCTTTCTTAATTCAGGACATATGTTAGATCGTTTGCTGCTAACGGTGCCCTCTCATAGTCTGCATGCTTGCTGACAGACAAGCTGCATGCATGGGGGCTGTCAATAAGTTCTTGATTAGTTGACTGACTTGCTGTTTTCAAAACTACAAGCTGCTGTTGCTTCTGCACTGTGGGCTTGGCTCTCCGTTTCCTGTGGTGTTGTGTTATTTTGGCCGTGCCAATAGTCACGTGAGTGCACTGTTCATCTCACAGGCTGGTGACTTTTATACCACAAATAACCCCCCACATCTCCTCCTCCCAGCCCAAGCCTGCTATGTTATACCTATGTGCATGCGTATACATGCAAACTCCTCCCAGATTCATTTATCCACCTGTACAACCCACATTTGATCCATCTCTCCATCCATCCATCCACCCATCCACCCATCCATTTATACATCTACTTATCCAAACCTCTCAGTTATTCAATTAATCTCTCCTTGACTTTAACCAATGTCCACTAATAATCTAGTATTCCAGCACTAAGCATTCATCCACCCTCTCCCTCTGTCCCTCACCCCATCCATTCATTCATCCATCCAATTGGCAAACCTTCATGGGGCACCTGATATGACTTTTTCTGGGTGCTAGAAATGAAACAAAGTCCCCAGACCTCGGGGAACTTAATTTCCAAAGGAGGAGCAGGCAGGCAGCTAAACCATTACAGTGCAGGGCAGCCAGGGCATCCCCCAGCACGCAGAAATAGGCAAGGGCAGAGTGCTCTGGACCCACAAAAGAGGACGGCTGACTGCTTTAGGGGCCTGGTGGGGGACTTCTTCAAGAAGATAACATTGAGTTGGGTCTTGAAGGATGAATTGGAGTTCACCGGGCCTAGAAAGTGGGGAAAGAGGTAGCATCCAGGCCAGGAAATGTGAAAGGGCATGGCATATTTCATTTAGTGGGCTCTTTCTCTTCTGGGGGGCATTTCTCTGCCAAGAACTTGAATTGTGCAAAGACTAAGCAATCGGCGTGACAATCACCTCTTTTTGACCAAGGGCTCAAGAGACCTGGCTTTCCCCAGCAGCCAGTGCACAGCATTTTTTGCAGAGCCCTCTACCCCAGAGTTCTCCACAGATTACTTTGAAGCATAGATCTCTGTAGGAGTCTCCCCTCCGTCCCCTCCCCGCAGCCAGAGCGCAGGATCAGGGAGGAGTTCTGGGTGTTTCTGTCTTGAAACACATGCAGCCTTCCCTCTTTTCCAAAGGAGGTTTTGGGGTTTTGTGGGATATTTTGCTGATTCCCAGTCTTGTGAGGGTTGCAAACTGCAATTCTGCAAGGGGCCAGGAACCTTGGTTTTACAGGAGGAAGCTGCTACTCATTCCCATCTGGGCCGCTGCTTGTCAAAGGAGCTGAGCCCAGTATAGCAGGGCAGTCTGTTCTGGAGACAAGTCCAAACATCTGCACCAGCCTGTGAACTCTCCCAGCGTCTAACTGAACATTCATGTGCGTGCACACACACGCGCACACGCGCGCACACACACACACCCCATACATACACCACCAACACCATCAACAAAAAAATAACAACCCAAACAAAACAAAACCAGAAAAGCAGCCAACACTGTGAAGTTTAAAACAAGGCTAATCTGTGTGCTGGATGTGGCCCATAATATCCAGTTTGCTACCTCCAGTCCAGAGAGGCCATTGGCAGAATCCGGGCCTGGCCTTGAAGCGCAAAGAGGGCAGCAATGCTGGCCTCCCTGTCCTAGCTGCAGCCCAGGGGACTGAGTGAGTGCCAGGGGTTGGAGTCTGGCTTTTTAGGGACCTGTGTTCCTGAAACTGACATCTTCTTTCTTCCCTCCAAGAGCAGCCCCGGGAGGCTGCAAGACTCTGCTCTGCCCCTGAACTTTACCCTGTTTCTTGGCATTTCTCCATCTCCAGTGGCATTCCCCAGTGCACTGGTGCTGACCAATGGCGCTGGCATTGCCAGAATGGCAGTGTCTAGCGGAATGAGGCCTCTGTCTGAGGTATGCTTAAATAGCTGCCTGGCCCTGGTCCGCTGCTCCCAGGCGGCTGGCCGGAGCAGGGCTCTGGTGGGCGCAGGCTGCAGGGTTGGGGCCAGGAGCGCCATCCCCACAGCAGGCTGGTCCTGGGGCCACTCCCTTCTGTAGTCTGGCCGTAATCCCCAACAGGCTCAGCTGCCATCTGGCCACCTGGCTCACAAAGCCTCAGGGCTTTCTGGGCTAATCAGGCTAGGCGAGGGGGAAGGTGACCTTCATCCCCCATGCCTTGCTTCTGCCCTGTCACTGTCCCTGCAAAGCTTGGCTGGAGTTGTGCTTGGAGGTCTGTCTAGGGACATGAATGCTCTGAGAGCATTGTTGAAGAAGCTGAGGCCCAGTATGGAAGAGGCCTTGCTTGCTAAGGCCTGGCGGCGGATTCCCCGCACCCCTCCACACTGAGGAGCACCCTAGCGCCCAGTGATGGGCGAGCCATGTCTACGTAATCAAGCGACAGCCCTATAGCGTTCTGCTCATGTAACACAGCAGGGCTCCCGCTGGTTAGCAGATCACCAGGCCTTATCTGGCTCCCCCCGTGCTGTACAAGGTCCTCCCCATGAGTCAGGGGCTTGTGGAGCTCAAGTCTCCTGGACGAGAGATGTGTGATAGTCAACGGGGGCCAGCAGGAGGCAGCACCTGAGTATGGTCTTTGGCACCGGGTTTGAATTCTGGCTCTCTTAGTGGCTGGCTGTGTGGCCTTGAGCAAGTTGCTTAGCCTCTATGGATTCTACTCTCCTCATTTGTAAAATGCCTCCCCATCAAGTTGTGGTAAGGACTGAGGGAGCCCAGAGGCCTCAGGTGCTTTGCTTGGCACACAGTGGGCCCCAGCTGCTACTGGGGACAGTGGGTTTGTAAGAGTCTGCTGGGCAGGGTGCAGGGTGCAGGGTGGGGCTCTTTGTGGTCTAGCTGGATCCAAGCAGATAGTCCAGACATCGTGCATCCGTCTCTCCCACAGCACACGGGAGTCTACCCCATCCTGTCCCGGAGCCTGCGGCAGGTGGCCGAGGGCAAGGACCCCACAGAGTGGCATGTCCACACCTGCGGGCTGGCCAACATGTTCGCCTACCACACGCTGGGCTATGAGGACCTGGACGAGCTGCAGAAGGAGCCGCAGCCTCTGATCTTTGTGATTGAGCTGCTGCAGGTGGGACCTGGGGCCCAGAGGAGGTAGGACCTGGGAGAGAGGGCATTGCAGGGACCCGGGTCCACTTGCCCCTGGACATGGTGCTGTTTCTTGCTGGAGAAAAGAGAGTGCTTGAGAACCACAGGAAAACTGGAATTTAGAAACAAAACAAAATGGAGCACGGTGGTACACTCGGCCACCTGGGAGGCCGAGACAGGAGGATCAAAAGTTTGAAGCCAGCCTCAGCAACTTAGTGAGGTGCTGAGACCCAATTTAAAACAAACAAACAAACAAACAAACAAACAAACAAAGAAGGCTGCAAGGGGTAGCTCAGAGGTAGAATGCTCCTGGGTTCAATCCCAGGTATTACCCTCCCCCCAACTGACACACACACACACACACACACACAAAAAAAAAAAAAAAAAAAAAAAGAAAAGAAAAGAAAAGAAAAAAGAAAAAAAACCCCTCTGCTCTTTCCAGGAGAAAAGCCCATTTGGAACCAGTTGGAAAGAAATGTGACTCATTTTCATTTCTTTGCATTTTTCTTTTATTGGCTATCTACTTCCACTTTTTATTTGTTTTGTTTTTAAAAGTTTAGGATCATATCGTCTTCCTTGGCTCCTGTGGTTTGTAGGTTCAGACTCGCTTCTGGAATGGTGTGAAAGGTTCACAAGACCCACAGGCACCCAGAGGTTGTGGGAAGAGCCAGAGCTGGGTCAAGGCCAGTTCAGGACTCAGCTGAGGGCTAGAGGGGCAAATGAAACCAAGGAAGATGAGGATGTCAAAAAAGGGCCCTCACAGGCCGCCCAAACAGTTGTGTGGTCTGCGCACTGCACAAAGGCGCCTCCTCTAAGGGGCTCATTATACACCTTTGTGTTTTTATAATGACAGTTTTCCAGCAGATGGCAATAAAGTGCCTTGTTCAAATGCAACGTGTATTTGGGACAATTTTCTGAATACTGGAAATAATTGTCCTGATGAAGGTGTACCTTTTTCCTGGCCTGCACAGAGTGCCGATTTAGGGCAGGGTCCTGGGCTTTCGGCTTCCTTCCCCTGTCCACACACATTTGCCCAGCAAGTGTGAGTCCTGGGTGGACTTCCAGGGGGGAAAAGCACAGCTGACTTCTGCAAGCGCGCGGGCCCACGTCCCTGTCCCTGCGGGGCTGCGGACTCCTGGGCCCTCCCTCCTGACCCGCCGCTCTTGGTCCAGGTGGAGGCCCCAAGCGAGTACCAGCGGGAGACCTGGAACCTGAGCAACGAGGAGAAGATGCAGGCGGTGCCCATCCTCCACGGGGAAGGGAACCGCCTCTTCAAGCTGGGCCGCTACGAGGAAGCCTCTACCAAGTACCAGGAAGCCATCGTCTGCCTGCGCAACCTGCAGACCAAGGTGGGCGCGTCCCCGCGCGGGGCAGGGCGGGGGCTGCGCGGGCCGCTCCGGGCTGACCCTCTTCGCCTGCGGCAGGAGAAGCCCTGGGAGGCGCAGTGGCTGAAGCTGGAAAAGATGATCAACACCCTGATCCTCAACTACTGCCAGTGCCTGCTGAAGAAGGCGGAGTACTATGAGGTGCTGGAGCACACCAGCGACATCTTGCGCCACCACCCAGGTGCTGCCCGGCCCGCGCATGGCTCCCGAGCTGTACAGCCCTGTCAGGGGTGGTGGGTAGGGGTGCTAGTTGGGGGAGAGTATACTTACTTACTTACTTACTTACTTACTTACTTACTTACTTACATACTTACTTACATACGTATTTATACTGGGGATTAAACCCAGGTACTTTCTGCCTCAAAGCGACACCCCTAGCCCTTAAAAGAAAAAAAAAAAAAAGAAAAAAAAATACGGCCTTGAATTGTTGAGGCTGGTCTAGAACCTTTAATCTTCCTACAATGTGGGGAGCCCCTACCCGGTTGAATGCAAAGTTCTGAATATAAAGTTAGCCACAAGACCTTGTGAGCCCATGCTTACAAGGGAGGGTGCGGAAACTGTTGGTACTGTGGTTGTCTGCACTCTACGGTCGGGGAAACTGAGGCACAGAAGGCCGGGAGAGGCCCGGGCTGGGTGCGGGTTTTGTAAGCTGAGGAACCCCAGCCCTTTGGGGGCTGCCTGTGGGACCAGGCAGGTGGCTGCAGCGCGATCATTCCCGCAGGTATCGCAAAGGCCTACTACGTGCGGGCGCGGGCTCACGCAGAGGTGTGGAACGAGGCGGAGGCCAAGGCGGACCTGGAGAAAGTGCTGGAGCTGGAGCCGTCCATGCGGAGGGCCGTGCGCAGGGAGCTGAGGCTGCTGGAGAACCGCATGGCAGAGAAGCAGGAGGAGGAGCGGCTTCGCTGTAGGAGCATGCTGAGCTAGCTGCTCCATGGAGTCCCGAGGCTTTCCTAGCCCTGGGTCACCCACAGGCGCGACACTGGCCCTGCTGTGTCCAGCAGCCTGCTGGGCGCCCAGGCAGGGGAAACGCAGCCCGATCATCTCTGGTTCGATTGCCCAGGATTTGGGAGTCACTTTAAAAAATTTGTTTGCTAATTTATTCATTTATTTTTGTACTGGGGATTGAACCCAGGGGCATTCTACTTCTGAGCTACACCCTATTTTAAATATTTTTATTTTGCAACAGGTCTTGCTAAGTTGCTGAGGCTGTCCTGGAACTTGTGATCCTCCTGTTTCAGTCTCCCAAGTCCTGGGCTTCTGCCACCACACCTGGCTGGGCATCTTTTTTTTTTTTTTTTTTTTTGTACTGGGGATGAAACCCAGGGGCATTCTACCTCTGAGCTATAACTCCGATTTTATTTTATTTTTGAAACAGGGTCTCACTGAGTTGCAAAGGGCCTCACTAAGTAGCTGAGGCTGTGAACAGCGATCCTTCTGTCCCAGCCTCCCAAATGCTGGGATTACAAGCATGCACCACCACACCTGGCTGGGCATCATTTTTTAAATTTAAAAATAACATTCTTTTGAGGGCTAGGGATGTATGCAGTCTAGTGGAAGGGCATGCGCTTAGTAAGTGCAGGGTCTGGCTTTAGTCATAGGACTCATTCCATTTTTTTTTAAAGTTGAAGTCCTACATGCCCATGGTTAAAAAAAAAAAATCCCCTCCCAAATCTAAAGAACCCAGGAGAGCTCATGAATACAACAGAGAAGTTTCCTCCCCTCCCCTCCTCTTAGCTCAGAACTAGTTTTTATTCTTCTTTCTGGTAGTTTCCACCATCTTCAAATAGGACAGTCACACCAGAGCTACTCTCTGTTCATTTCACCCCATGTCAATAAAAAATGAGGATATGGTGTCTGGCACTTTCTCAGCCCTCCCCTCCCTTTCTCCCCATTTTGGGTAGGTATGTTTTGGGGATTCTCTTGGTTCTTTTTCTAACTTTATGCAGCACACCTAGAGCTCACCAGAGTCTCACTGATGTTTGTCTGGTGACTCCTCTGGGTGAAAGGAGGTGGCTGTGCTGGAACCCTGTCCCCATCTCCTCCTCCTCCAGCCTCCTCTTGCAGCCTAGAGTCCATTGTACTTTACTTTCCCTGAGCTGGGGAAGGTGGAGCAGGGAGAGAGGAGAGTGGGGCGGGGCACCTTAGCCCATCGGGCACAGCTCTGCTCCAGCGCGGAGGCCTGGCTGGTGTCTGGGCAGCTGGAGGCTCCACTGTGGCTCAGAAGCCTGTGAGGAGCCTGGTGAGGGCTGTTACCTGAGGGCCCTAAACCATGGTCCTCTGGACTTCCCAGGTGCTGGCTCTTTCTGTGGGCAGTGTACCCACCACTGCCCCTTTTCCTGAGGCTGGAGATAGTCACTTTTCAGTGTGTGACTGACAGATTCCCCAGCAGGACTAATGCCCCTGGTCATCCCAGGACCTGGCTTGTTCCTGTTCGACCCAATGCTTGTGGACAACTCCCCTCTGATACTCCAGTATGTTTCCAAACCCAAGAAAAGAGGGTGGGGCCAGGACCCCTGTAGACTGTGGTGGGCGATACCCTGGAGAGAGAGTACAGGGACTGCTTGTCCTGTTGTTACTGTTATCCAAAGGTAGAGAATGGGACAAGAGAAACACTTTTCAGAAACCACTGCATCTTACCAGTGCAAGGAAGTGGGATGCAGAAGTGGAGCGACACAGGAAGCCTTCCCATCCAGAGCTACGGTGTCTGCACGGGCTGCCTTCTGAGGCCTGAAAACTAGCCTTGGGGGAAGTCCTGGTTGGCCTGGGCTTGGTTGGGCAGGTGGGTGCAGGTGTCCTCTCTGGAGAACTCCTTTCCCAGGGTTCTAGCTGAATGACTAGGTTTTTAAGAGACCAGCAGGGGGCAGCAGAGAACAAGCAGACTGAGGTCCCTGCGCCAGGGGCAGGGGTTCTGTTTCTCTAAGAACCTTGACTTGTAGGCCTGCCTCTCTGAGTGGACTCCTGACTCCTACAGGGTCGAGCAAGCTGGTGATAGGGACAAGGGGCTCAGAACCGTGGAATGAGATTGCCAGCAGACAACCCCATCCTGTCCCCGTGTACAGACAGGGAAACTGAGGCTGAGAGAGAGACCTGCTAGGTCACACTTTAAACCTGGGGCAGATTCCCAGATGAGAACTATGTTTCTATATTTGTGGGCTGTGGCTTTTTGTACTACACTGACCTGCCTTGCTCACCAGATAGCCCATACCCAGGTATGATGAGAAAAAAAAAAAAAAAAAAAAAAAAGGAAAGGACAAAAGTGTGAAGCCCAAGGAGCCATTCGAGGGGGCACCGTGAGAGGTGCTGATGTGGGTTTTGCCGCCCCCTCTGGCCTGGTCTTTCCTTCAAGAATCAGTACTGTAGCAGGTAGGAACCCTCTTCTGGCTTCTGTCCTAACTGGAGTCGACAAGGACCCGAGACCGCTGCGTGCTTTGGGGGGCCCCAAGGGGCCTGGGTGGCCAGAAGCCCTCCTGTCTTCAGCAGGTGTATTGTTTCCATGCCTGCTGTAGCAGATTACCACAGACTTAGGAGCTTAACACAACACCGATGTTTTCTCTTGGCATCCTGCAGGTTGGAAGTCCCAGAGAGGCTGGCAGGTCTGTGTTCTTTGTGGGCTCTTTAGAGGAGGATCGGTTTCTTGGCTCTTCCAGCTTCTGGAGGCCCGGTGGTGCATTCCTTGTTTCCTGCAGTCTCCAAAGCCAGTGAGGTGGCGCCTTCCTCTCTCTGCCCCTCTGCTGCTATATTACACCGCCTCCCTGTGCCCGCCACCCTCCTGGCTCCAACCTATGGAGACCCTGTGCCTGCCTTGAGCCACCTGGATATTCCAACATCATCTCCCCTCCTCAAGGCCCTGGCAGCCAAACCTGCAAAGACCCTTCTGCCATGTGAGGTTCACTGGTTCTGGGGATGAGGATGAGGATTTGGGAGGGCATTACACAGCCTACCAGGCTAGTTCCCAATCTGCTTTCCGCCCTGGAGGTTCAACACACAGCCAGGGCTCCCCTGCCTTCCTTCCTCCAGGTGTGTTAGGGTCCATAGGAGACCCCGGCAGGAGCCTGTTAGTGGAGGGGGAGAAGCTTGAGCCTTGTTTCTCTGGGCCTCCCTCTGCAGTGCAGCTGGCAGTGCAGGGCGGTCACCTGTGCTCACAGCTGGTTCCCAGGCCACAGTTCTCTCTGGTTCCTGGAGCAGCAGCCCCTCCCTGGCCCCACAGCCCTGAGCATGGTGATGGCTTCTGCTGCCCACCACTCCCCGAGCTCCCTCAGTCTTCCTGCCCCTCCATCCTGCTCTCCCGCTGTCCCCCTTGGAGTGGGCTGCTTGTTTTTGCTGCCAAGACCCTGCCTGGTGGATCAGCTTTCATGTGTCCACCAGGCCGGAAGGAGGAGAGAGGAGCAGAGACAGGCTGAGAACATGTTCGGGGCACTCAGTGAGGCAGGGGCAGGGCCAGAATTTGAGTTCAGGCCAAGAACTCACAAAAGGAAGGCTAGAGTTGGCATTTTCCTGGTCTCTCCCCTCCACCCCCTGCATGAACCCCTCTCAGTTGATATCAATGCCCTTGATCTCAGAACCATTTGCAATTGGTGTTTAGCCAGAACCAACATCTGAGGGTTCCTTGTGCATCTGTAGGCACGTTGTGGGAAGGAGGAAGCGTACCCAGCATTTGCTTGGCATAAGGCCAAGGCACCTCCCCACCCATGGGAAATGGCACTCGCATTTAACACACAAACAGCTCAGCTTTTACAACCCGCTCTCTGCAGGAGGCCTGGCACCAGCCTTGGAGGCTATCAGCGGTGTCTTGTCTGAGTGTCCCCTCCCCAGCTCAAGGTGGGCTCGCTAGCTCAGGGGGGGTATGGGGCGAGCCTGAGCCACACGTCTGTAAATGGCTGAGCCCAGAATTGATGCACCTGCATGTCTGTTAGTACACAGCAGAGGTGAGGATGGCCCCGACTAAACATTCTGAGCTTGAGGCTTCTTTGAATTTCCTGCAAGGCCATTGTTGCTCTGGGGTTCTGCAGTAGTCTCAGGTCAGAGGAGCTTGGAGTGAAGGGCTCCCCTGGCCTTACCTGCACCCTGGCTTCCCCCATTCTCCTCGTGCCAACCCCTGCATGATGACGACGCCTCCGGTGTGTTTTCTCTGCCAGTTGACATCTGACTGCCAGGTTTTGTCCCTGGAGGCTCTGTCTTGAATTTCTTGATTACCGTGAGTTCCTATTCGATGGGAAGGAAGCCGTTTGCTTCTCTACTCCTTCTCCATATGCTTTAGTTAGAAAGTGAAATGTCCTTTAGACCTTGTGCTCTGGAGGCAGCCACACTGGAGGTGGGTCCCTGGAGTGGCCTTGGGGCTATGTATGACCCCCCCACACGCTCTGCCGGCCACTGTGACGTGCGGGTGGCTCCCGCTCCTATGTGCCTCTTGCCACGGTGTCATTCAGCCGTGGATTGAAGCCTCTGAATCTATGAGCCCCAGTAACCCTTTCATCCCCTAAGTGTTGTGAGTCAGGAGTGGGGATCACAGCAGCAAAGATGCTGATGGAGATGCCGTCTCTCCCCTCTTGGAGTCTCAGTGGGAGGGGTAGGTAAAGCCCTGTTTTCTTGAGGGCGGCTTTGCGTCTGCACAGCTCCCAGCCTACTCACAATGGCTCCATACTTTCTGTGTTCTCATTAGTGTGAGAATCTGATGGACACAGGATCCCATCTTTCCTCTTGCCACCTTTATCGGTGCCATCTGAAGGTGTGGTGGCGCGCTTGTCTTTTCTCAGCAGTATCGAGCCGGCAGCTTTTGCTGTGCGTGACGATCTCCGGAGGGCAGAGAATTTCATGTTTTGTTCGTTGCTACATCCTCAGTAGCTAGAACGACGTCCAACTCATACCTAGGGCTCTGCAATAATATTGGTTGACTGAGTCCATTTCTTCCTGGAAAAAAAAAAAACCTCAAAAAAAATTTTTTTTTTTTTTTTTTTGGTGGTACTGGGGTTCCTGGAAGCCCTTCTACCTCTGGGCTACACTCCCATGGGCTACACTCCCAGACCTATTTTTTAATACTTTTTTTATTTGGAAACAGAGTCTCTTAAGCCAGCGCGGCTGGCTTCGAACCTGCGCAATCCTCCTGTCTCCGCCTCCCAAGCGCAGGGATAACAAGCGTGCACCACCACACCCAGCCAAAAAATCTCATTTCTAACATGTGCACGAGCCCTCCAAAACTGTCTAGTTTAAAAATGCTGTTGTGCAGCTGGAGAAACTGAGGTCCTAGAGAAGAGATGTGTACAAGGTCACAACCTCAGGTCCCTGTTTGAAGGTGGTGACGGCCATGCTGTGAGAACCGGGGAGCTGCTGAGCGCCACATGCAAAGGAAGAAAACAGCAAATGAGAAAAGAGGGAGATCTGTGAGGTTGGGGAGAGAGAGAGAGGAAGGAGGAGACAAGGAGGAGAAGGATGATGAGGAGGAGGAGGGAGAAGAGGAGAAAGGCGGCAAGGGTGGGGTTTGAGCCAGAACTCACCCTGACCCACCCTGAGCCTTTGCCCCTGCTCTCCCTGCCTCTTACAGCCTGCTCTGGAGTTATCTCCCCCCCACTGCATATTATAATCATTTTCCAAAAATACAAGTGACAGTCCCTCAGAGGTCTCCTGGGCTGTTTCCTTGCATATGACATTGGACCACCCCTGCCACCAGTCTGGCTTGTCACACTAAAGCTGACCTTGGCTGTTGTTCATTGGTGATAATGACCACACGGGCACCGTCCTGTTGTCTCCAGGGCTACCTCAGAGGTCAGAGCAGCGTGAAGAGGGAGGGCCATGGAGTCAGGCAGGCTTGGATTCCTAACCCAGTTTGAGCACTTACCCGCGGTGTGATTTTGTGCAAGTTGCTTTAACCTCTCAGAGCCAGCTTCTTCTTCTGTACATTGGATATCATAATTGCTGCTACCTCTTTGGGTTGTTAGGAGGATTAAATTAGTTAATGCACGTAAAGGACCATGAAAGGCTGACCTCAGGATACACTCCGGCTGCTTCTATTATTATCGTTATTATGCATGCCATCACCCCAGGGTCACCTCTGCACTACTGGCCTTATATTTGCCTTCGAAGAGCCCTTGAGCAGGTGTCCTCTGTATTCTGGCAGAGCCCCATTCGTGGGCTCTAGGTGAGAGTGAATTTTGCCAGCCTCCCCGCAGCCCCTGAAGCTCCTGCCGCGCTGGCAGGAGGGATATGTGGCCTCTGGGAGCTGGCTGCATATTCTGTGTCAACGTGCAAGGGGCAATCTTTTACAGACATTCCTTTTTTGTGTGATAAATATTGCAGGCAGCCAGCACCGAGTCTTCAGTTCCTTCACAGCTACTTTTCAGGACCCCTTGGGGGAATTCCAAGCAAAACAAGTGACATTGAACTCAGAAGTTTACATTTATCCTGCTCACAACTTTGGTTCTATCTCTCTGTCTCTTAGAAATGTCTGTCCTTTTCCTGGGATGTTGAATCTTAGGCTGGCAGCCCTTTGGGCTGCCCAGTCAGTTTCTGGGGGCAGTGTCAGAAATCCCCATCTAACCTTGAGTTCAGATCTGAGGAAGGGACATGAATGGCCTCCTTTGGTGCGTGGGGAAGCAGGAGGCTCACCTTGGGTTGAAGGCAGCCATTGGCTCTTCCTCAAACGTTTCTTTCCCTCTGGATCTTGTTTTGGTTAATTCTGGAAGAGCTGCCTTCAGCAGGAACCCATTTCCTGTGTGTGGAAGCCAGCTTCCCAGGAAGGTCAGCAGAAACAGGAGAGTGGAGTAGCTAGGATTTAGAGGTGGGATCCCTTGGCAGCCCCATTGTGGAGGCGGAGCAGATGAACTTGGCTATTCCTGGGGAGATTTAAAAGCAACTCGAGAGCCTACAACTCGGTTGGAAGGAAATGCATGGCAGGCAAGGGAACGGCTACCAAAGCCCCCTCCTGTCATCCCCGGCACACAGCTGGCTGGTGTTTCTCAGAGGGACCTGAGTGGAGGGCATGCAGCTACCTCCAGCCTTGGCCTCGGGAACCCTTTGTGCGAGTCCTCTCTCTCTGCCCATGGAAGCCTGTGTGAAGATGGTGGAGCCTGAGAGCACAGGGAGCTTTGCTGAGGGACCATGGCTGAACTGCCGTGGAGCGGGCTGAAAGCCAGTGCTGCCTTCAGCCAATGTGATCTTGAGATCTTTGGAGTGGTTTGTTATGATGCTCCAATGAACACCATCTTCCAAGGGCAGGGCGTCCAACTCTCACTCGAGGATGTCCTGGTACCTTGGTCTGTTGTAACAAAATGCCACAGACCGGGTAATTTATTAAGAACAGGAACTTCTTTCTCACTGTCTGACACCTGGGAAGTCCAAGACCAAGGTACTAGCAGGTTCAGTGTCTTGTGGGGGTCCTATCCCTGCTTTCATGATGGCGCCCTAACATTGCATCCTTTCCAGGGAATGCTGTGTCCTCACCTAGGGGCAGGAGAAAGGCAAGAGACGAGCTCTCTGCATGAAGCCCTTCGTACAGGCACCTAGTCCCATCCACAGGCGTGCCACTCCCTTCAAGGACACATAAGTAAGATGTTTCCACTGCCTCGCTGTCTGCCTTTGTTTTCAATCCTTTCTCTCTCTGTATCTTTGTCCTTGTTCTTCCACATCTCAGTTGTCTCCTGTGAAATGGTTTACCTCCTAACATATGAGACTCCTGATATTCAAACTTTTTAAGACTTTCTGCGGAATCCATATATTGCTAACCACATGGTCAAGAATCAGATCGAGGAAGTCAGGTAAAATTCCAAAGGAGCCTCTGTTCCCAGGATGAAGATACACTGTGGGGATTGAAAAGTTAGGGCTAGTCGCTGATAACGGTGCCCTACAACTGCAAGGTGCCTTTGAATTGTGAAAAAGTAATTCCCAGTTATTTCTGGACCACCCAGGCCATTTGGAATAAGGAAACAGACGATGGCCACTTCATCTTGCTTAGTAAGGCCCTCTGCATTCTGGGCACAGGTTCCGGTTGGCAGCAAGGAATAGTGACCCTGTGTGAGTAGCTCTAAGCTTCACATTTCTGGGGGTTTTGCCCTTGCAGCCTACCACATTGCAAGTAAATTTCCATAGTAATAATCAAATTTGTCAATGAGAATTTCTTCATATTAAAACTAAGATTGTTCTGTAAGTAAATCTCAAACAGGGGACTGCATCTAATTAAAATTACAATAATACTGCCCAACTTGCTTTTCCTCTTTGTACCATGTCATTCTGACCAATTTTATTCTTCTTCAAATTGCCAATTTAAAAATACAACCATTCGAAAAGTACACAAAGATTAGCTCTCAATTTTCAATTTCAGCTTCAATCTTATTTTAATAGAACAACCTTCACCAGTGGGGTTTTTTTTCACCTTGCAGCCTACAACACCTGTGTTGAAGTCCACTTGGGGAAGAAACATCCCTCCTGGTTTTGAGTATAGAAAAAGTAAAATTTAGAAAGATACACAAAGCTGGAAAACAACAGGCGGAATCCAATCTTCTGTCTGTCATTGTTGTGGGTACAGTGGGTCCAAAGTTTTCTGTGCCCCCCTATAACCCCAGTATTCAGGAGGCCAAGACATGAGGATCACAGATTCAAAGAGCAACAGCAACTTAGTGAGACCCCGTTTCAAAAAAAAAAAAAAAAAAAAAAAAGGTTGGGAGTGTTACTCTGAGGTAGAATGTCCCTGGGTTCAACCCCCTAGTATCAATAAATAAAAATGAAAAAGAGAAGGAAAGAAAGAAAAAGGAAGAAAGGAAAAAAGAAGGAAGGAAGGAAAAAAGATGTACCAGCATATGGTTTAAAATTATAAAACCAGAGCCACATACTATTTGTGTGCCTCAAGAGAACACAAAAACATTATAGGGAAAATTATATTTCTTTAGGAATAACTTACCTGGGAATCAACATGTAATGGAAGAAAGGTTATGTTTAAAACAAAAGTATCTCTTTCAACAGATATTCAAATGTTAATTTCAATTAATTATTTAGCTACTGGTCCGGCAGTGATTTTAGATCCCTGAACAAACACACTGTTTCCACGTGCACTTACCTAAGCAGTAATGCCCAAGGCCCAGCTGGTTAAGTGATTGCTGCATATACAATCATATTTCCAGAAACGTGCTATATGCCAGGTTCGAGCCCCCTGCCCTTTATCGTGAGGTTCCGGTCAATCAACAGTGTGAACAGAGGCTGAGGCCGCTCAGCACATGAGGAAGGGAGATGGGGGAGAGCACTAGGAATTGAACCCAAGGACATTCTACCTCTAAGCTACACTCCCAGCCCTTCTTATTTTTTTTTTTATTTTGAAATGAGTCTCATTAGATTGTTGAATGTCTTGCCAAGTTGGAGATGCTAGCCTTGAACCTGTGATCCTCCCATCTCAGCTTCCTGAGTACTAGGATTACAGGCACGGCCCACTTTGCCCAGCTCAGAGTACTTCTTTCTATGGGGGGGTGCAATTTCCTCTGATGTCTAGCGATTTCTCCTGATCCACACAGACAGAATGTCCTTGAGTCTGATCCTCAGCACCTTAAAAAAAATAGGAGCCTCGACATTCAGGGGCTCCCAATTTCAGCATCTTGTAGGGCTTTTCTCTTAAAATTTTCAGTGTATGCAAAGAAGGATGCTACGGAGTCCTGTTTGGAGTTATGTGTTTGACTGGCAGATGAGCAGGGGACGGGCAGGAGGCTTCCTGAGCCTTTGGGAGGTGGGCTTTCACATATTAACATGTTGCTGAGATTGGTACCCCCTGAGTACTGGGGGTCTCTGTGTCTCTTGCTCTGCTAAACCACACTGACCTCGCAGGATGTGGGAGAGAAGCCTGTTGCTAGGGCGGCGGGAGACCCGATGGGGCCGACCACTCTCCACAGCCCTGCCACCCCGCCTCTTCCTTGGGGGAACCACTGCCCACAAAGTGCCCAGTGTTTCCAGCTCCTGAAACTTCCTGGGCTACCGTGGGCTGACTTGTCCCTTGTCATGGGTCTTCCCCTGCAGCCAGTGCATCCCTGCCACATTTCCCAGACCGCTGATAACTGCCACACCTGTTTCTTACATACATTTCTCAGCGGTTTCCTTCTCCTTTCTCACTCTGTTTATTTCAGTCGGGTTCTGGGAGAGCAGCAGGGATGTCCCCATACATGGACGTGCCTTGTTATGCTTCTCCCATCTCCTTCCACCAACCCGCCAACTCTTCCTTCTGGTCACTCTCTCCCTGTATCCTGAGGTCCTTGCATGTGTCTAGTGGAGAGGATCTGTGCTTTCCAGCTTCCCGGTAGGTTTGGCCTTGGCAGGAGATTGGTTGGTGGGAAAGGGCGAGGCGGGGGTGAGGTTGATGTCAGCCTCCCCCTGCTCACTGCCTTGGCTTGGTCGTGTCTCTTGGCGCTGCTGGGAGTCCTCTCCCCAGGGATCTGCTCCTCTTTGGTGGAGGGAGAGCAGGGCTCCTCACTGTTCCAGCCCTGGGCACTGTGCTACCCTGGCCCACTTACCATAGCCCTCTCCTGCATCTTTGTAATAGCATGTGCAGGCCATCGTTCCGCTGGCTGGGCCATCTGCTTCCAGGGGAGGCCTGCCGCCTTCATAATCCTCCCTGTGCCTCTACCTAGCACCTCCTCCTCATCACCGTTCAGCCTAAATGTTAGTCCCTTCCGGAGTGAAGGGACAAATGCCCAACGTCATTCCTTGTTTTACTTTTCTCTAGAGCCCTTCTTTGTCTTTCTTTCTTTTTTCTTTCCTTCTACCATCTTTCTTTCTTTCTTTCTTTCTTTTTTTCTTTCTTTTTGGTACTAGGGATTGAACCTTGAGATCTTCTACCTCCAAGCCACACCCCCAGTCCTATTTTATTATTTTTACTTTGAAACAGGGTCTTGCTAAGTTGCTGAGTGTCACTAAGTTGCTGAGGGTTGTCTCGAACCTGAGATCCTCCTGTCTCAGCCTTCCAAGTACAGGGATAACCGGCATGCATTCCCATGCCCAGCACTCCTCTCTGTTCTCTCTCTCTCCCTCCTGCTCTCTCTCCCTCTCCCTCTCCCTCCTCCTCCTCCTCTCCTCTCCTCTCTTCTCCCTCCTCCTCCTCCTCTGCCTCCTCTCTTCTCCTTTCTTCTTCTTTCTCTCCTTCTTCTTCTTCTTCTTCTTCTTCTTCTTCTTCTTCTTCTTCTTCTTCTTCTTCTTCTTCTTCTTCTTCTTCTTCTTCTTCTTTCCTCCTCCTCCTCCTCCTCCTCCTCCTCCTCCTCCTCCTCCTCCTTCCCCCCTCTCTCTCTCCTCTCTCTCTCTCTCTCTCTCCCTCCCTCCCCCCGTCTCTCTTCACTTGATTTTTTGTTTGGGATGTTTAAATTGTTTACTATCTTCTCCACCTGTCAACAAGTTTGCTCATCCTTACATCCCCAAGCCTCATACAGAGTGTCTGGGGGGACTTAGCGAATACTGATGCCAGTGACTGGAAATGCCCTCTCCTGTCAGAAGTCTTCCAGAATCTCCAAGCAGAGAGCAGTCTCCCTCTCTCTTCATCCACCATGGCGGTCCTTGCTGCCCTGGTACCATTTGCCACTCTGGACCCTACTCTGTGGCTGCTGGTGGCACTGCCCCGCCTCTCCCCACACTGGTTGGCCTCTGCAGGACCCGGACCCCATTCATCTGGATCTCTGTCCTCCTCCTGTGCATGCCAGGTATGTAATAAATACTTGAGAGGTGAATAAGGACTGATGATGGGCTGAGTTTGGAAACCGTGTTTGTCTGCGAAGACCAGATGCTCCAGGCAGCTTATTGTTACTTTCCTTGTGACTCATTATTGTTTTATTTTGGTGGTGTTTTTCCAAAGGTCTGCTCTCCCTGGGCTTGTGGAGATGACTGAGCCAGGCTGCTCAAATGCTGGGTAGCTGTGTGCGGAGACCTCAGAGCTCAGGGGAGAAAGAGGCTGGAGCCCTGGGAACAAGGCAGACCTCAAGAGCAGAACGCAGCCGACCCTGGGGAGGAGTTCCCGCCAGCCAGTCCCCTGCCAGGTGACCATGTCCACATCCAGCTGATCCCTCCCTCCAAGGCCAGCACCTCGGCTGCGCCTGGGCTCAGGAGTTGGACAAGTCAGAGTTTCAGTCTTGGTTCTGCTGTTTCTATTATTTGACTTTATCCTGATCTCTCTAAGCTGCAGTCCCTTCTCTGCAAAACAGGAATAGTAAGAATGCTTGAAGCCAGGCGTAACGGCGCACACCTCTAATCCCAGTGCTTGGGAGGCTGAGATGAGACCTTGTTTCAAAATAAAAAGAGCTGGAGGTGTAGCTCCGAGGTGGAATGCCCCTAGTTCAATCCCCAGTAGTAGCAGCAGCAGCACCACCACCAACAACAAAGACACCCCGAGGCAGGCGCTTGCAAGGGTTAGGTGAGGTCACCCAGCAGGAGTGATTAGCAACATGCACTTCACACATGGGGACTCCGTGCTGAAGGTCGTGAGCTCCCTGTCACTTGAGGTGTTCCGTGAGCAACCTGGTGACCTCTTGTCATCCTTTATGCCCTGAGCGGGGGAAGTGAGGGACAGGGTGGTCACCCGGACCGGCCGAGTCAGCGACTGAGGACAGGTTTTGATTTTTGTTCAACAGCGAGCCTGGGACTCTGTGTCAGTGCGCTGCCTGGCAATTAAAATCGGGAGAGTTTAATCTGAAGAGAGTTCCAGCTCTGTTGTTTGCCCTTTTAATCTTGTCTGTTGCCATGGGAACAGCAAGTGATTGCAATCACCACTGTTTGTATTGTGAGCCTGCTCCCATCAATGCGGCTTTTGAGAAATAAGAAATAAAAATCTTGACTTCGGCATGCCACTCATTACTATGCAGAACAAACCCCGGAGAAGGAGAAGTTCTGTGAGATGCTTCCTCCCCAGCGCACACACACACAGCACGGCTCTCGCTTGGAAATCCCCACTGTCCCAACCTCTGGCCTGCTTTCTTTCCATATCTCTCAGCCAGGTGGCTCTGTGATATACTCGAAGGATCACCTGCCAAGGCGGGTGCTGGCTGAGCTGGATTCTGGTGCTCCAAGCTGGTGGGAAACTGGCCACCCAGCTTCCTCAGTGTGGAATGTAGACATGTGAGGTGCTGTCTGGGTCCCGCCATCCCATGCAGTTACTATTTCTGTAGCTCACCATCACAATAAGGGTCACATCCTGAAGATGAGGGAGAAAGATGCTCCCAGGGTCACAGTTCAGCTCTTCTCTGTGCAGGTTGGAGACATTTACAAGATGTTCAGCTGGCAGGTACCTGCAGGGACTCAGCAGCTGCCCACCCATCTTTTGGCTCTCTGGCCTTGGACCCAGAAGCCCACATAGCCTGGAGGGCAGTCACCCCAGGAGTTTGAGTGAACCCCAAATGACTTTGCTTGCCCTTTAGCCTCCAGAATGTTTTATTGAGAGAATGTGGAAATGCTGGCCTAATGCCCAGAGATAATTGATTACAGTATTTTTTCTCCGAGTAGAGAGAGACTCTGGGGAGCGTCCGATCCCACCCCATGTGTAACAGCTGAGAATAAACTCCGGTGTGAGGAAGTGACCTGCCAGAGGTCACAGAATAAGAGTGTTTCCCAGCCCCGCATCCTGGTTTTGTGTATATCTAGTCCCATTTGTGGGCCATGCCTGAGGGTGCTTCATTTCATAGGCTTTACAAAATTAAAAAAAAAATACTTTTTTTTTCTTTTGAGGTACTGGGAATTGAACTCAGAGGCATTCTACCTCTAAGCTATATCCCCAGCCCTTTTTGAAAATTTGTTTTGGAACAGGTCTCACTAGGTTGCTGAGAGTCTTGTTAAATTGCTGAGGCTGGCCTCAAACCTGTGACCCTTCTGTTGCAGCATCTCAAGTCCTGGGATTATAAGTGCACCACCACACCTGGTCCCAAAGCGACCTTTTTTTTTTTTTTGAATATATATATGCTCCAGATCATTTCTCTTTAGCAAAGATACAAGTTGTCTTGAAAATCTAAAAATGAGTTAAATTTTAGAAATCCATTCTCAGTGGTTATATGTCTCAAGCCAGAGTCACAGGCCAGGGGAAGAGATAGGACCTTGTTGACTTCAAAATCAGTTTGGAAGTCCAGGTCTGGTTCTAGCACCTTCTAGTCATGTGACCTTGGGGATTCACTTCAGCACTCAGGCTCTCTGTATCCTCCTCTGTAAAATCGGGACAATGGAACTCGCCTAGTCTACCTCATGGCACGCTCAGGTTTCACGTGGTCAGGGCCACAGGGCACTTTAAGGCAGTAAAGAAGGGCATCGCATTGAACTGTGGCCATCACTGTCACAGATTCTTAGAGTTGGGTGTCCTGGGATTCTCCTGTGAACCGTGTCTACCTGGTGGATCCAAGATTCTGTTCTTTTGTTTGGATGGAATGATCCTCTTTGATATTTTGACACTGCACTGATCTAAGACAGATTCCAGCAGCCTCCCTCAAATCCATTCTTTCCCCCCAAAAGAAAGCAGCGTCTTTTCTAGATGCAAACATGTCCATTTTATTCTTTTCTTAAAGCCTTTCCTGACAGAGACAGTGATTCTGTTCAGGGCTCATGAGCTCTGCTGTCCTCTCTGACCTTGCTTCGTACCTTCCTCTTTCAGAGCAGTCTGGAGTGTGTGTGTGTGTGTGTGTGTGTGTGTGTGTGTGTGTGTGTGTGTGTTGGAGATGGAATTTTGCTGTTGCCCAGGCTAGTCTCAAACTCCTGGGGTCAAATGATCTTCCTGCCTCGGCTTCCCAAGTCCTGAGTGGACGGGAGTGCACCACCACACCTGGCCACACCTCAAGTTTTACTGGAACACAGCCACACTCACTTATTCCCCTGTACCTGGGACCCAATCTGCAGTACAGAGGAAGATCTGATTGGTTGCAGAGAAATCACCAGGTCCACGAAGCATAACAAACATATGCTTTGGTCCTAGAGAACTGTCCTCGGCCAAACAGTAGCAACCTTACCTTAAAAGTTCTGTTGGGCCGGGCGTGGTGGCGCACGCTTGTAATCCCCGCGCTTGGGAGGCAGAGACAGGAGGATCGCGCAGGTTCGAAGCCAGCCGCGCACGCTGGCTTAGGAGACCCTGTTTCCAAATAAAAATGTAAAAATAGGTCTGGGAGTGTAGCCCGGAGGTAGAAGGGCTTCCAGGAACCCTAGTACCACAAAAAAAAAAAAAAAAAAAAAAGTTCTGTTGGCCACAACTGATAATGCGACAAGAGGGGGGATCTAGAAAGCCCACTCTCTTGTCTTGTCTCCAGCTGAGCTGACTCTGGTGTAGTTCAGGTTCCAGAGTGCCCCAGGGACCAGGCTGAGCTGGAACAAGCTGAAACTTCTGCCTGATGAGCTCCTCCCGTCCTCAGCAGCCTTCTTAGCTTTCCTGAGTGCTCCTGAGACAGATAGCACACAGCAGAACCCCTGTTTCTAAAGATCCTGACTTTTCTTTTCTAATGTGGTGTTGAGATCAAACTTAGCATGTGAGGTAAGTACTCTGCACTGAGCTGAAATGTTTTCCTCTCCCTTCCTTCCTGCCTGCCCGCCTGCAGCAATGGGTATTAAGCCCAGGGTCTTGTGCATGCTAGGCAAATGTTCTCCCACTGATCTGTACCCCAAGTTCCCTTACTTTTTCTTTGGTGGTACTGGGGTTCCTGGAAACCCTTCTACCTCCAGGCTACACTCCCAGACACATTCTTTTAATATTTTTATTTGGAAACAGAGTCTCTTAAGCCAGCGAGGCTGGCTTCAAACCTGCGCAATCCTCCTGTCTCTGCCTCCCAAGTGCGTGGATTACAAGCGTGCGCCACCATGCCCTGCTGTACCTTACACTTTTTAAGTCACTAATTCCCCCCACCCCCCAACAATCACTTAAGTGGAAACCTGTTTTTCAGATTGATGGAGCAGAGAGGCAGGGGCTCCAGCTTGTTCAGTGTCCCTGTCTGTCGTCTTCTAAAGCTCTGTCACACTGCGCCCGAAGGCCCAGGGCTCCCAGGGTGATGGGTAGATCAAGGATCAAGGCCTGGGGAGAGTTCTGGAGAATGGGTGTGGGAGGTATCACACACACTTACAGTTCTGGCTTTAAAGAGGACCTGGAAAGTGCAAACAGCATACATACCTTTGGCAGCTAAATATAAGAACTTTCCTTACCAGATTTTGGAAAGCTTGAGGTTTTTTTTTAAACTATTATTTTTGGCTGCATTGCAATTATACATCATAGTGAGATCCAATGTGATAAAACACACATTGGTGCGTTTCCCTCCAGATTACATGCTGCTTCCTAAATGTATTCATGGTTATAATATCTCCACATTTTTCATAGTATTATTTGAACTGTTTCTTTCCTCAGTCTTCCTCCTTTCCTAACTCCCTCCTCCATCCCCTTCCACGACTCCTTAGTCTCTCTGAACAATATTTAAAGTCCCTTAAGTGTCCTCTTATCTTTCTAGCTTCCACGGGAGAGAAAAACATATAACCCTTGAACTTATGAGACTGGCCGGTCTCACTCAGCATAATATTCTCTAGTTCCATCCACTTTCTTGCAAATGATATAATTTTGTTCTTCTTTATGGCTGAATAGAATTCCATGGTGTATCTAAACCTTATTTTTTTCATCCACCCGTCTGTGGATGGACACCTGGGTTTGCTCCATGACGTGACATCCGTGAATTGTGCCTCTGTAACATGGTGTATGTGTGCTGCTGTGGTCTGCTGGTCCTGCCAGCCGAATGGGCCCCTCTGCCATGCGTGCTCACGTGGGACGTGTGTGACTCAAGAGTCCCTCTGGGTGACAGGCACACGGTAAGGTGGGCTGAGATGTAGGAGTCACTTCAGCACTCAGAACTGGAAGATGAGGGATATGAACAGTATAATCTGTTGGCCACCCACCTCTGCCCCAGCTCTGAATCCAGGCACCCCTGCGTAGAACAGGGCAGGGTGAAGGCACTCTGAGAGTCTCAAAGGCACCAGCCTGCTTGGAGTGGTGGGGGTCATTGTCCTTACCTCCTTCTTCTAAAGCAGCTCAGTACCCCCTCTCTGCTAATCTCAGAATCACATATGCCAAGGAGAAGGCCAGGGCCAAGGCTTGTTGTCAGAATGACCAAGTTCACTCGGGGCATATTGAAGAAGAAAAAAACTCCAGCTATTTCCTAGTGTCTAAATCTCATTAAAAAAGCAATTTTGCAATCAATTACAATGCAATTTAGCCACTAACTGTTTCATTATATATTTTAAAAAGGAGAAACAGAAGAAGCAGGCAAAGTAAGCTTCCTTTTCCTGTCCTCGTATTTACGAGCCAGGCTGAGAGGCCGTCTTTGGATGAGCTCTGGGAAACAGAACGGGTGGCTGACTTGGCCCAATTACACTCCAGTGAAACTTTCCAAGTCAATATATTAGATCGGCCCAAGAAGGTAGTCTCATACGGAGCAGGCTGGAGTGGGAGACATTCATTTTTCTACAAGAGTTCGGACCTTTCTTTTTCTGTCACGCGCTATAAAAATTGTATAATTCCATGTGGCTTTTATTAAAGGAACATTATTTCTATAAATTATTTTTTAATGCTGTGGAAGAATTTGCCTTCTGGAACCATCTCAGTAAAAGAATTGGGGGATGAAATAGAGATTGAGTCTATGGAGTACTGGTGATATCGAGGCTTAGGAGAGGGAGTGGAGAGGAAGGCTGGCCACGCACTGGTCTGCCCACCTTTGGGGGAAAGAGGACATGCAGGGTGGAGGTCTGGAGTCACTCATGCCCTCCTGCCCTGTGGGAGGGGGAAGCTCCCCAGGTTCTGCCACTGGTCCTTCTGTCCTGGGTCCTGCCCTTGGAGGAGAGCGTGATGCACCGGCCCCACTCCTGGGTCCCTTCCAGCTACCTGTTCTTGAGGCTCGTTCTGGCCGCAGATGCCCGGGTTCCTTTCCTCTGCTCTCTGCCCTGTGTTGGACCTGCTCCTCTTCTGGTGGGTGCCTGCTAGTCTCCAGAATCACAGTCTGGAATCTGTCCCTGGGGGCTCCCCCACTTGCCAGGTATCACACACAGAGGGCCCAAACACCTGGATCTTTGGAAATATTCAAGGAAAGTAATTTTTGCTTTTTTTCTGCCTGTTTGGAGTCATGAGGGACAGCCGTGGCTTTTGAGGGTCTTTTCTGGCATCAAATGGCAGAAGGGTCTTGTCAGATGTGCCTCTAGTAGAAGGTAAATGGCACACTCTGATCCTTTTATTTTTTTATTTTGTGGTAGCAGGAATTGAACCCAGGGCTGTGCTACTACTGAGCTGAACCCCGAACCCCTTTTATTTTTTTATTTTGAAACAGTCTAAGTTTCTGAGGCTGGTCTTGAACCCGCTATCCTCCTGTTTCAGCCTTCCAAGTACTGGGATTATAGGCATACGCCACTGCTCCAGGCCAGTCCTTTTATTTTTAAAACTGCATCTATGTTGCATGAAGGCTGGGAAGCACATTAAAAGCACATTAAAAACACATTAAAAGCATGCAGGGAAGTTATGTAGTTTGGCCTTGACATACCTATAGCCAGATGCCCACAGAGCTTTGGCCGTGCGTTATGTTCATAGAATTTTTTTTTTTTTTCAGTACTGGGGATGGAACCCAGGAGCATTCTACCCCCAGCTCTATTTCTTGTTCTTTATTTTGAAACAGGGTCTTGCTAAGTTGCAGAGGGCTTCATTAATTAGTTGAGGCTGTCCACGAACCGTGATCCTCCTGTCTCCACCTCCTTAATGCTGGGTTTACAAGCCTTGCATCACCACACCCGGCTTCATAGAATTCTTTAAATACAAGAAATACAAAGTTTCACATCAAGAAACTATGTTCTGTGTCCTCAGGCTGAGCTTCCCCTGGCCCCTCTTTGAGAGCTATGGTTCTGGATACAGGCTGAGGACTCATCGCAGCTGACAGCCGAGTTGTGATCCCATTTTAAAACTGAGCCCCAGGCCCTCTGGGAACCCGAGACTGAGATCTGAACCCAACCGAGCTCAGAGTTCTGCGTGGTCTGGTCCGTGCTCTAGCTACAGCGGAGCCCAGCCTCTCCATCCTCTCCATCTCACAAGCACATGCCGCCCTCAGTGGGAAGCCCCCCAAAGAACATGGCTCTCCTCCCCCAGAATGTGGCTTGTATCCAGGGTTTGTGCTCCCAGAGTCCGGAGCCTCCATAGGGGGAGAGAAGATGGTGGAGCCTCCCAGGTTATAAATGCTGCTCCTGGAAACGTGCAAAGGAGGCCTGGGTAGGATGAGGCACCATCTCTAGGGAAGGAAGCCATGAATCTCCATCATCATCATCAGCAGCATCTTCATCATCACCATCATTGATGAGATGGTCGGTACTTATATGGTGTGCCAGGCACTGTGGCCCATGTTATTTCATAACTTCTTCACAAATAATGTTGTCAGGACCATATTCTTATTTTATTCATTTTACTAAAGGGTCCAGTGTGACTCCACTGATGTCGTCCAATGACCCAGGCAAGACTCAAACCTAGGCCTTTCTAATTTCATATAAAATACCTTTAACCTTGTTTTGCTTGCCAAGAATGATTGTGTGTGTGTGTGTGTGTGTGTGTGTGTGTGTGTGTGTGTGTTGAGGATTGAACCCAGACCTCTAAGCTATACTCACAGCCCTATTTTTTATTTATTTATTTATTTATTTATTTATTTATTTATTTACTTTTGGTGGTACTGGGGTTCCTGGAAACCCTTCTACCTCCGGGTTACACTCCCAGACCTATTTTTATATTATTTTTTGTTTGGAAACAGGGTCTCTTATGCCAGCGCGGCTGGCTTCGAACCTGCGCGATCCTCCTGCCTCCGCCTCCCAAGCGGGGGGATTACAAGCGTGCGCCACCATGCCCGGCTATTTTATTTTATTTTTTATTTGGAAAGAGGATCTTGCTAAGTTGTTAAGAACCTGTCTAAGTTGCTGAGTCTGGCTTTGAATCTGAGGTCCTTCTGTCTCAGCCTTCCAAGTACTGAGACTGTGGATGTGCACCCTCACACCTGGCCACCAAAAATGACTTTAAGCAGACAAACGACATGGCCATATTTGCCTTTTGTAAAATGACTTGGATTGCTGGTTCCACATGCGCTAGGGAGAGGCTGGAGGCAGGGAGGCAGGCGAGGCGGTTGTCGCGGGCCCAGCCCTGGTAGACATAGCAGTGACTTATCTATAAGCAGAAGTCCAGTCGCCAGCACTTCTGACTCCATCTGTGTGAACTCGTTCCAGGAGACATGGATGCAACCAGCAGGATGGATGCAGCTATGGACCCCAGAGATGGCCATACCAGTCCCGGGGGTCGGTTTTCTGCCTGTTTCTTCCACCCAGCCAGCGTGCATCTTCCAGCTCAGCCTGGATTACTTGGTTTCCTCTCTCCCTAATTCCCAATCAGTCTGGCCTTGTGCCAGGCAGCACAGACAGGACACATAATTATGTATTGATTCCTTCCAAAGATGCATGGCCTTGGGTGAACGAGGCACTTCTGTGGCCTTGCATAAACACAATCTAAGGAGTAAGACAGTTTGATTTTGGGGGGAAGTCAGAGGAGTCTGACTCCTGGGTGAGCAGGGGAGGACCTGTCATGGCACAGAGTGAGTATTGCCGCTGTCTGAGCTTTGTGGTTGGAGGAGGTAGGGCCCTGCAGCCTCTTTGGGAATTTAGGTGCAGCCTGGGGCTGGTTGGGCAGCTTGGCCCTCAGGGCAGAGCACAGACAGCTGCTCTAAGCCTTGGTCATTGGTCGAGTGGTTAGAGATCCTGTGTGTCAGTTTGTCCATCTAGCCATCCCTCTTCCATCTGTGCAATTTTCTACGCGCTCTCCTGGTGATTAAGTTGTGTGGCGCTTTGCCACATGGCATATTCTCCCACTTCCCGGGCCTCCAGGGACAACTGAAACACAGGCCAAGCACTCTTACCTCCAAATTACATTAGGAGTTTAATTAACAGAGATGACTCCACTACCCATAGATCACATTCTCAGCACGTGTGCCACATGCAGACACTGGCAGGGCCTTGGCCAGCTCCCTGATGGACCCAGTCACATCAGCTACAATCATCACGTAATACTGTGACCTTCTTTAGCTCTTCCAATAGAATTTGGAAAAGGGGCTTGCAGTTCCCAAAACTATAAAAGAATTTTTTGTGGGATTGAACCCAGGGGCATTGTACTTCTGAGCTACACCCCTTTTTATTCTTTTTTTTTTTTTTTTTGGTGGTGGTACTGGGGCTTTCTACCTCTGGGCTATACTCCCAGACCTATTTTATAATTTATTTGGAAACAGGGTCTCACTAAGTTGCTGAGGCTGACTTTGAACCTGTGCGATCCTCTTGTCTCAACCTCCCAAGTGCAGGGATTACAAGCACATGCCACCAAGCCCAGTCATTTTTTTGTTTTTGAAACAGTGTCTCACTAAGTTGCTGAGGCTCTTCCGAAGTTGCTGAGGCTGTCCTTGAACCTGTGATCCTCCTGTCTCAGCCTCACAAATATTGGGATTACAGGCATGTACCACCATGCCCAGCTCCAAAACGAAATCTTGAGTTGTTTCCCTGGCCCAAAGAAGCAATTTCCCCAGGGTTAGCTCCAAATCTTGTAGCGGGACAGACAACTGCCTGCCTGCTACTGTCAGACCTGGAGGCGGGGTCTCCGAGCCACCTGGATAGCGCAGGCTGCCTAGCTTGCTCTCTCCCCAAGGGGCCACACTGCTGAGTCCTTCCCGACTTGGTGTTGGTGGGATACACAGTGTTCACTTCCTGGGTCAGCTGGGGAGCCTGTCGGCTTCTTTTATCACCTCCTCCTGGGCATCTCCTTTCTCCCCAGAGCCTCACTGCTGTGCTCTTGGGTGGTGTTCTGTCTCTGATAATGCACTGGGAGCAACATTTGCAGGGTGCATTTCTGGTCTGTAACTCTGTTATAATAGTTCCCAGTCTGATCCTTTCTGATGGTCACTATCGCCCCCTAGGGGCCACTTTAAACTTTAGAGTGCAGTAGTGTGTGTGTGTGTGTGTGTGTGTGTGTGTGTGTGTGTGTGTGTGTCTGTGTCTGCAACCCCGGGGAATTCAACCTCCGAGCTACACCCTCTATCCTATTTTTTATTCTTTATTTTGAAACAGGGTCTCACTAAGTTGCAGAGGGCCTCATTAAGTAGCTGAGGCTGTCTGCGAACTGTGATCCTCTGGTCTCAGCCTCCTGAATGCTGGGATTACAAGCGTGCGCCACCACGCCCGGCTGTAGAGTGCAGTTTTGATTGGGCTAAAGGTAGAATAAGTGCCCAGCTATTCTGCAGTGTTCTCAACAAATTATTCCTTGTTCTGCTGGACTTCAAATGTCCAGCTAGACATTCTTGTAGGTGCAAAACTTATTCACATTTATCTGAATCTAGAACATCAGAACTTTTGGGCTCAGTGTTTAGTCTATACTTACTAGTATAGGAATTCAATTATGGTAAATGAAGGGAGTTTGATACTTTTGTTTTGTTCTGAATATTACTAGCAGTTGCTTGCCATTTTGGAAGTCATTATTGATGGCAACGGCGCTTATAAGATCTGAGCCACCAGCATAAACCCAGCCCTTCTGTGCGTGTTGCTCTGCTGACCACTTCATGATACTTCCTAGTGCAATTGTGCCCAAGTATTTACACAGCAAGCTCCCTCTGACTTGTGGGCAAATCAACCTTTTTGTCTATTCAGACCCGCAGCTAATCAGATGAGGCCACTCACATTGGAGAGGGCCATTTGCTTTGCTTAGTACACTAAAGGCTATACTCTCACCCAAAATACCCTAACAAAAGTGTAATATTTAATAATGTCTAATACATATAAAATGTTAAAAATAGTATTTGACTAAATATCTGGGCACCTTTGTAGTGCAGTCAAGTTGACAGGTAAAATGAGAGGTCACAAGGGATTCTATAACTCTCAAGACCTTACAGGTTTCCACCTTCTGGGAATACCACTTGGAGGTCTGAATGGAAGGAGGCTGGTCTAGTCTGAAGGAGGACAGAGTTGAGCTGATGAGTAGCTGGAGACAGCCAGACCAGTTGCCAGATGTGTGGGCAGAGACATCTTGGATCTTCCAGCCCAGCAGGGCAATAAGGGAGCCCCGAAGAGCAGTATCACAGCCACCCAGAGAAACTGAAAACTAATAAATGGCTTTTAAACCATTACATTTTGGGAATAGTTTATCATATTGAAATAATTAACTGATATGGGAACCTCGCAAAAGTATTTGGTATAAACAAAAGGTTGAGCCGGGCGTGGTGGCGCACGCTTGTAATCCCCACACTTGGGAGGCTGAGACAGGAGGATCGCGCAGGTTCAAAGCCAGTCTCAGCTGGTTTAAGAGACCCTGTTTCCAAATAAAATACAAAATAGGTCTGGGAGTGTAGCCTGGAGGTAGAAGGCCCCTGGGTTCCATCCCCAGTACCACCTAAATAAATAAATAAATAAATAAATAAATAAATAAAAGGTTGAGAGTTACTGAATGAATCAAATCAGTATATATTGAGCAGCCATTGTGTGGTGGACAGAGTATCACAATTCATGTGGAAGAGGCTGGTAGACATAGTTTATTCAGCTAAAGTTTGGCCCTAAGGGAGGAAGATGGAGACTGGCTGCCAGACAATATGGGCATGGGAGGGGCTGGGCTTTGTACCTGGGGTACAGGGTCAAAGCTTTTCATCAGCAGGAGGATCTCGGGGCTGAGGAACAGAGGGTTCTTGTTCAACATTAATCAAGTCAAACCGGTCCAAGAGTCTGGATTCTTTGGGTGGATAAGTGAGGAATAGTGTGAAACTTTATTTCTTTGAGTACCCAAGTACTGGAAAACTTAAAGCTACTTTGTTATGAAATTTATCACCAAGGCACTCTAAACTCTAATGTAAATGTAAATTAGTCCAATAAAGTTCTGTTTTCTCCATAATAACCACTTTTTACTTATAAAAAGAAATGTGAGAATTAATTTATAAAATTAAAAATAACCTTGGGCTTGTTTCCAGTTCTAATAGTGGTAGAATGGTTTATTTTAGAATATTTCTCCTGCAAAGCTGGGTGTGGTGGCGCACGCTTGTAATCCCGCATTTGGGAGGCTGAGACTGGAGGATCACAGTTTGAAGACAGCCTCAGCTACTTAGTGAGGCCCTTGCAACTCAGTGAAACCCTGTTTCAAATATAATTTAAAAAAGGCTAAAAAAGATTTCCGGGAAGATGGCAATGAAAAAAGCAGCAAACAGGTCCTGCTAACACTTGATCTCTATTGCCACAAAATCAGTGCTTTTCATAGCCAGAAAACACTATCAGCAGAGAAATAAAAAAAAAATGTAAACACAAGGGACAGAGAAAATGAAGACTAGAAGAAAAACCAGAGACCAGAAAAGAAACCAGCCCGCATTGCTGTGGCGGACGCCGCACCGGCGCCATCTTGCCTCACAGCACTAGGCTCCAGAGAAGAAAGGTAAACAAGGAGCTGAAGTGAGGAGCTGCGGATCATTCGGGTGTAATTCAGCAGTTCTTTCAGTGCAAAGAATGTCTAAAATTCCCAGTGGCCAAGCTCATCATGCCTTCCAGAGACTCAGAATGGAGCTCAAAACCAGAAAAGAAATACACCAGCCTCACAGCCAAGGGCGTGACAGCGGCGCCATATTGCCAGCAGCAGTGGCGAGTTCATCATGTCCAGGACAGCTCCAGATCAGTGTGCACAATAACTGTAAATGAAATTGTGGCCCCTACAGGAGAAATCCCAGCACTGTACCCCCAGGGACTTGCGCAGCTTTGATACTCTCCTTGGGTCTGAGATTTTGCAATCCAACCCAGTGAAGGAGTAGTGGTGGCAAAGATACCACACCCTAGTCGCAGCTCCCCGTGGGAAAATGCCCAGCTCAGTACCACCACGGTCTCACACAGCCTCGATTAACTCCCTGGGTCTGAGACTTTACAATACAACCCAGTAAAGGAGTAGTGGCGGCTGAGATTACCACAAACTCAACATCCAGAGCACCCTAAGTGAAGTTGTGGTGACCTGGGGAAGAACCCAGAGAAGGCACAAACTTCAGAAATCATGGGAAAGAGGAACATCAATAGAGCAATGAATGCCCACACCCCCATAATATCAGAACCTGATAACAAAGAAATTCAGAGATCTTTCGAAGATCAAATCAGGAATATAACTGTAGAAATACTACTGGACTTTCAAAAAGAATTTAGAGAGAGTCTAAAAGAAATAAAGGATGTGATCATTGAAGTAAAGGCATCAATTCAAACTATAAACAACCGATTGGACCACATGGAGAATAGAATCTCACTCCTAGAAGATGATAACTCCAAAACAAATGCATAATTTTTAACTTAGAAAAAATATCAGACAGCAGGAATCTGACATTGAAGAAATATGGGCCTATTTTAAGAGAGCTAACCTAAGAATAATCGGAATAGAGGAGGGAAAAGAAGGTCAAACCAAAGGGATCAATAATCCCTTCAAAGAAATAATAGCAGAAAAAATTTTCCAAACATAGAGCAAGAGGTTGATACACAGGTCCAGGAAACTTATAGAACTCCCTTTAGACAGGATCGGAGAAGAGGATCCCCACGCCACATAATTGTCAAAATGACCAATGTGGAAGCCAAGCAGAGAATCTTAAAGGCAACAAAAACAAAGGGCCAAGTGACATTCAGAGGCAAACCAATTAGAATCACTCCAGACTTCCCAAACCAAGTCATGAAAGCCAGAAGGGCTTGGAGTAACATATTCCAAACTCTTAAAGAAAACAACTTCCAGCCAAAAATTCCTCCCTAGAAAAACTTTCTATCAAATTAGATGGAGAAATAAGAAGCTTCCATGACAAACAGAAACTGAAGGAATTTATGTCTTCAAAACCAGCGCTAGTGCTGGGCGTGGTGGCGCACACTTGTAATCCCCACGCTTGGGAGGTGGAGACAGGAGGATTGCGCAGGTTTGAAGCCAGCCACACTGACTTAAGAGACCCTGTTACCAAATAAAAATATAAAATAGGTCTGGGAGTGTAGCCCGGAGGTAGAAGGGCTTCCAGGAACCCCAGTACCACCAAAACAAAAACAAAAACAAAAACAAACAAACAAATAAAACCAGCGCTAGAGAAAATAGTCAAAGAGATTAACTACGAAGAAGAAATAGGTAATACACACCAGAACCAGAGAAACAAGATTTTCCATCTAGTAGACAACTAAGCAAAGAAGAATACACAGTATTTCAAACAGAAATAAAATCTTAACATGTTAGGAATTAAAAGTTATCTCTCAATAATCACACTAAATGTAAATGGCCTCAATTCCCCAATAAAAAGAAATAAAGTGGCAAAATAGATTAAAAACCAGAATCCATCCATCTGCTGCTTATAAGAAACACACTTTACAATAAAGATAGTAAAAAATTCAAGGTAAAGGGCTGGAACAATGTAATTTATGTTAAGTAGCCATCCTAACAAAATGTGAGGTAGTATTTCACTGTAGTTTTTATTTGTATTTCCTTAATGATTAGTTATAATATGATAATGATGAGTGCTATTCATGTGTTTATTGGTCATATAAAAATCTTTGGAGATTCATTATCTATTTTAGTCTTTTACCTATTTCTAAATTATATTGTTTGCTTTAATTGTTGCTAATTTTTAGCATTTCTATTTGGAATATTAATATACCTTCAGATATAGCATTTGGAAATATTTTATCCCATTCTGTCAGTAACTTTTAATTCTGTTTACATTGTCTTTTTATGTACAATATTTTTCTATTTTTTATGAAGTTTGTTTGTTTATTCTTTTGTTGCCTGTGCCTTTGGAATCATATCCAAGAAATCATTGCCCATTTCAATGTTGTGAAGTTTTATGACTCTGGTTTTCTTCTAAAAGTTTATCGTCTTAAGATTTACATTTAGGTCTTTTATCTATTTTGAGTTACTATTTGTATATGGTGTTAGGTAAGGGCCCAATTTTATTCTTTTTCATGTAGTTATTATTTTTCAACAATATTTAGTGAAAAGATTATTTCCTTCACCAAATGTTCTTGGAAACTTTGTCAAAAAATAACTTGACCATATATGGAAGAAAAAAACCCCACACATATCAAAGATAATCAGGAAACCAAGCATGGGATGGAGGTAGAGGGAGGGAAGGGTTAGGGATTGGATAGGAGCTGATTGGGTGATGTGTGCGTGTATATTTCCACAATTTTTTTTATCCCATTAAGATGTATGACTACAATGTACCAATAAAAATTTATTTAACAAAGAAAGAAATTTTCCATGAGATTTGTATATTTTCTTAATGCAGAAGCAATATATACTCAATTGAAAATATTTTACAATTAAAGGACAATTTGAAAATGAAAAAAACAAAGACTAAAAAATAAGGCTGGAGGTTGGAGGTGTATTTTGAAAGTACAAGCCCCCAGGGTTCAATCCCCAGTACTGCAACAACAACAACAGCAACAAAATTCTCCTGCAGATAATTATTTTGAACCCTGGACAAAATACAGAAAATAACTATTTGAAGACACTCCACTCTTGAAAGAAAGGAATGGAGCTGTGTGAAAGAAACATCTGTATAGCTTTCTCCTAGGGCACTTCCCAGGAATATAGTATGGGCAGATGGGGCTTAGGTGGCAGGCCTCAAAGTTATTGGCTTGGAGTTCAAGGCTTCCAGAGTGGATGGAGGTTGGAGTCTGAAGGCTGGAAGGTGAATGTGTCACAGGAGGGCCCCAAAGTCAGAATATAAATACCTCTCAGTCCTTGGGTGGCCTCTGAAATGCACATCTGCAGGAACCCCAAGGAGCCCAGAAAATAAGCAATAGCTGGCAGGCTGAAGGGACTAGACAGATTTTAGGGGAAAATGAATTTGGAGTTTGAATTCTGTCAAGTTAGAGAGGCGTGGTGACCTTTGGGCTTTTCATTGGAATGGCAGAGGGCCACACTGTTGGAATGGAGGCTAGGTTCCAGGGCTAGAGATTTTCTCTGAGATTGAGGGAAATGCTAAAACAGACCTGCTCTAATCACTGACAAAGGAAAACCTCTAAGAGTTCAAAATGGTTAGCTAGTACCTTAACAAAAATCTGCACTCATCACTTGGACAAAACAAATACAGAACACAAAGTCTCCACAATGTATTATTGATGATTATTAACAGTTAAAAATTGCTAGACACAAAGAAATAGAAAAAATGTTATCAATTGTCAAAAAAGAAATCAGGAGAAACAGACCTCAAAATGGGAGTAGCTGATAAAACCTTTAAAAGAAGTTATTAAAATATAC